>NC_091471.1:212683799-213020882 GCF_036971445.1 Narcine bancroftii
TTATAAAAGTTCACCTTTAAACTTTAACTCAGGAAGGACTTGACCTCTTGTAACCATTGAGTATGAATAAGTGGAGTGCTGACTTTCCATTTCATCAAAATTGCCCGTCTAGCTAGCAATGACGTAAAAGTTAAAATTTGCTTCTGAGATTAAGTCAGTAATATATCCTCTTCTGGAGAACAAAAAAGGAGGGGAATGGTTCTAATTTGACCTTAAAAATGATTGATAAAGAGGGTAAGTTATTTTTCCAAAAATTTCTAAACTAAGGCAAGACCAAAACACGTTTATCAATGAGGCCTCAAAAATTTCACATTTATCACATAATGGATCAATATCAGAGTAGAAGAAAGATAGTTTAACCTTTGAAATATGTGCTCTATGTACTATTTTGAATTGCAACAATGTCCCGCACAAAAATTTAGAACAATATCCCAGTCCTCATCTGGAAGTGACAAAACCAAGTCATGCTCCCAATCACTCTTGATCTTAACTAGGGAAACTGTTGTCAAATCTAACGAATCACTGCAAATAATCAATATTGAACCTCTATGAGAAAATTGAAAGTCAAGAAGTGACTCCAGAATGCTTGTTTCAGAAATCTGTGGAAAATCAGAGAGCTTGGGCTGAACAAAATGTCTGACTTGTAGATATCGGAAAGGTATATTTAAAATTATTAATCCCCAGTCTTTCTTCTTCTTCTTTGGCTTGGCTTCGTAGACGAAGATTTATGGAGGGGTAAATGTCCACGTCAGCTGCAGGCTCGTTTGTGGCTGACAAGTCCGATGCGGGACAGGCAGACACGGTTGCAGCGGTTACAGGGGAAAATTGGTTGGTTGGGGTTGGGTGTTGGGTTTTTCCTCCTTTGTCTTTTGTTAGTGAGGTGGGCTCTGCGGTCTTCTTCAAAGGAGGTTGCTGCCCGCCGAACTGTGAGGCGCCAAGATGCACGGTTTGAGGCGATATCCCCAATCTACACCACTCACTAAAACCTGCATCTGACAAAGAAGGTAAAAAAAAAAGATGATCAGTTATAATAATTTGGCTAGAGAAAAACTATTGATTCCAAAACAAGTTCTAAATTGTGTCCATTATCTCAACCTATATCTCATTATCAGATTTCTTGTTAATTTAGAAAAACAAAATGGTAAAAATGACCCAAGGACTGCCAACATAAATTTTTAAAAGAAAAATTCAATTCCATTTCTACCCAAGGAGTCAACTAATTTATCAAATTTTAATAAAAGAAGTAAATTACGTACATTGACCGCCCAATAGTAGAATCTGGAATTTGGAAGTGGCAATCCTCCGCTCTTTTTAGTCTTTTGAAAGTGCACTCTGGATTTTAAGCTTTTGAATCAAAATTAAATTTGAGATGGAGGAGGCATATTTTCTCTATCTTAGATATTAGTGCATGTATGAACATTTAAATAAAACATGCCAAAAAAAAACATTTAAGCACGAAACAAATTGCTGGAGAAACTCAGTGGGTTAGGAAAGAGGGTGGATGATTATAAAAAAAGAGAAAAGTAAGCCAGTGTCTTTGGTTCGATGATTAATCAGGAATCTGATGCCAGCGGGGAAGAAGCTGACCAGTGTCCTTCTGCATTTTTTACCAATTTACTTACTGCAATTTTTTTTGCTGGTTGCTTGAATTCTGGACAATAAGGATTTTTACTGTACCTTTAATCAAACAGTTATGAACTGCAAGGGTCAATGTACTAATTAATTACTTTTATCTTGCAGTGTCATTATCTGATAATGTTATCACCTATTAAGTGTAGACTTATGCAGACAATACTATATGAAGTGACTGTCTGTGTGATCATTTTAGGGTACCTAGTCTGGACAACACAGAGGAGGATGAGATTTCCTGGTACAGTGAAGAGCTTTCAATTGATACTCTTCAGCAGGCCCATTCACCCAAAGGTAAAATACGACTATTATTAGGGTGTTATCATTTGGAATAATGAACACATATTTTTGACATAAAGTAGCCCAGGTTTTAAAGCCTGCCAGACCAACTATCTACATACCTTTTCCACATTTTAGGGCACAGATTGCTAGATCCCCCAGTGAGTGCATTGGAATTTCTGCAGCTTAGCACCACAGAAGAGAATAGAAAAAGTAAAGAAGCGGCGAGAAGTTTTAGTTCTGCCCAAACTGGTAAAATGTCTTCACAGAACCCAGTGCTCTCTCTTTTCATTCACACTTTTTCCCCTTCAACACCCACAACAGATATCAGAACAAAGCAGAAATAGGCTGTTCAGCCCATCAAGTCTGCCCCATGATTTAGTCATGAGGTGATCCACTTTCCCACTCAGCCCCATTGCCCGGCCTTCTCCCTGGCTAATCAAGAACCTTTCAAATCCTGCCTTAAAAACACTCAATGACTTGGCCTCCACAACCGCCTATGGCAAATAATTATACATATTCACCACTTCTGGTTGAAAGAATTACTCTGCATCTTCGTCCTGTTCAATCCTGAAGTTGTGTCCTTTTTGTTCTAGACTCTCCCACCATGGGAAACAACCTTTCCAAATCTAGTCTGTCCATGCGTTTCAACATTCAGAATGTTTCAATGAGATATCTCCCCATTCTCCTAAATTCCAATGAGTACAGGCCAAGAGCTATCAATCGCTCCTTGTCTGTTATCATTCCCAGAATCATCCTTGTTTCCTTGTGAACCTCCTCCGAACTCTCTCTAATGTCAACACATCCTTTCATCCCAGATTCCCAAACTCATTCTTAAACCCCAACTTCCCTGACATCTGACAACTGGTCTGTAGATGGTGGGTTGTTAGTTGGTGCATCACTGATGCAGATCAACTACCAAGCACACCTATACATATTTTGGGACTTGCCACCCCTGCCTATAACCGGGGCCACTAGTGTCCAATGCAGACCTCCATACACTTCCAAGGCCTCAGTTGTGTATCTCAATCTTGAGCCTGGAGAATGATAGATGTTGGCAGCTGGAGTAAAGATAATAAAATAGAGCTTTGTATTTGTTTTAATTTAGTTGAGGTGTTATTCAGATTTATTGTCAGAGTACATAACATCACATACAGCCCTGAGATTCTTTTTCCTGTGGGCGCAGCAGAATTACCACTAATTGATACAGGTGCCTAACCTTTTATCTGGGATCATTGGGACCGGACACCTGCCGTTGTTCAGAATGTTCCGGATTTTGGAATCATTTTGATTTCTGTCACTTTATGCCTGCCCAAGTTGCACTGCTGCATTCACCCCCCACCCAAGTCACACTGCTGTCTCTTTATTCCCCACCCCTCGCCCGACCGAGTCGCACTGCCATCTCTCCCCCTTGGCCACCCAAGTCGCACTGCCGTCTCTCTACTCCCACCTTCCCTGATTAGGTTGAGCTGCCATCTCTCTCCCCCCACCTTGCCCATCCAAGTTGCATTACCATCTTTCCCCTTGCCCGCCTGAGTCATGCTGCTGTCTCTCCCCTTCACCTGCCCGAGTTGTGCTGCCATCTCTCTCCCTGCCTTGCCCGCCCAAGTCACGTTGCCGTCTCTTCCCCTTCACCCGCCCAAGTCGTGCTGCCATCACTCCACCCTCACCTGCCCGAGTTGCACTGCCATCTCTCCCCCTTGCCCACCTGAGTCACGCTGCCATCTCTCCCCCTCGCCTGCCCAAGTTGCGCAGCCATCTCTCTCCCCTTCGCCCACCTGAGTCGCGCTGCCATTTCTCCCCCATCTTGCTGCCTGAGTTCCGCTTCAATCTCTCTCTCCCCCCCCACCTCGCTCACCTGTCATACTGCCATCTCTCTCCTCCCTTTGCCGCCCGAGTTGCGCTGCCATCTCCCGCTTGAGTCGCACTGCCATCTCTAACCGTTGCCTGACTGAGTTGCGCTACCGTCTCTCTCTCTCTCTCTTTCTCTGTCTCTCTCTCTCTCTCCCCCCCCCCCCCCCCCACCCATCTCAGCCCACGCTGTACCAGTGCCAGGAGAACAGCCTCCTTCATCATGTCAAACCTCTGCAAACCCCTGAGGAAGGAGAGGCACTGATGCTTTCTTCATGATGCCATTGATGTGTTGGGTTCAGGAAAGGTCCTCCGAGATAGTGGTTCCCAAAAACGTAAATTTGCTCACCCTCTCCACCTCTGATCCCCCAATGATCACTGGATTGTAGACCTCTGGCTTTTCTTTCTTGAAGTCAACAATCAGCTCCTTGGTTCTGGTGACATTGAGTGCAAGGTAGTTGTTGGTACACCATTCAGCCAAGTTTTCAATCTCCCTCCTTTATGCTGACTCATGCCCTTCCTTTATACAACCCACCACCATGGTATCGTCAACAAATTTATAGATGGTGTTATTGTTATACCGAGCCTCACAGTCATAGGTGTAAAGTGAGTAGAGCTGGGGGCTAAGAATGCAGGCCTGTGATGCTCCGTACTGATGGTGATTGCGGAGGAGAAGTTCTTCACTGATTGTGGTCTGGAGGTGAGGATATCCATGATCTAATTACACAGTGGGTGTTAACTCCCAGGTATTGGAGTTTGTGTGTGTGAGTTTTTCCTTAAGTCTGTCAACTTTGAGTCATCTTTATTTTATTAGTTTGTTTTTTTTTTGACCACTGTGTAAAGATTAGGGATCTTTATGATAGCTGGTGGACCTGGGAGCAGGCCCTCATCAGGCGTCACAGTCACACAGGGAAAACAAAAACTTGCTTGCACTGAGGCAGCCTCTACACTTCATTTTATAAATTCAGACATATAGCACGGTAACAGGCCATTTTGGCCCGTGAGCCCGTGCCGCCCAATTGACCTACAATCCCCGGTACGTTTTGAATGGAGGGAGGAAACTGGAGCCCCTGGGGAAAACCCACGCAGGCACAGGGGGAATGTACAAACTCCTTATAGTCAGCATGGGATTCAAACCCAAATCCCAGTCGCTGGCTCTTTAACAGCGTGGCACTAACCACTACACTAACCCCTTGCTTGAAGCCAGGCTCCAAAAGGGAGACTGCACACTGGACAATGATCAAAGAAATAACTCGATCTCTGAAAGCCAATGTAGAGGATCTGAAATGATTAAGGCTTCACATTCTGAATTGAAAATGACCTTGCATGGACATATCTCTATATATTCTTCAAATAAACTTGCATATGATTGGAAACAGTTCATGCTGTTTAAAAGTAGGATACATTTAGTGGATATATATGTATTTATAATTATGTTTCATAAAATGCAACAAGCTCTAATTTATTACAAAATAAATTTATTAGAAATTATTTTCTATTAACTAACGATTGCATAGAAATTGTGGAAATGTAGGACTAGCTGAATCACAATTAGAAATGCCACATTTGTTCACAGTTATTGCATAACTTTAAGCTATTCACACTTGTCTCTATTAAAATCTTTGCTGCAGATTGGCCAGTAACCAGAGAGAAGCCTGCTGCCCTCTCAGTTGTTGAGGTTCTCCCAGGAAGCCAGTACACAGGCTTTAAACTGGAGGCGATCATTAAAACTTTGCGTGGAATGCTGGAACAAAATATTCCCATGCTAGAATTTGAGGTATGTCCTGAAATCAAGAGTGTTGTAGGTTCAATTATAATAAACACAGAAAATGTAGATTTGTAAGAATCTTCTGCATGTAAAAAGAAACAGCATGAAATGGCTCTTGGCTCCTTTGTTATAGGAAACAGAGAATAATAAAGTGGGGCAAATAAATAGCAGAGCAACGAATTCAAATTTATTGTCTGAGAACACACATGACATCACATACAACCCTGAGATTCTTTTTTTCTGTGGACCAGACAGAATTTCTACTTATAGGCAGTGCAAAAAAATTATTCTCAAGGAAAGATACATATACAAAAGAGAGAAATGTAACAAGAAGTTGGTGCCCACAAACTGTGCAAACTGAAAACTTTGATTGTGTCTATGGGGAAGATGATACAAATAATTTTCCAGAAATGTAAGGAAACTGAAGTGTGTCAAAAAGGATGAATTAAAGGAAATTAGGATGAGTGGAAAAAAAGTATTGGAGAATAAAAGGGGGCTGAAAGACTAAATACCTAGAATCAGATAATCTGTTCCACAGAATACCTAAGGACATCACCATGCAATTGCTGGATGTGTTGTTTGTTACTTTCCAAACAAAATTGAAGATAATGGAATAGTTCCTGCTGGTTGGTGAAAAATATAAGCCCACTTTTTGGAAAAGGAGAGAAGGAGAAGCCAGTTAAAACTAGTAGGGAAAAAAAAAACAGTTAATAAAAATACGATAATAAAAGATGAAACAGCAGGATACTTAGATGGGTTTTGAAAAATCATCATCGATAAATGAAAGGAATTTGTGTTTTTCCAGAAAAAACTGGAGTTTTGGGGGATGTAACAGGTAGAACAAATAAGGGATGAGCTGTAGTTGGATTTTCAGAAGATCCTTACTAAAATATCATAAGATTAGTGTGCAAAATGAAAGGTAATGTACTGGTAATTTGGTTGACAGACAGGAAACAAGAATTAATGAGTAATGGGTATATTTTATCCTCAAGACTCATAAATGTGTCTTGTTCAGGTAACCAGAAGAGTGTCACACAGATCAGTGCTTGGACCCCAGTTACTCATGATGCCAGCAATCTGGGTGAAGGAACTGAATGCAAAATGTGTAGGTTTGTCAATGGGATATAA
Source organism: Narcine bancroftii (assembly GCF_036971445.1). Taxonomy (NCBI): domain Eukaryota; kingdom Metazoa; phylum Chordata; class Chondrichthyes; order Torpediniformes; family Narcinidae; genus Narcine; species Narcine bancroftii. The sequence continues at coordinate 212,690,455 of NC_091471.1, forward strand.
CTGAGCAGAAATGTGGGTTGTGAGGATGCAAAACTGATGCAAATATACGGCAACTTCAAGGCAACATTGGTAAATGTAAACATACTTCATTGGGAAAATGGTGATAGGTTGGAACAGAAGTACCTGGGTGACCTTGTATAAAAATTAGTGAAGCTAAACATGTGAATGTGCAATAAGCATTTATGGAGGCAATTGGTTAGTCAGTTTTCAGTTTCAAGAGGTTTTGAGTACAAGAGAATGATGCCTTACCCCAAGCCTTGGTGGGATTGTATTTGGAGTATGTTATGCAGTTCTGGCTTCCTTACCAAAAAAAGGAATATTCTTGGAGTGAATGCAGCCAGGTATTATTATTATTACATTAATGATTATTGGAAGAATCAAAGGAAATCTCTTAAAAATGCAAAATTCTACAGGACCACCAAAACTGGGTGGCGTTAGAGAGGGTTCAGAGGATATTCACAAGAATGATTCTGAGAATGATAGGGCATCATATGAGGAGCATTTGACAGCCCTTGGCCTGTGCTTGTTGGAATTTAGAGGAGAGTGAGGGGGGGGGATCACACTGAAACATTTTGATCGTTGAAAGGTATGAGCAGAGTAGATATAGAAAGGTTGTTTCCCATGATGGGCAATTCTAGGACAAGAGGGTACAACTTCAGAATTGAAGAACGTCTTCTTAGAACAGATGCGGGGGAACTTCATTAGCCAACAGGATGGTGAATCTGTGGAATTTGTTGCCACATATGGTTCTGGAGACCAACTCTGTGGGTGAATTTGAGGCAGAGATTGATTAGCCAGGGCATCAAAGGTTATGGGGAGAAGGGCAGGGCAGTGGGGCTGAGTGGGAAAATGGATCAGTTCATGATTAAATGGTGCAGCAGGCTCGATGGACCGAATAGCCTATTTCTGCTCCGATGTCTTAATTATCTTAAGTAGAGTCATTGGAAGAATGAAAGAAAATCTCTTGAAGCATACAAAATTTTTCATGATCATAAAGACTTGATGTAGGAGGATGTTTCATCTGGCTGGCAAGTCTAGAATAAGGAAACCATGGCTTCTGATATGGGGAAAGATATTTAGAATTGAGAAGAGTAGAAATGTTCTCATTAACTACAGAGTACTGGGCAGAAACCCACATGATCACAGGAAGAATATGCCAATTTCACACCAGTGACACACAGGGTAAGGTCCCTGGAGCTCTAAGGCAGCAGTACTCACAAATATGCTAGCATAGAGCCCAACTTTCTGAGTTTGACATCATTTCCATTACTTATAAATCAAGGTATTGGGCTGTGTTTTGTTAAATAAACTATTGGAACTTCTGAAAAACAATATAGATAGAGTCCCCGGGTCTGTATGGGATAGGTACCCCAGCTTACTGAGGGAAACAAGGGAAGAGATTGCTGGGGCATTGGCAATGATCTTTGTGTCCTTCTTGGTTATAGGAGTGATACTGGAGGATTGGAGAATGGCAAACGCTGGTCCATTATTAAGAAAGGCAATAGGGAGAATAGACCACTGAGTCTCACAACAGTGGTCTGCAAACCACTGGAGAGGATTCTTAGGTACAGATTTTATGAGCATTTATAAACCATAATCATATTAGGGGTAGCCAATATAGCTTTGTGAGGGGAAGGTCATGTGTCCAAGCCTCATTGAGTTTTTCGAGGATGCGTCAAAACAAATTGATAAAGGTTGGACGATGGATGTGGTGGTTATGGATTTTGGTTAATCGTTTGACAAGGTTCCTCATGGTAGGTTCCTTCAAAATGCCATGAGCCATGGGATCCATGGAATCTTGAATGTGTAGATTTAGAATGGGCGTGCCCACCAAATTTATTTATTTATGTGTCTGTTTATTTATTTATATGCCTGCAGAAAGCAGAGGGTGAGAGTATATAGAGCGTATTCTGGCAAGAAGTCAGTGGCTAGTGTGTTCTATCAGGATCTGTTCTGGCCACTTGCTCTTAGTGTTTATAAATTACTTAGATGAAAAAGTAGAGTCAGTAAGTTTCCAGATGACTCGAAGGATGAAGGCATTTTGGAGAGTGTGGAAGATTGTTGTAGGTTACAACAGAATATATGCAAGATACAGAGTTTGGCAGATGGAGTGCAATCCGGAAATAATACACTTTGTAAGATGAAACTTGACGACTGAGTACATGATTAAAGGCAGAATGCTTTGCAGTGTTAAACAGAGAGATCTTGTGGGCTAAACTCCAGGGATCCTTCAAAGTTTCCGCAAATGTTGATAGGATGATCGAAAAGGTGTATGATGCGCTGGCCTTCATTAGTTGGGGGACTGAGTTCTAATGGTGAGGTAATATTACAGCTCCATAAAACTCTGATTAGATTACGCATAGAATTGTGTTCAGTTCTGGACACCTCATTATAGGAAAAGGAGAATTACCAGGATGCTGCCTTGATTGGAGAACATGATTTATAGTTGAGCTAGGGTTTTCTCTTTGGAGCAATGGAGAATGAAGTGACGGAATAGAGATATATATTACCTTATAAGAGGTATAGATAGGGTGAGCAGCCAGCTTTTTATTCCAGGATGGCAATGGCCAATACCAGAGATCATCTGTTTAAGGTGAGTGGAGGAAAATTCAGAGGAGATGGTCGTGGTAGATTTTTTACACAAGCTGTCCTGCTGGGGTTGATGATACATGCTCATACAACTGGGACACTTGAAAGACTCTTCGATAGGCACATGGATGTAAGAAAAATAGGGTGTGAAAGCCCGAAATGGAGGGGAGGGTCAGATTGATTGGGGTATCAATTTATATTGGCCAGCACCAATTGTGGGGCAAAAGGCCAGTGTTGTGTTGTGATATCCTCTGTTCAGTTATTGACCTAAATGGTATGCTTCAATAGCATCTGCAGGATCTGAAGCCTTTAGATGAATGTTTAATCGGAAAAACAAAAGACAATCGGAGGAAGAACCGATATAAAAATATACTACCTTGTAAGTACAAAAAAAAACCGGGCTTTTCAGGTTTTTGTGTGTGTGTGTGTGTGTGTGTGTGTGTGTGTGTGTGTGTGTGTGTGTGTGTGTGTGTGTGTGTGTGTGTGTGTGTGTGTGTGTGTGTGTGTGCACGTGTGCACATATATATATATATAATATATTAATGCTGTACACATATGTAAGTATATGTGTATACACAACCTGGTTTTGTCTGGGAAATAAAACACTCGGTTGTTGACTACATGGTTGAAACAAATTACCCAAAAAACTTAATGGTAATTCTGCATACTCAATGTCAACTGAGTAATTGAATGCTGCATTTAGCAGGTTGGTGGTAGTAAATAGTGCTGCCCTTCGGCTGATGGCTTTTCTTCATGTGCCTTGGAGTCTTGCTTGTTTTTCCTCAGCAGACTCTTGTTATCTGCTCATGGAATGCCTGGTGGCATCAGCACTGAGGTGGGCTTGACGTTGTTCCTCAGTTTCCTGCTGCCTGGTCCTTGTGTGCCTGGGGACTGAGCACTGAGGCGGCTGTAACACTGCTGTTCTGTTTCCTGCTGCCTGCTCCTTGTTTGCCTGGAAGCATCAACAGTGAGGCGAGCCTGATGTTCCTCTGATGTCTCTCGCTTTCTCCTTTGTCTAACTCTATGGGCTTGTGAAGAGCTTCTGCCAATGTTGCTTCACTTATTTGGGCCCATATTGAACTGAGTTTGGCAACTTGTTTTTGTTCTGAACGTACATTGATGCACAGCACTGTAACTAATTGAGATGTCCCTGGTGCAAGGTCAAATCTTTTTGTTTTGAACTTTATATAACCTTAATGACATTCAGCATCAAATGTCACCACAATTATAGGAAACAGAAGTACAAGTCAGCGCAAGCTGGTAAAAAAACACTTTTGAACTTCATATGACCTTAAAGGTTGAATTCAAAATGGTCATGGCTGTCGGCATCAAATATAACCCCTACTGAACCTCCTTGGACATTTCTAGAGAGCTCCATATTGATTTGCATGGAGAACAGACAAACAGAAAAACAAACAGACATACTTGCACAACCCAGTACATACATCGTATGTGTGTGTGTGTGTGTGTGTGTGTGTGTGTGTGTGTGTCTTTGATCAGCAATGGTTCTTAAATGGTATGTTTGGGACTTGGATCACAGCAGTCTGGCAGAATTTCCAAACTATTGCATGTTATTTATTCTTCAACAAGCTTTTAATTTACGTTTTTTAAATAGTGTACACATTGACATTTACAGGAGCCCAATTAGTTTCAGAAAAGCTCAGATAACAGAACCGGGAAATATAAATAGGAGCCCAGGTGTGAGGCCCTCGGTGAATAAAGAATGGGAATGAGCCCCCAGTGAATGGAGAATGGGAATGAGGCCCCAGAGAGTTGGGAATGGGGATGAGCCCCCAGTGAATGAAGAACAGGAATGAGGCCCTAGTGAGTGAGGAATTGGGATGAGGGCCCGGTGAATGGAGAATGGGAATGAGGGCCTGGTGAATGGAGAAGGAGGATGAGGACGTGGTGAATGGAATGGAGAATGGAAAAGAGGTCTGAGTGAATGGAGAATGGGAAAGAGGTTCCAATGAATGGAGAACAGGGATGAGTGCCCTGGTGAATAGAATGGGGCGGGAATAGGTTCTGGTGAATGGAGAATGGGAATTAAATCCTGATGAATGGAGAATGGGAAGGAGTGCCCCAGTGAATGGAGAACAGGGATGAGGCCCTAATGAATGAAGTGGAGAACGGGAATGTGGGCCCCATAAATAAATTGGATGAGTACCTGAACAGCACATGTTGGGGAGTATAGGGACCAGGGCTGCTGAATAATTGGGGATGCTGAATCTGGGAATCCGGTGAGTTGTTGGTGAATTTGGGAACCAGAGGTGTGGTGAATAGGAATGATGTTCAAGAACCAAGACTCCAGCATGTGAGAGGTGGCAATGATGGCTGTCCACTCCTTAGTGAATGGAAATTGTTGGTATCACTGAGTGAGCCGACATCAGGATTTCCAAATGGTCAGACAGCATAAGACTGGAATTTTACTGTTTCTGGGAAAAAATCAAAGCAATTGTGAAGTTTAGTTTATTTGGGCTATTTGAAAAACAAGAATAAATGAAATCAAATAGTGAAACAAATACAATGAAATATTAGCTCTTTATGACAACAGATTCAGACCACCCATTTTTTGTGCACTATTTATTTCAACATCTGAAAGTTTGGTAACGGTAAATCTCCGAATACTGAATATAGTTCTTCAGTCCATAGCCCTCCATACCTCTCCCATCCATGTACCTGTCCAAATTCTTCTTAAACATTAAAAATGAACCCGGATTCACCACTTCAGCTGGAAGCTCATTCCACACTCCCACCACTCTCTGTGTGAAGAAGTTTCCCCACATGTTCCCCTTAAACTTTTCCCCTTTCACCCTTAATCCATGTCCTCTGGTTTGTATCTCACCTACCCTCGGTGGAAAAAGCCTATTTACATCTACTCTGTCTATCCCCCTCATAATTTGAAATGCCTCTATCAAATCTCCCCTCATTCTCCTACGCTCCAGGGAATAAAGTCTTCTGCTGATTAACCTTTCCCTGTAACTCAGTTCCTGAAGTCCAGGCAACATCCTAGTAAATCTTCTCTGCACTGGTTCCATCTTATTGATATGTTTCCTGGAGTTGCGTGACCAAAACTGCGCACAATACTCTAAATTTGGCCTCACCAATGTCTTATACAACTTAATCATAACATCCCAGTGTTATGTTTGTTCTTTTAAGAACAACCTTAGGTGGGTTTAACACTTAACCGAGATTCACCAACAACTCCTATGTCTCCTGACATATCCACTTCCGGTTTCTGCCCAGCCATTGTATGCAGGGAAATGTAGTTCTTATATGTCTGTCTTTGGCTTGGCTTCGCGGACGAAGATTTATGGAGGGGGTAAAAGTCCACGTCAGCTGCAGGCTCATTTGTGGCTGACAAGTCCGATGCGGGACAGGCAGACACAGTTGCAGCGGCTGCAGGGGAAAATTGGTTGGTTGGGGTTGGGTGTTGGGTTTTTCCTCCTTTGCCTTTTGTCATAATAACACATCTGTTCCCTTTTTTAAAAAAACACAAACACAATACTATGTCCACATAACAAGGGTAATATACATTCCATGGTCAGTCTCTTTCCACTCAGCACCTTTCAATCAGGTCCTTTTTGGTCTGCTGTGTTTCCACTAGTGCACTGCTTGCATTTCCTGCATTAGACTGAGTGTCTTAGACTTAGTCTCAATATGCTCCTTTTCTTCCTGTGCTGGACCCTTTTGTGTACTGACAGGTGACGTGTCACAGCTATGGTTTGGAGCTTGTTGTCGTAGGTCCACGTGGTTCCTTCTCAGAGGAGTCCCTCCCTCCATCTGGATCTGGTAGGAATATGGATCTATTTCCTCTTGCACATGTCGTGGCAATGCACATGTGCCAGAATTATGATCTCAGATTCGCACTGGAATTCCCGGTTTCAGGACTGGTAGGCTTTTCGTAGTCTTGTCATTATACTGTTTCTGTTTTACTTTCTCTTCCATTTTAGCCTGTTTGACCTTGTGTGCTCCTTTAGGTGCCAACAGATTTTCAGGCATTGGACGGTTGGTCCTTATATGTTAACCCATCAGCATATGGGCTGGAGAAAGGCCATTCTGTAGTGGTTCACTTCTGTAAATCATTAGACTTCTGTGGAAATCCTTTTGTCCATCGCGCTTTCTTCATGAGGCTCTTCACCACCTTTACAGTACTCTCTGCTAGGCCATTAGAGTTTGGGTGATGTGGGCTTAAAGTAAAATGCTGAAACCCCCAAGTATTGGCAAAGGACTCAAATTCACTGCTCGAAAATTGTGAACCTTTGTCTGATACGACTTCACAAGGAACTCCATGCCTTGCCAACACACTTTTCATGAAACCATTAACTGCTTTGTTGGATGTTGACTGCAGTGTTGCTAATATCTGGGTAATTGGAAAAATAGTTTGTTACGACTATATGATTCTTCCCATTATAGTCAAGCAAACCTACTCCAAAGTCAACAAAACTTTGAAGTACAGCTGGTTAGGTACAGGGTGTGGTGTAAGTGGCTCTACTTACTGCTTTGGTTTATAGGTAAGGCATATTTCACATGAAGCAATGGACTAGCTTATGTCTTGGTTCATTCTTGGCTAGTACATCACCTCTATGTTTGCATTTTTCCTCACCAAAATGTCCTTTGTGTATCTTCTGGAGCATTTCCTTGTGTAGCAACACTGGAATGAATCACAACTCTGTTCCCTTTGAAGACTATATATTTCACAACTGACAGTTCATCTCTCCATGCCCAGTAATCCCTAATAACCATTGTGCAATCATTCTTACCTGCTCATCATCTTTTCTCTATGTATCTTAGAGCTCTTTCATTGTTTCATCTGTCTCTGTTGCTTTCCTCATCTGCTCTTTTCTAACCTGGGATACTGGAAGTGAACTGATAATCATATCAACATAGGCTCGTATCTCTGCAATAACCTCTTGGTCGCTCTTATCTTCCTTGTCAACTGCTTGAGACAGAGCATCAGCTGCAAACATGTATTTTCCTGGCATGTAGATCATTTTCACATCGTATCGACATGGGCTGTGCTCTCATGGGACAGTCATTGAGACCAATAGTTTATGGTCTGTCTCCACTTCAAAAGCTTGTCCAAAAATATGGAACCTTTCACATGATAAGTGCTGGCAAGAATCTCTTTCTCTATACATAGTTGGCTTCTGCATACCACAGGTTGCCATGTGTCTTCAAGTTGCTGCTGTAGATATAGATGACAAACAACAATGGGCCCAGCACCAATTCCTGAGGCACACCACTAGACATACGTCTCTAATCTGAGAAACATTCATCCTCCACTACTCTCTGGCTTCTCCTATCCACCCATTGTCAAATCCATTTCACTACTTCACCATGAACACCTCGCATCTGAACCTTCCTGACGAACCTCTCATGTGGGACCTTGTCAAAGGCCTTAATAAAGTCCATGTAGACAACATCCACAATCTTTCCTTCGTCAACCATCCTGGTAACCTCCTCAGAACTCTAAGGTTGGTTAATTACGACCTGCAACGCACAAAGCCATGTTGACTTTCCCTAATCAGCCATGGCTATACAAATTGTAAATCTGATCTCTTAGAATACCTTCCAATAATTTACCAACTACTGACATCAGGCTCACCAGCTTCAAATTTCCAGAGTTAGGTTTGGAGTCTTTTAAGCAACAGAACAACATGAGCTGTTCTGGCACTATCACCGTGGCTAAGGACATTTTAAATATTTCTGCCAGGGCCCCTGCAATTTCTACAGTAGCTTCCCTCAAGGTTGAAGGGAATATCTTGTCAAGCCCCAGGGATTTATCCACTCTTATTTGCTCCAAGGCAGCAGCTTTTCCTCCTCTTTAATCTGTATAGATTCCTTGACCCCACTGCTTGTTTTTCTTACTTCCCACAACTTGGTGTCTCCTGAGTGAATACCGATTGGAAAAAAAAACATTTAAGATCTCTCCAGTTTCTATTAGCTCCATACAAAGCTGTCCACTCTGTACTCTGATCTCAAGGGGACCAATTTTGTTCCTTACTATTCTTTTGCTCTTAATATACATGTAGAAACCCTGAGGATTTTCCTTCACGTTGTCTGCCAAATAAACCTCTAAACCTCTTTTATCCTTCCTGATTTCTTTCTAGAGGTTTTTCTTTTATTTTATATACTCAAGTACTTCATTTTCTCCATGTTGCCTTTACTTGCTATTCACCTTCCGAACCAGATCCCCAATATCCCTTGAAACCCCAAGGTTCCCTATACCATTTTTCTTTGCCTTTAATCCTGACGGGAACATACAAGCTCTGTACTCTCAAAATTTCACCTTTAAAGGTCCTTCACTTATCTCGCACATCCTTGCCTGAAAACAGCACCCCAATTCATGCATTCCAGATCCTTTCTCATTTCCTCAGAATTGGCCTTTCTCCCATTGAGAATCTCAACCTGAGGCCCAGACCTATCCTTCTCCATAATTAACTTGAAACTAATGGCATTATGATCACTGGACCCAAAATGTTCCCCAACACATACTTTCGTCACCTGTCCTGACTTGTTCCCTAATAGGAGTTCCAGTATTACACTCTCTCTAGTTGGTACCCCTAAATATTAGAAACTTTCCTGAACACATTTGACAATCTCCAAGGCATCCAGCCCTTTTACAGTATGGGAGGCTCAGTCAATATGTGGAAAATTAAAATCTCTTACTATCACAGCTTTATATTTCCTCCAGTTGTCTGCTGTCTCTCTACAGATTTGTCATTGTTGACATATTGGACGGTCTATATTACAACCCCATGAATGTGGTCATACCTTTCCAGTTCCTCAGCTCCACCCATTCAGCCTCAATAGACAAGCCCTCTGGTTTGTCATGCCGGAGAACAGCAGTGCTATTTTCCCTGATGAGCAATGCCACTCCACCCCTTTTCATCCCACCCATTTCTATCACGTCTAAAGCAACAGAAGTCCGGAACATTGAGCTGCCAGCCCTGCCCCTTCTGCAACCAAGCTTCAGGTCTGAACCTCTGACATGAAAATGAGGCCTACAGTGCCCAAGGCCCCCTCTCACCCTCAACACCTCACTCATCCCAGTTCTGATACCTGGTACACCTTCAGCCAGTCTCGAGCCAGTCTCTAGCAGTCCGCAGTCTGGTGTGAGTCCTTTGACCATGAGACATCTCCTCTGCTTCTCCTTTTCAGCAGAGAGTGTTCTCCCTTTTACTGGTGCACAGGACCAATCCTCTGCTTCTCTGGAGGCTGCAGCCCCTCGAGGCCACTGCTGGCACAGGCATGTCCATCTTGGACCCAGACCCGTAGGTGAAGGATTTTAAAATAAACCACAATTAGCTCCTTTAATGGGCCTTTGAAAACCTGTACAGAGCTCTTGGTAATAGGACTGGCCGGTGGAACCCTGCAGAGGAGTGCTGTGCCTTTGCTCTCTCCGTGTCTGCACCAGCACAGTGCCGGCAGCGTCGCCATTTTTAAAAATTGAAACGTTTATTTTTTCCCTAGATGTCATCAGATTTGATGAATGTTTCCAGTATTTTCTGTTTTTATTCCCTTCTCCCCCCCCCCCCCTCATTTCTAAAAACCCATAAAACTGACTGGATTTGATGGAAGAATTATGACAATTGTTCACATAACTTTAGGAAAGAATGAATGACTTTTATATTCTTTTACACAATCCACCACTCCATCTCATTGTTGAAGTAGGGCCCCAAATTGAGTAGAATGTGAAAAATAATTATTCAATCATTTGGATTTTAATTGTAGATGATGCCACTCTAGTTCCTCTTGGAGAAGACTGTGGATACATTAATGCCAGCTTTATCAAGATTCCTTTGGAGAAAGATGTCTGCACATATATTGCATGTCAAGGACCACTACCTCACACAGTTGCAGACTTCTGGCAAATGGTTTGGGAACAGGAATCTAACGTCATTGCCATGATGACCCAGGAGGTCGAAGGAGGAAAGGTCAAATGTCAACGGTACTGGCCAGAGGTTCAGGAACAGTCGATGATGATAAACAACAGAATGAATATAATCCTTTGGAAGACTCAACAACTGGAAGAATTTATTATTCGGAAAATAGAGATGAAAGACACCTGGGTATGTGAAAATATGTATCTGAACTATATTGATTTGTTTCTTTAGAATAACACAAAACGGTTTGATATCTGTGGTGATGCACCATGTATCACAAATGCTGGTACAGCTCCTTGCCTTGCAACATTCATTGGTCACGTGGATGGAGGCCAGAAGGACCTGTACCATGCAGTATCTGTAAATTTAATAAAAATTAAATTAAAATTAAGGTGCCAGCTGCTCAATTCTTTAAAACAGAAGCCAGTTGACCCAGATTTCCCTAAACTTCAGTGTATGGGTCTCTACCAGAAGACTGACAGGCCTAAGTTATCTGTATCTGGTGGATATAAGTTTAACACATCTAGTCTTTGGGTCTAAAGGAGTACTGGACCTCACATTTCCATTTGATTACTTGTTACTTCTGGATGGGAATTGTGTTGTATTTTGAATTCTGTGATTAAAGCTATCCGTTTATTTCTACAGAGCAATGAGTCACGACAAGTAACTCACCTGAACTTCACTGCCTGGCCAGACCATGGGACTCCAGGGCAACCAGAACAATTAGTTGATTTCCTTACCTCCTTGAGAAGCATTGAACGTGTGGGCCCCTTAATTACCCACTGCAGTGCAGGAATTGGTCGTTCAGGGACCCTTATTTGTCTAGATGCAGTGCTGGCATGCATCAGTAAAGGTTTTGATGTAAGTATTCCTTTAAAATAGAGCCATAGAAACAGGCCATTCGGCCCATCTAATCCATGCTGAGCTGTTATTCCATCTCGTCCCAGCAACCAGCGCTTGAGCCATAGCCCTCATTCCCATTCATGTATCTATCTAAAGTTGTTTAAATCAAACCTATATCCACTACCATCTGATAGATAATTCTACACACTCACCACCCACTAAGTGAAAATATTCCCCTGAGGTAGGTGTAGAGATTGTGGAGGCATTGGTAATGATCTTCAAGGAATCAATGGATTCTGGTGTGGTTCCGGTGGGACTGGAGGATCGCAAACATCATTCCGCTGTTTACGAAAGGAGCGAGGCAGTAGTAAGAAAATTATAGGCCTATTAAAAACACAATGCTGGAGAAACTCAGCTGGTCAAACAGGGTACTTGGTGAAGCAACGATAAAGATACATAACCGACGTTTCAGGCTTGAGCCCTTCATCGAGGTATGTCCGCAGGTGCAAGAACAAACAAAATGGTAGATGGGAGGGGCGGAGAAGAGCATGGTCCCACAGGCAGGAGGTAATAGGTGGATAAGGGAGGGAGGGCACAGCAGCAAACAGGGAGGAGAGATGACCCTGTGAATGGAGAAGGAAGGAGGAGTAGAAATAAGGAAAAGAAGACAGGGGAAGGGAGGAAGAGTGGAGAGTAATTTAGTAGAAACTGGAGAAGTCGACCTTAATGCCATCTGACTGGAGAGTGACCAGATGGAAAATCAGGTGTTGTTCCTACAACTTAAGGGAGGTTTTGATGGGATAGTACATGAGGCCATGGATAGACATATGATTATGGAGTGTGACACAGAATTAAAATTGTTGGCCATTTGGAGGTCCCTGTCACTGATAAGGACAAAGCAAAGGTTCTCAGCAAAGCCATCTCCCGATCTGCACCCAGACTCTCCGATGTTGAGAAGGGAGCACCAGATGCAGTAGATCACTCCTGTGGATACACAAGTGAAGTGTTGCTTCATTTGAAAGGACTGTTAGGGGCCCATAATTGTGGTGAGGGAGGCAGTGTGGGCGCAGGTGTGGCACTTCCTGTAGCCACAGCGAAGGTGCCATTGGAGGAATTGGCAGGGAGGGATGACTGGATGAGGGAGTCACGGGGAGAGCGGTCCCTACACAAGGCAGAGAGGAGAAGATGTGCCTGGTGGTGGGATCCTGTTGTAGGTTACAGAAATTACAGAGGATAATGTATTGGATGGGAGACTAGTGGGGTAGTAGGTAAGGACAGGGGAATCCTGTATTTATTACATCTAGGGACAGGGGGCAGGGCAGATAAGCAGGAAATGGAGGAGATGTGAGGGCTGAGTTGATAGTGGTGGAAGGGAAGCCATGTTTGTGGAAGAAGGCAGGCATTTCAGATGATCTGGACTAGAAGATCTCCTCTTGAGAACAGATGCCTCTAGACATAACAAACACAGGATTCCCCTTGTCCTTACCTGCCACCCTCCGAGCCTCCATATCCAACACATTATCCTCTGTAATTTCCGCCACCTACAACATGATTCAACACATCTTCCCCTCTCCTCTCCTCTCTGCCTTCTGTAGGGACCACTCCCTCCGTGACTTCTCATCCACTAATCCTTCCCCACCATTTGCACTGCCCCTTTCGTCACCTTCCCCTGCGGCCGCATGAAGTACTATACTTGCACCCACGCTTCCTCTCTCGTCATCATTATGGTCGACAAACAGTCCTTTCAAGTGAAGCAACATGTCACTTGTGTATCTGCAAGGGTCATCCACTGTATACAGTGGTCCCGTTGTGGCCTTCTCTTCGTCGGAGAGACAGGGTGCAGACTGGGATATCATTTAATTGAGCACCTTCACTCTGTCTATATCAGTGACAGGAATCTTTCAGTGGCCAACCACTTCAATTCCACGCCCCACTCCCTTGCTCACATATCTGTTCATGGCCTCATGTACTATCCCACCAAGACCTGATTTCTGTTTGGGCACTCTCCAACTGGATGGCATTAACATTGACTTCTCCAGTTTCTGCATTCTACCTCCATTCCTTTTCCCTTTGTCTTCTTTCTTCCATCTCTCCACCTCCTTCTCTCCATTCACAGGGCCATCACTCCTCCCCCTGCTTGCTGATGTGCTCTCCCTCCCTTATCCACCTATCATTTCCTGCCTTTGGGGCCATGCTCCTCCCCTGCCCTTTGCCCGCTACCATTTTGTTTGGACGTCTGTCAACTGTTTTCCATGCCTTGATGAAGGGCTCAAGTTCTGCATCTTTATCTTTGCTATATAAAGTACCCTGTTTGACCAGCTGAGTTTCTCCAGCATTGTGTTTTTACTTCAACCATAATGTCTGCAGACTTTCATGTTTTACTTATAGATTATTAGCCTGACGTTGGTGGTTGGGAATCTGTTGGAGTCGATTCTCAAGGGAGGTTAAGAAGCACCTAGAGTTACATTAAAAGACAGACCCAAGTCAGCACGGTTTCCTTAAAGGAAAATCATGCCTGACAAACCTATTGCAATTATTTGAGGATATCACAGGTAGGATAGACAGGAGATGCAGTGGATGTTGTGTATTTGGACTTTCAGAAGGCCTCCGACAAGGTGCCACACATAAGGCACTAAACAAGATGAGAGCCCATGGAATTACATGAAGGATACTACCATGGGTAAAGCATTGGCTGATCGGCAGGAAAGAGAAACCAGGAATACCGGTTACCAGTGGTGTTCTGAAGGGACTGCTTTTTACATTGTATAATAATGATTTGGATTATGGAATAGATGGCTTTGTTGCTAAATTTGCAGTTGATACCAAAATAGGTGGTGGGGTGGGTGGTGCTGAGAACACTGAAAGGTTGCAGGGAGACTTGGATAGATTAGGGAAATGGGCAAAGAGGTGGCACATAAAATACAATGTTGGGAAGTGTACTGGCATGCACTTTGGTAGAAGATATAGACAGGTGAACTATTATTTAAATGGGGATAAAATTCAAAATTCCAAGGTGCAAAGGGACTTGGGAGTGTTCATGCAGGATACCCTAAAGATGAACCTGGTTGAGTCACTGGTGAAGAAGGCAAATGCAACATTGGCATTCATTTCTAGAGGGATAGCATATAAGAACAGGGATGTAATGTTGACAATATATCACTATAAAGTACAGTTTTGGGCACCTTATTTGAGAAAAGATTTTCTGGTGTTGGAGATGGTTCAGAGAAGATTTATTAGAATGAAAGGGTTAGCATATAAGGAATGACTACTTGTTGGAGTACGGACAGGTGAGGGGGGACCTCATGGAGGTATTTCAAAGGCTGAAAAGCCTAAACAGAGTAGATGTGGCAAGGATGTTTCCCATGATTTTAGAACAAGAAGGCACAACTTCAGTATAAAAGGGTGTCAATTTATAACAAGAGATGTGGAAATTTTTATTTAGTCACAAAGTTGTGAGTCTGTGGAACTTGTTGCCACAGGCAGCTGTAGAAGTGAGGTTGTTGGGTGTATTTAAGGCAGAGATTAACAGGTATTTGATTAGTCAGGGTATCAAGTGTTACAGGGAGAAAGCCGGGGAGTGGGGCTAAATGGGAGGATGTAGCAGCTCATGATTAGAATAGCAGAGTTGACTCGATGGCCAATAGGCCTCCTTCTGCTCCTATATCTTGTGATGTTGTGATTTCACCATTCACCCTTAACCCTTGTCCTCTAGTTTATATCAAACCTAACCTCATGGGAAAAGCTTACTTGCATTTACCCTATCTATATGCCAAATAATTTTGTATACCTCTATCAAATCTCCCCTCATTCTGTGATTTTCCAGGGAATAAAGTCCCAACCTACACAACGTCTGAGCACAATTGTGATATTTTCCGTGACAAGTAATGCCACTCCTGCCCCTTTCATCCTTCTCCCTCTATTGTATCTGACATAGAACCCCAGAACATTGAGTTGCCAGTCCTGCCCCTCTTGCAACCAAGTCTCACTAATGGCCATAATATCATAATTCCACATGCCAATCAATGTTCTAAGGTTATCCATCTTTTCTGCAATATTCCTTGGATTAAGATAGAAGCATCTCAGTACATTATTTCTATCACATACAACCTTTTGATTCCTGTCCTTTTCTTCAGGCTTAACATCTCATTCCACAACTACATTATCTGCTCTAGCACTCTGGTTCCCATCCTCCTGCCAATGTAGTTTAAACTCCCCAGAGCAGCAGGAGCAAACCTTCTTGCAAGGATATTAGTCCCCCTCCAGTTCAGAGGCAAACTGTCCTATCGGAACAGATCCCACCTTCCCTGGAAGAGAGCCCAATGATCCAGAAATCTGAAGCCCTCCCTCCTGCACTATGTCCTAAGCTACATGCTAAGCTCCATTATCCTCCTACTTCTAACCTCAGCACATGGCACAGGTAGCAATCCTGAGAACACAACCCTGGAGGTCCTGACCTTCAACTTAGCACCTCGTCACCCTTCCTACCCATGTCATTGGTCCTTACTTGGACCATGATGCCTTGTTGCTCATCCTTCTTGAAAATGCCGTGGACTCAATCAGAGACAGCTGGTACCAGGGAGGCACATTGCCATCCCGGAGTCTTGATCTTGTCCACAGAACCTTTTATCTGTCCACTATCTATTGATTTCCCTCTCACTACAGCTCACCTCTTCTCCTCCTTTCCATTTTTAACCACAGGACCAGTCTCCGTGCCAGAAACCTGATCACTGTGGCTTGTGCTTGGTAGGTCGTCCCCCTCAACAGTATCCAAAATAGTATACTTTGTTATTGTGAAAGGAACGGCCACAGGGGTGCCCTGCACTGTCTATTGTCTGCCTGTTCCTTTGCCCTTTCCTGACTTTCACCCATCTACCCTCCTCCTGCCTTCTAGGTGTGATAGTGTCCCTGTAACTCCTGTCTATGAACCCCCCCCCCCCCCCTCAGTCTCCCGAATGATCTGGAGTTCATCTAACTCCAGCTCCAGTTCACTCACAAGGTCTGTATGAAGCTGCAAATAGATGCACCCGCCTGCAAGTGTAGTCATCAGTGTCACTGGTGCAAGACAAGCATAACCCCTGCTTTGTCTGCCATTCCCACTGCTCCCTCTGTGAAATAAGGAAAAACCTTATGTGATCCTGCCTGCCATACCTGTGCCTTCATGCTAAATCCTTTCCTTCTCTCTTTTGGGCTATTGTCACCTGCTAACTCCAGTTCCTCAGCATCTGCTCACCGAAGCCCCTCAAGTTAAAGCCTCTGGGTCCCATACATACACAAACAACTCCTTAGTGGCTGTTCTAATGAGCTTTGCTTCCTATTGCTGCCTGCTCACTGAATCCCGACTCCTGCCCTCTGTTCTAAGTCGGGTGCATGACCTTATTACTGTTTTATGTCACTTCTGTTGACTCTGTCTCCTGACTAAATGCAGATGGAAAAAGTCCTTTTAAGATCTCCCCATTTCTGACCATCACTGGGATTTTCAAGAGGATCAATATTGTCCCTTGCTAGCCTTTTGTTTTTAAATTATCGCAACTTTAGAAACATTTGAAATTTTCCTTCACCTTGCCTTGCTGCCAGAATAACTGTAGATTTCTTTCTTCAGTGTTTTCTTGCACCTTGTACTCCTCAATGACCTCTTTTGCTCCTTGCTCCCTGTACCTCCAATGCACCTCCTTCTGAACCAGAGTTTTAATATTTCTCGAAAGCCAAGGTTCCCTACACCTGTTAGTCTTCCTTTTAATTCTGACAGGAACATACAAACACAGTGCTCTCAAAATGTTACCTTTGCCAGAAAACAACTTGTTCCAATCCACACTTGCCAGATCCTTTCTGACACTTCTAAATTGGGCTTTCTCCAGTTTAGAATCTCACCAGACCTATCCCATCCAATAATTATCTTGAAACTAATGGTATTATAATTACTAGATCCAAAGTGTTCCCTTACACATGCTTATGTCACCTGTCCTGTCTCATTCCCTAAAATAGAGGATCCAGTATTTCAGCCTTTCTAGTTGGGACAGTGGGACAGTGTGTTCCGAATTTCAGATTTTTCTGGATTTCGGAAAGCCTCCCCCAAGCGCCGGCCGCCTCCCCCAAGCGCCGACCGCCCAGCCACCTCCCCCAGTGCCAGCCACCTCCCCCAAGCCCCGGCCGCCTCTCTTCCCACTTACCGGATTTTGGAGCTTTCCAGTTTTTAGATGTCCGAATAAAGGATTGTGTACCTGTATATTAACTAAGATAACTTTCTTGAACACATTTGACAAACTCTAAGCCATCCAGCCCTTTTACAGTATTGGAGTCCCAGTCAATGAGTGAAAATTTAAAATCAATTGCAATCACAACTACATCCTTAGTAGATGAACCCTCTACTCTGTCCTGTCTAAGCACTGCTGTGGCAGTTTCCCTGATGAGCATCCACCCCTTTTAATCTCCCCCCTCTGTCACGTCTGAAACAACAGAACCCTGGAACATTGAGCTGTTAGACCTTCCCCTCCTGCAACCAAGTCTGAACCAATGGCCACAATGTCATAATTCCACGCGCCAATCCACACTCTAAGCTTATCCACCTTTTCCACAGTGCTCCTTGCATTAAAAGAGATGCAGCTCAGAACATTATTCCCAACATGGTCGACCTTTCAATGTCAGTCTTGTTTGCAGATTTAACACTATCTAACTATTTAACACTCCACTATTTGCATTGGTGCTCTGCTTCCCATTCCCCAACAAATCTAGTTTAAACCCTTCAGAGCAGCACCAGCAAACCTACCTACAAGGATATTAGTCCCCTTCTAGTTCAGATGCAAACCATCTTGTAGGAACAAGTCCCACTTTCCCTGGAAGAAAGCCCAATGATCCAGAAATCTAAAGCCCTCCCTCCTGCTCCATCTCCTTAGCCACATGTAAAGCTGCATTATCTTCCTATTTCTAACCTCACGACCACATGGCACAGGTAGCAATCCTGAGATCACAACCCCAGAGGTCCTGACCTTCAACTTCGCGCTTAACTTCCCTAAACTGACTTTGCAAGACCTTCTCACCTTCTTACCCACATCATTGGTACCAACATAAACCATGACATCAAGCTGCTCACCCTCCCACTTCAGAATGGAGTGGCAAAACATGGATAGGAAAAATTTGGAAGCGTATGGACAGGCAAACGAACTAGCTTGGGTCAGCAAGGATGAGTTGTGCTGAAGGGCCTGTTTCCATGCTGTGAAAAATTAAATTTAGACATACAGCACGGTAACAGGCTATTTCAGCCCATCGTACCTAATTTATGTCCCATTAACCTACACCCACGGTATGTTTTGAATGGTGAGAGGAAACCAGAGCCCCCGGGGAAAACCCACATAGACACAAGGAGAACATACTTGTGTATGGGACTGGTCCAGTCCCAATGGCTGGCACTGTAAAGGCGTTGTGCTAACTGCTAAGCCAACCTTGCCACCCTCTTCAGATTTGTATGACTCTACCTCAATACAATTTCATAATTACATTGATCAGATAGAAGGATATTGTAATGTTAAAATACAAGGAGTGGAAGGTTCTTGTGTTAAAAGTCACTGTTAAAATTATGGGAAGTCTCTTATCTGTACTTGTCATCCACACATTCTCAACATAATTTTGGCAACAATGCACAGTAATAGCATACTGGAAAATAGACTGAAAAACACACAAATCCATTGCTATAGGAGATTTTGGGTTCTCACATCAGACCACTAATGGACTGTAGTGTATAGCCATGATGGTTGTGCACCCCCTCCCCCCCAACCCAATGACAGAATGTTAATTTTTTTTGTGTGTGTGAGAAGCTAGACTTGGTTCACCATGAAAACAAAAGGGCTCAGCCCCTCCAAGCAACTTTGTTTTTATTGGGTTGGTTTAGACTTTCTAACTGTTCTTTTTGTTTGCTGACAGTTTGATATTTCCCACGTTGTAAAAGCCATGAGAATCCAACGACAAGGGATGGTCCAGACTGAGGTGAGGAGAACAAAGATCAGATATCTCTCGACTTAGGTTGTAAGAACACATTCAACCGACTGAAAACTCAAAAGTCGACATGGTATTCCCATTAGTCTCAATATAAAATTTCGGAAGCATTTCAGAGTTCTAAATTCAATCAAAAAAACTCATGCATTTAAAAAATACACATTTAATCTGAAAGAATAAAATATTAACAATTCAAAAAATATATAAAATTGTACATAATTGAAAGACCATGAAAATTTTAAGAAATATCCCCAGTCTTAAGCCTGCTAATTCTCTATTCCCCAGCCCTACTCGTTGCAAACCTTTTTCCCCCACTCATACCCACAAACCTCTGTCTCTCACTCACCATCTCTCTCTCACTCTCTCCCTCCCTCTCTCTCTCTCCCTGTTGCTCAGGACAGCCCTTTCTTTCTCACTTATAACTGGCCTTTTCTTCTAGCTTAATGTGTTTTCTCTCTCTCTCTCTCTCTCTCTCTCTCTCTCTCTCTCACCCTCTCTCTCCCTCTTTATCTCCCTCTCCAGCCTCCAACTCATCTCTTGCTCTCCATCCCTCTTCCCAGCTGAGTCAAATGGATTACAATCAAGACTAACAAAAATCACCCTCCATTTCACTGGGATATCTCTTGTCAAAATTAAGGACACTGTCCTAAACACCCATGTGTACTTTAGTGAAAATGCCCAAACTAAAACTTGTGAGGTAGTGAAATCATCTGAATGTTGAAAGAGCTTCCCTGCAGTTTTTTAGGCAGTTGGTGCTCCAGGTTTTTGCAGAAGAGTATTTGTACCATAAAACAGTACACATTTATGAAACGTCAAATGAAAATTTTTTGTGTGGCACAAATCCATTCACCTATGTCGCAGGGAACCAGGATTCTTGCAATATAAGGAGAGTGAACATTATTGTTTACTGATCTGATTGAGACATGTGACAGAATTCCACCCTAATTTAAATTTATGCAAAAAGATTGCGTAGTTTTAGATCATAGCCGAGGACCTTTAATCATTTGGTGCTTTTCAGTATTCTAAATGGGTTATTATGATGGAAGGTGGAATATTGCAAACTTTACTCAGTAATGACTTACCATTCAATAAAGTGCAACTTTAAAAAGATTTTACTTTTGCTCTATATAGATTCAGTACACGTTCTGCTATCAAGTCATTCTACACATTCTCACTCAACTTCAACACAAAGAGAAAGAAATGGCAAAGACATGATATACATTTCCAAAATGGTTCAAACAATTGAAAAATTGTATCCTTTCAACGGGAATAATAAATACTCTTGTCACCAACATGTCTGCCTTATTCTAGAAATTAATATCTACTTTTTTATTATTGTTTTGACCTCAAAGACAATGAGAATGTGTTCAAAGAATAATTTTCAGAAAGAAAAAGTATTGTCAAAAGCTGGATATTTTATACTTGGATCCATTACAGCTCATAGTGTAAGCTCACTAAATTGGTCTGTCATATGCAATTCTTAAACTGTGGTGATATTTAAGAATTTGTAACAATTGTATTTTAAGGACTTGTATGAATAATGCTGATTCCTGAGTTTACAACATTTTGGGGCATTTGTCAAAAACTAACACATTTTTTAATTATTTTACTGTACAAACAATGAAAACAGTATTGATTTTATATCTTTTATGGGTTTACTTCCAATGAAAGTAAAAGATGTTTGTACAAAATGATTATCAACTTGCTTTCCATGACTGTACAAAATTACATTTAACATTTGTCTGGATATAATTAAACCTATTATTCATGAGATAATGCAAGATTGTAAATAAAAAGTGAAAAGGCTTGAGTATTGTGTTATGTAGTTAAAAGTTCATCTGTTATTCTTTTATTCCATGGTCAGACTTCCTGGAAACAAGCTGAAAGGTTTATTTTTTAGCCCCTTGTTACATGGTTTGTAAGTGCATTAATCACACAGGAAGCAAACTATCTGAGAAATGTCTTCTTTGTAAAATGAGCAACGAAGGCATTCACTCCCTTCTGCAATTTCTGACCCTGAGCAGAAATTCCGTACCATGCAGTGATGCATTCAGTAAGTTCGCACTTGATGATCTACCTGTAGAAGTGGTTGAGGGATAAGGGGGACCTGCTGAACCTGTCATCATGTCAACATGCTTGTCCCAGGTCAGTTCATTGGAATTATTTACTTGTATTCACAAGTCCATAAAACTACATATTCTTTTGACCTTAGCACCATTGATAGGGACGGGAGTGTGGAATCTTCCCCCTCTTCTGAAGTGCATTTAGTTCAACCATACGGATCTGATATTTTACCTCTATACTCCAATGCTGATTAAAAATTATTTTGAATTGGTTTTTTTTTACATTTGCACTCTAATTCAGCAGTTGGTTACCAATGTGACCTCATTGACTTTTAGTGATGACTGTAGACCTTTGGCCACACACAATCTACGGGCTTCCATGGTTACCAATTCTGCTGAAATGTCTTTTTGGCTAATACCATGGCCCTCATTCTTCTCACTGACTTTTACCTGGTAGTGCTCTGTGGATGAGAGAATTCGTCTTCGATAGCTCATGTGGCAGAGGTTTCAAACACAGAAAAATAACCGGAGTGGCGCAGTGAGCGTCATGTGATTATAGCATCAGCAACCCCGGTTCGAATCCGGCACTGTCTGTAAGGAATTTGTACCTTCTCCCTGTGTCTGGGTGGGTTTCCTCCAGGAGCTCTGGCTTCCTCCCACCCTTCAAAATATACAGGGTTGGGGGGCGTGGCAAGATGGCGTAGGGAACAGACGTGTCTTCCAGACCTCTCCTGACTCTGATTTATTGTTTTGTCTTTAAGTGCCCGCTAAAGTTCTTTTAAAAGTTTATAAATAATAAGAGGTGTTGGATTAGTGCCTAATGGTTTATATGCAAAAAATGAGGTAAAAGAAAATATCAACAGACTGTTAAAAAACTACATTTTCCGAAATTGTCTGAGCCTACTTGTTTACAAGAAGCCAGGACTCAACGTAGAATGGATCCAGAGGAGGATGTGCAGAGTTCGGCATTGAAGCTTTGTTTTAAGCCAGTGAGGCTCTCTGAAGGTCGCACTCAACAGCTTTCAGAACAAGGGGCTGGACGGGTGCCAGTGTTTCGCACGGTGGCCACTGCAGGTGTTGTTGCTGAGGCTTTGACAGTTGAATCAGCTGGGGCGCCACCAGCTGGAGAGTTAAAGAATTGTCATTCGACTGCTATAGTGGTGGCGCTGCAAAATGCATCTTCACTTACAACGGTTTTTCCAGACATCGATTCAGTGAAGATGATTAAAGAGATTTGGCTTAAAGATAACTCTGATCTTCAGTCTCCTGGCATTGCTGGGGGGACTTTGAGAGGGATTTTTATACGAAGTCAAACTGCTAGAAAAGATACTAAATTAAGGGAAGGGACAGAAGATCCCGTGGTCTCTAAGGAACAGCAAGACCCCATTATGCCTGAATCTACTTCTGTTGAAATGTCTGTTAAGGATCTTGAAGATAAGATATATTCTGAATCGAGTCACTTAGCTAATTTTGTGAACCTGTTTATTTCCAAGATTCATGCGATGGCGGAAGTCATTAATGGAGCTTTTAAGCTTGAAACCATTGAAAGATTTGAAATGTGTGATCAAGGTTTAGTCGATGCACAGGATCAACTGCAAGATAAAAATAGAATAATTGAAACATTGCAGATCCAAAATAAAAATTTAGCAAAAAAGATTGATTATTTGGAGAATCAATCTAGATGGAACAACGTGAAAATTGTTGGTTTGCCAGAAGGCATAGAAGGACCAGATCCAAGAAAATTTTTTACTGAATGGATTCCACAAGTGTTAGGACAGGATAAATTCCCTGAAGGTTTAATACTGGAACGTGCTTCTAGAGTTTTAAGAAGAAAATCTTTTTCAGGACAGAATCCAAGATCTGTTTTGATCCGTTGTTTAAACTATTGTGACAGAGAGACAATTTTACGTACGGCTATTAGAAATGCCCAGCAAAATAGATCTCCTTTGATGGTTCAGAATAATCCTGTTTTCTTCTATCAAGATTTGAGTCAATAAATTATGTTTCAACGACGCGAATTTAATTCTGTGAAAGAACGGTTGTGGAAAAAAAGACATAAGGGAACATTCAGGTATTCTGCGGTACTGAAGATTTTTTCGGATGGAAATTAGCCAAAGTTCTTTGACAATCCTAAAGAGGTTATGGACTTTGCTCAGTCTCTACCAATCATGCAGTTTCAGGAACGATGTAGTCCTTCAAGGTCTCCAAAGAGAGTAGAGATGTAAGGTGGGATCCAGTTTTTTAAAAGAAATGGAAGCAATGATGACCGAAGTGGTAACGTTGATTTAAAAAAATAAATCTTTTATCTTTTTTTTGAGAAGAGTTTAAATAGTTTAAATAATGATGATAGTTTAATGAAATGGGAGTTGGGAGAGGGAACTGGGTGGGCACTAGTTTGCAGAAGTCATCAGCTACCTGTGAGTTATCTCACACCCAATATTTTGGGGGAGTTACCGCTTTGGGCAGCTTAAACAGGAGGAGGTAGTTGTGACCTCCGACCTGTTTTTTTTTTCTTTTTAATTTTTGGGTTAAGAAGTGAAGGTTTTTTTATTATTTTTTTAAAATAAATAATTTTTTTTAAACTCTTTTTGTTTTCTGATTGTAATTGAGAGGGAATTAGGAGGTTTTTTTTCTCCTTTTTTTGGGGGGGTTTTTTGTTTTTTCTTTCTTTTTTTAAGAGGATGATGTCACAGAAGATAATAAGTCAAAAATTGAGGATGTTGAATTAGATGAAGAGGAAGATGAGGGGAAAGGTGATAAGAAGAAAAAGAAGAAAATTAAGTACAAATACATTGAGGGGGAAGAGTTTAATAAAATTAAGTTAATTTCGATAAAGAATTTTGAAGATGTTATAAATGAAGAATATGGAGAATTTTATAAGAGTTTGAACTTTTTTTTTCTTTTTTTTATATAAGGGGAGGGGAAGGGAATAAAAAGTTTATCTGATTGTTTTTCTAAGGGATGTTTTTGTTCTCTCGATGAATTATAAAGGAAACTTGGTATTAATGGAAATTCTGTATTTATGTATTATTAATTATGATATTTTTGAATAACAGATATGTGGTTGATATATGATTTTAATATTTGAACTTAGTTTTAAAGTGGATTTCATTTGTTAAATACATGTATTATGTTTGATTTAAATATATGTTTAAGGGTATTTTAGTATTGATATTTTTTTTGTTGTTAGTAATTTTTTTTGTTGTTAAGTTTTATCCTTTTTTTGTAAGTGGGGTTTTTTCTATTTTATTTACAATATTGTTAAGTAATTCTTCACTCTATTTTGGGGGGAGGGTTGGACTAATTTTAAATTAGATGATTAATGTTGTGTTATAATTATTGGGGGGGTTAATTTGTGTAGTTTAATGATGTAGTATTCTAATTTTTATTATCTTATTTTTTATTATTTCTTTAAATGTAATTTTTATTTTATTCATGTCATAAAATTTTAAATAAAGTTTAAAAAAAAGAAAAAAAAGAAAAAAAAAACAAAATATACAGGGTTGAGGTATTTGAGTGGCACAGGCTCGTGGGTTGTAAGGGCCTGTTACCATGATGAATGTTTACATTTTTTTTAACTAAAATTTTACAAACCATTGAAGATTATCTGTGCATTCGTCCCAATGGGACCAAATCAAAGAGGATGGGGATGGAGACTGCCCTTTAGTTTTGTGTGTGATTAGGGTAGATGGTGACTTGGTTTCTGCCCTGTTTAATATTTTGTAAACAGCATATCTCTCACTTCCAAGATATTTCACTCAGCAGATTTCTAATATGGAATAATATTGCAGGGTCAAGATCCCGGCAATATAATGTGAAACGTTCTTCACATTGTGGCACAAATGCTTTTCTGCTAAATATCTACTAAATACTCCTGTCTGCCCTGTACACTTTGTGTAATGAGAGTCCACCCCTTCAATAGCTTAAGAATCTATATCCTGACATTTAATCTTAAATTAGCAAAATGACATCATGGCATACAATTGTACAATCAAATATTTATTATTTTGTTTTAATCAGGTATTTTACAGCAGGGTTCTGTTGCTTCTGAGAAATGGTAGATTCCATGATTCTGTTCATCCACAAGGTGGGTCAGACAATTCCCTCCACTTTAGACAAGCCAATGAGTATGGTTCCACAAAGAGCAATGGCTAGCACCACACCAAGTATTAAAAAATTCCGTGGACCCTGGAGACAGAATAGTTGCACGTTTAAAAGAAATCCAAAAAGCAAGAAAATATTTTCATTTTATTAGATTTGTCACACAATAAATGCTTAGTTGAAGTTGAACAAATGTAGTCTTGCAGTTACTCAGCAAGGGGATTGGTCCAACTTGTCCATGCCAACATGGGTGCCTTCCTGAACTAGTAAGAACACACCGAAATGCTGGAGAAACTCAGCTGGTCTTTCAGCTTCCATAAAAGTCAAAGATATATTGCCGACGTTTCGGGCCTAAGCCCTTCTCCAAAAAATAAGCAGAATGAGTAAAAAAAAAACAGATGATTTCAGAATATAGACAATGCTGGCTGGGGGAGGGGTCCAGATTAACAAAAGATGTTAATTCAATATGATAAGGGGAGAGGTGAGAATTGATTATGCCTGTGCAAACTGAGACAGGAAAAGGGGAGAGCGACAGAGCTGGGGGAAGGCCACGGGGCAAATGTGAGGGGGGGGGTTAACATAAGTCAGAGAAGTCAATATTAATGTCATCTGTTTGGAGGGTGCCTAGTCGGAAGATGAGGTGTTTTTCTTCCGGTTTGTGAGTGGTCCCAGTTTGACAGTACATGAGCCATGTCAGCAAGGGAATGGGATGGGGAATTAAATTGGGTGGCTACTGGGAGATCCACGCATACAGAGCCGATCTCCCAGTCTCAGCCGAGTCTCTCTGTGTTGAGGAGACGACAATTGGTGCACCAGATGCAGTCGATGACCCCTGCAGATTCACAAGTGAAATGTTGCTTCACTTAGAGGGACTGTTTGGGGCCCCGAATGGTGGTGAGGGTGGAGGTGTGCATGCAAATGGAGCACCTCCTGCGGTCACAGGGTTAGGTACCAAGTGGACAATTGATGGGAAGGAAAGAGTGGACAATGGAGTCACAGAGGGAACGATGCTTGCAGAAGGTGGAGAGGAGAGGGGAATGTGTGTCTAGTAGTGGGATCACGTACTAAATGGTGGAAACGAGAGCAGGATGAGTTGGATGCAGAGGCTGGCGGGGTGGTAGGGTAGGACAAGGGTGTAGCAGTTAACACATCGCCTTTACAGCGCCTGTGATCGGGACTGGGGTTCGAAGCCCACGCTGTCTGTAAGGAATTTGTATGTTCTCCCCGTGTCTGCATGGGTTTGCTCACAGGAAACCCCCAGTTTTATCCCACCATTCAAAATATACTGGGGCTTGTAGGTAAATTGGGTGGCAAGGGCTCATGGGCCAAAATAGCCTGATACTGTGCTGTATGTTTAAATTTTAAAAATAAATTTACAACAAGCCTACCCAGGCAAGGTTCCTCAACTCTTCCTCTGCTACATTGACGACTACTTTGGTGCTGCCTCATGTACCCGTGATGAACTCGTTGACTTTATCCACTTTGCTGCCAATTTCCACCCTGACCTCAAATTCACTTTGTCCATCTCCAGCAACACTCTCTCTTACCTCAATCTCTCTGTCTCCATCTTGGGAGACATACTCTTGACAGACATCATCTTCAAACTCACCAACTCCCACAACCACCTCGACTACACCTCTTCCCACCCGGTCCCCTGTAAGAATTCCATTCCATTCTCTCAATTCCTTTGTCTCTGTCATATCTGCTCCCAGGACAAGGACTTCTATGCCAGAGCATCAGAGATGTCCTCCTTCTTCAAACAACTTGGCTTTCCCTCTACCATCATTAACTCAGTGCTCACCTATTTATCCTCCATTGCCCACACACCTGCCCTACTGCATCCGATGCTCCCACTGTGGTCTCCACTACATTGGAGAGACTGGGAGATCAGTTTGTTAAGCATCTCGGCTCTGTCCGGCACAATAACATGGATCTGCTAGAGGCCACCAATTTCAATTCCCCATCCCATTCCCTTGTTGACATGTCTGTCCATGGTATCATGCACTGCCAGACTGAGACAACCCACAAATTGGAGGAACAACTCAACTTCTGTCTGGACACACTCCAACCGGATGGCATGAGTATTGACTTCTCTGGCTTTCGTTAACCCCCTCCCCCCAGCACTTCCCCTGCCGCCTTTCCTCAGCTCTGTCTCTCTTCCTTTTCCCTGTCTCCTTTCATAGAAACATAATCATATCCTAGTAGCACCTTTTGTTGGTCTGGATTCCTCCCCCAGCCAGTACTGTCTGTATTCTGAGATTTCCTGCTTCTGGCTCATTCTGCTTGTTTTTTGAAGGCCTCAAGACCAAAATCTTGGCAATATATCTTTGTCTCCTATGGACGCTGAAAACCTGCTGAGTTCCTCTAGCATTTCAGTGTGTTTTTCTGACAATCACAACTTTTGTGTTTCATGCCTTGCCTGCATTTGGCCTATATTCCTCTTGACCTTTCCTTTCCATGAACCAGTCCTTTTAAACATTGTAAGTGCACCTACCTCTGGCAGCCCTCTCCATATATGCACCATTGTCTCTGTAGAGAAAAATGCCCCTCAGGTCCTTTGGATTCTCAACCTTAACTTCTGCCCTCCAGCTTTAGACTACCCTACCCTGGGTAAAAGACTATGACCATCCCTTCTTGATTTATCCACCTACACATGTTTACCCTTTGGCATCCTTTGGGGAGAAGGCAGGGGAGTGGGGCTGAGAGGGAAAATGGATCAGCTCATGATGGGATGGCAGAGTGGACTCAATGGGCCAAATGGCCTACTTCTGTTTCTATATCATGGCACGGGTGGCCACATGCGGCTCTTTGACCTTTGATATGCAGCTCGCAGCCGGTCTCCCCCTCGCCCTCCTGACTCCCGCTGCCGGTCCCTCCCCCTCGCCCACCCGACTCACGCTGCCAGACTCTCCCCCTCTCCTGCTCGACTCACGCTGCCTGTATCCTGCCTGCCCACCTCGCGCTGCTGGTCTCTCCCCTGCGCCCGCCCGACTCGCGCTGCCGGTCTCTCCTCACCCACCCGACTCATGCTGCCGGTCTCTCCCCCCACCCCGCCCGCCTGACTCGCGCTGCCGGTCTCTCCCCCTTGCCTGCCTGACTTGCTTCTTTAATAGCCTGATATTTGTAGCATTGTATTTTAGTCATTAAAAAAATATGATTATAATAAGACTAATTTTGTACGGTGGAAATCTGATTAAAATATCTCATTTTTTTGGTTTACCTTTTTTTACATATTTGTGTCTTTATGATTATTGAAACTAATACAAATTAACAGTTTAAAAACTGCAGGCATGAATAAATATTATTGCATTTAATATACATTTCTTAAAATTTATATAACATTTTTGCTACAAAATGTGTATGTAACAATAAAAAGGTATGTGAGAATTTTGTTCTTAACCTGCGGCTCTCAAGCATCCGAGCTTTATCATTTGTGGCTCTTACATTAAGCAGGTTTGGCCACCTCTGTCTTATGGTCTTATGTAACCCAATTATGTAGATTGGGTTGGTCATTTCCTCATTGATTCATGATCCTAGTCCATACTGAATTGCTCTCACCTGTAGCAGTTTGTCTGAGCACACACCCTCAGCTCAATCCCCTATTAACCCTGCATGTTGCTCTTCTGTGGAACCAAGTGACAAGACATTGATTGTTGCTGCAGGAAATTACTGATGTTTCTATTTATTGCAAACTGAGTGTTTCAGACTTCAGTTAAAATGTTTCAAAAACTGTTTCTATGAAATTCAAATGAACTGACCTTTATCTCCTTAAAATAGAACACTCCCCATGTTAGCGCAATTACAGATGGTCCCTGAAAAGTAGAAAGGAAAGTTGGAATTTTTTCTGAAAGGAATATTGTAATATGCATTTTACTGCTGCCTGTAATAGTGAAATCTTCCAGTCCACTTTCTTGTATACCAGACTGACAGTTGGAGTACTTCATTCCTGTGTACAGTTCACTGAAGAATAATGTTCAAAATTGCACCAAATTCTAGAAAACTGGGGATTGTGAATATGCCGTGCCTACAGTACATTGAAACCTCTGTAATGCTGATACAAGAAAGGATGTTTCTATGGTGGGACAGTCTAGGACAAGAGGGCACAGGATTGAAGGGCGTCCACTTAGAACTGTGATGCAAAGGTATTTCTTGTTTGTTGTGGAGGCCAAATCACTGAGCAGAGATTAATGGGTGCTTGATAAGCCAGGTTGTCAAAGGTCATTGGGAGAGGTCCGGTCAGTGGGGCTGAGTGGGAAAACAGATCAGCTCATGATTAAATGGCAGGGCAGTCTTGATGGGTTGAATGGCCTAGTTCTGCTCCTATGTCTTATGGTCAAAAAGCAATACATCAGTAAATACTGGGAAAAACACACATCAGTCAGGCATCCTAGAGAGGGATCAATGATAATATTTCTGGTCATTATGTGCCTCCAGTGGTATTTGTCTATTCTTTGGTGATGTTTGTTGTTCTTACTTGTGCCACAAGATGACAGGCAACCTCTAAATCAGCAATATAATGAGAGAAGGATGTTTGGTCGAGTTTCTCGGGCTGTGATCTCTCAATGAGCAAGGTTGTAAGGTATACTGCTTCTAGCAGATAACAGAGCAAAGCCACAGAACATGTGCTTTTTTAAAGAAAAATTGCACCATTCCTTTATAGGCTTTTAATATTTTCTGGCACCAGTAAAGGATAGTATTTCAGCTATGATGAAATTGTGCGGGAGACTCATTGGGCTTCAATATTTTATGGTCTGAGTATATTCTATTCAAGGTTCCTTTATTGCCTTTGTTTACTTTGTTGGCCCTATGAAGACACACAAAGAAACACCACTTGAAAACAAGGCAAAACAGAAAAATGACAGGCAGGAATAAAATCATTCATTTTGAATCAGAATCGGGTTTACTGTCATGAACATGTGTCACAAAATGTGTTGTTTTGCAGCAGCAGGCTATTGTACATTACAGGTGCAAAAATTCCTATAAATGACATTTCTATAAATGCACTATTTAAAAATAAATCATTAGGGCAAAAGAAGAGAAAAAAATGAGGTGAGGTCTGTGTTGGATTGTCCATTAAGAAATCTGATGGTGAAGGGGGGAGGAACCTGTTTTTGTAACGTTATGTGTTTGTCTTCAGGCTCTTGTGACCTGCACTTCCTTCCTGATGGTAGCGGTATGACGAGGGCATGGCCTGGGTGATGATAGAAGCTGCTTTCTTAAGTCACTGCTTCTTAAAGATGACCTTAATGGAGTGAAGACTGTGCCTGCGATGGCACTGGTGAGTTCACATCTCTCTGTAGCCTTTTCCTGACCTGTGCATTGACACCTCCATACCAGAGAGTGACGCAACCAGTCAGAATGCTCTCCATGGTATACCTGTAGATATTTACAAGAGTTTCTCAAACTCCTCATGAAGTATGGCCACTGGCAAGCCTTCTTCATGATTGCATTGACATGAAGACACAGGATAGATCTTCAGTGATGTTGACACCCAGGAATTTGAAGTTCTTTACCCTTACTACTGCTGACCACTCAATGAGACTGGTTCATGTTCTTCTGGGTTCCCCTTCCTGAAGTGCACTAGAAAAACTTTTGTTTGGAGCAGACCAGAAACTGAGAGTAGCTGGCTGCCGGAAACCTCAGTGTCTATATCCCCATAACAACCCATCTCAATACGTGTCTATGCAACTGAAACCCTCTTCCTTGTAAACTTTACATGCGACAATCCCACTGTCCTTTTGGTTGGCCTCCATCACTTCTCCTCCATAAGCAAAGTCATCCAAACTTTTGCTGCCTATATCAACTTCCATTTGCCCTCTCCTCCCTGCTTGCTCACTTCCTGGGTTGCACAGATCCACAATTTCCAGATTCTCACCATGTTTGACAAATCTCTCCAAGACCTCATCCCTCCTGAACACATGAACCTTTCAGGCCTTACAACCTTTCAAGACCATAGAACATTACAGCACAGAAACAGGCAACCTTGGCCCCTCTAGTCTGTGGCAAACTATTTTTTTTCTAGTCCCATTGACCTGCACCCAGTCCATAGCCCTCCATACCTTTCCCATCCATGTACCTGTCTCAATACTTCTTAAATGTTAAAATTGAACCTGCATTCACCACTTCAGATGGCAGCTCGTTCCACATTCCCACTATTCTCTGTGTGAAGAAGTTCCCCCTAAACTTTTCCCCTTTAACCCTTAACCCATGTCCTCTGGTTTGTGACTCACCTACTCTCAGTGGAAAAAACCTATCTACATTTTCTGTATCTTCCTCATAATTTTAAATACCTCAATCAAATCATTCCTTATTCTTCTATGCTCCAGGGAATAAAGTCCTAACCTGTTTAACTTTAGCCTGTAATTCAGTTCCTGAAGTCCAGGCAACATCCTAGTAAATCTTTTGTGCACTCTTTCCATCTTATTGATATCTTTTCTGTAATTGCGTGACCAAAACTGCACACAATACTCTAAATTTGGCCTCACCAATGTCTTATACAACTTTAACATAACTTCCCAACTCCTGTACTCAATACTTTGATTTATGAAGGCCAATATGCCAGAAGCTCTCTTTACAACCCTATCCACCTGTAACAACACTTTCAGGGGATTATGTATCTGTATTCCCAATTCCCTCTGTTCTACTGCACTCCTCAGTGTCCTGCCATTCACCATGTATGTCCTTTCTTGGTTTGTCCTTCCAAAATGCATTAAATCCCATCTGCCATTTTTCAGCCCATTTTAATAGCTGGTTCAGATCACTTTTCAAACTTTGAAAACCTTCTTTGCTGTCCACAACACCTCCAGTCTTAGTGTCATCTGCAAACTTACTGATCTGATTTACCACATTATCATCCAGATCATTGATATAGACAATGAACAACAATGGTCCCAACACTGATCCCTGAGGCACACCACTAATCTCCAGTCTGAGAAAAAAATCATCCACCACTACTCTCCAGCTTCTGTCCACCCATTGTCAAATCCATTTCACTACTTCACCATGAATACTTAGTGTCTGAACCTTCCAAACTAACCTCCCATGCGGGACCTTATCCATATAGACAACATCCACATCCTTTCCATCATCAACTTTTCTGGTAACCTCCTTGAAAAACTCTATAAGATTGGTTAAACACGACATACCACTCACAAAGCCATGTTGACTATTCCTAATCAGTCCCTGGCTATCCAAATAATTGTATATCCAATCTCTTAGAACACATTCCAATAATTTACCTACTACTGACATTGGGCTCAACAGCCTATAATTTCTAGGATTGCTTTTGGCACCTCTTAAACAGTGGGACAATGTGAGCTAACTCTCCAATCCTCTGGCATCATACCCTTGGCTAAGTAAATTTTAAATATTTCTGCCAGAGCCCCTGCAATTTTTGCACTAGCCTCTCTCAAAGTCCGAGGAAATATCTTGTCAAGCCCTGGGAATTTATCTACTCTTATTTTCTTTAGGGCAGCAAGCACTTCCTCCTCTTTAACCTGTGTAGGTTCCATGACTCACTGCCTGTTTCCTGAGTGAATACTGATGAAAAAAAGTTTAATATCTTCCCCCATCTCTTTTGGCTCCGTACATAGCGGACCACTCTGATCTTCAAGGGAACCAATTTTGTCTCTTACTATCCTTTTGCTCTTAATATACATGTAGAAACCGTTACACACTTGGACCATTCACACTTGGACCTTTGTGCCATTATTAGTAACAAGATCTCCACCCCTCATTATTACTTGCTGTAAAATCATTTATCCAAAACATCTCGTGAGAGTGACTACTCTACAGTCCTTTGAAAACCATAAGCATAAGACTTATCAGCAAAATTAGACTATTCATCCAGGCCAGTCTGTTCCACCATTCTATTCATGGCTGATGGCCCATTTTCCTGCCTTCTTTCCATAACTTTTGACACCCTTACTAATCAAAAATCTATCAATCCCTGCTTTAAATTTCCCAGTAACTTGGATAAGGTAAAAGAGAATCAAAAGAGATTGTCCTGCTATGTCAGAACCCTTGCTCATCTACTCTCTCCCCTGCCACTTCCTCTTTCTCCCCCCTACTGTCTTCCCCCCCTCACTCTCTCTCTCTCTCTCTCTCTCCCCCTCTATCTCCCCCCCTCTCTCCCCTTTCTTTCCCCCTACTCTCTCTCTCCCCTTCTTCCCTACTCTCTCCCACTCCATCTCTTCCCCCTCTTTGAATCATACAGATTGGCAATTGGCACTTCATCAATGCAAAGGGTTTGGATGGGGCTGAATTTGTGAGGAGTGTCCAAAAAGGACTCCTGACACAGAATGTGGACCAGCTGACTAGAGAGGCCATACTGGACCTCATCCTCAGCAATGACCCTGGTCAGGTGACTGATCCTCACTGGGCGAGCACTTTGGAGAAAGTGACCACAACTACTTGTTTTTTAGCACAGGAGCAGATGAACTAGATAAGTATTTAACTGGGGAGCTGAGGAGGATTAATCCTGTGAACAGATGTTCTCAAATAAATGCATGACAGAAATGTGGAGGATGTTTGGGGACCACTCGCATGAGGTTCTGGATAAATACTGTATGTCCCACTGAAACAGGGAATGGATCGTAGGGAAAGGAATAAAATTTCCCTTTATTGTCATGCAATAATACATAAAAATATAATATACATGATATACTTCAACATTTGTCAGCCAGAAGGCAAGGAGATGCCATGAACATTGCCTGGAGCCCCTAACAATAAGAG
Source organism: Narcine bancroftii (assembly GCF_036971445.1). Classification (NCBI taxonomy): domain Eukaryota; kingdom Metazoa; phylum Chordata; class Chondrichthyes; order Torpediniformes; family Narcinidae; genus Narcine; species Narcine bancroftii. Next base: position 212,724,659 of record NC_091471.1, read on the forward strand.
AAAAGGAGCCAAGAGAGGAGAAAGTAGCATACATAAGGTTTAAGAGAGAATGATAAGATATTTAAATTTAGACATACAGCATGGTAACTGAGCCCATAAACTTGTGCTGCCCAAATATAGCAATTAACCAACAACCCTCACCCCCATACATTTTGAAAGGTGGGAGGAAACCCACACAGACATGGGGAGAACGTACAAACTCCTCACAGACAACGCCAGATTCGAACCACAGTCCCGCTTGCTGGCGCTGTAATAGTGTTGCACTAATCAGTACGCAATCCATTTGACCCTTAGATAGTCAGGAAGGAACTTAAGAAGGGACTGAGGAGAACTAGAAGGGATCTTGAGATGGCCCTGGCAAGAAAGATTAAAGGAAACCCCAAGGTGATCTACGTGTGTATAAAGAACAGAAGGATGACCAGAGTGAGGATTGGACCACTCAAGGTCAAAGGGGGAATATGTACCTGGAGGTAGAAGTGTTAGGGTTGGTCATCAATGATAACTTATTTGTTCACCAGGGAGATGGACCTTGATGAACACGAGGTTAGCGAGGTCCTGTTAAATATAAGGTGGTGCAGGAGCTTTTTAAAAACATCAGGATAGATAGAGAAGGGAGAGGGGTTTAGGGAGGGGTAAGGGAGGGAGAGAGGGGGAGAAGGGGTCAGAGGGGAAAGAGAGGGGGAGAGTGGGAGGAAGAGCAGAAAAGAAGAGAGTTGGAATGAGAGGAAAGGGGAGAAGAGAAGGGGAGAGGGGGAGAGAGGGAGGAGAGTGGGAGGGGAAAGAGGAGGAAGTGATGGAGTAGGAGAGAATGGGAAGAAGGGGAGAGAGAGTAGGAGGAAAGAAAGTGGAGAGAGGGGGATGAGAGAGAGGGGTAGATAGAAGGAGAGAGAGGGGGGAAGACGGGAGAAAGAGGAAGCAGCAGGGGAGAGAGTAGACGAGCAAGGCTTCTGACATAGTAGGCTAATCTAGAAGGTTGAATCATATGGGATGTAGGGTGAGATAGCCAATTGGATACAGTTAGTTTAATTATGAAAGGAAACAGGGAGAGGTTGTGGAGTACTGATTCCATAACACTATTGTTTAGCAGGTGTGACTGCGAGGACTAAGGTAATAATTTGTGCTTGACTCTGATGAAACATACTATTCTTCATTTAGAAGCTCTGCTCCAAGCAATTTGAGAGGATGGCCTTTCCCGAAGCTTCCTCACTGATCACAACCTACCGCGCAATTGTGCCTCTTCCAGCAGCTCAGCAGATGAAAATCTTCAGTCATGAATCCACAGTATTATCACCCCATCTGAGATGAGGAGGATATTCCAGTGGAGCTCATAGAATCATAAAAGAGGGGTGAGATCTGATTATGATAACGAGAGAGGGAACTCCCAGTATCTCCCACGTTGCCAGGACCCCCTCTCAGTCATTGGAAAGCAGCTCCCCAATCACAGTGCTGTTTCCGTGCATCTTCCAGAGGCGCAATGGACAACCCTGTCTTCAACATTAGCAAATCTAAAGAACTGATTGTGGACTTCAGGAAGGGAAAAAACTAGTCCTCACTGAGGGATCAGCAGTGGAAAGCGTAAAGAACTTCAAATTTCTGGCTGTCAATAGCTCTGAAGATGCAATCATGAATGATTGTGAGGAGTTTGAGAAGATTTGGTATGTCACCAAATTCTCTTGCAAATTTCTACAGGTGTTCCATGAAGAGCATTCTGGCTGGCTGCCTCACTGTCTGGTATGGAGGTGCCAGTGCTCAGGACAGGAATAGGCAACAGAGAATTGTGAACTCAACCTGTGCTATCATGGACATCAATATCTACTTCAGTGAGGACATCTACAACAGGCGGTGTCTTAAAAAAGTAGCCGCTATCCTCATGGAGTGAAACACCAAAGTCTACAGACCCTATAATTCTCCCAGCTTCCATAGAAAACAAAGGCATAAAACCAATGTTTTAAGCCTGAGCCCTTTGTCAAGGGCAGAAAGCAGACAGGTGCTGAAATAAAATGGGAGGGGGAAGAAGGAAAATGGGACAGGGGAAGGTGCACAGACCAACAGGCCGTAGGTGTATATGAGAAAGAGGGCAGAAAAGAAAGAAGCTGAGAAGTGAAAGGCAGAGGGCGTAGTTCTCTGAATTGGGGGGTGGGGGGGAGAGAGAGAGAGAGAGAGAGAGAAAGAGAGAGAGAGAGGGAGAGGCAGGGCCTAATGGAAACCGTAGAAGCCAATATCAATGCCATTGGTTGGAGGGTGCCCAGGCAGAATATTAGATGTTGTTCCTCCAATTTGTGGGGTGACTTCAGTATGGCAGTCCTTGAGGCCATGGACAGACATTTCGGTGTAGGAATAGTGGCCACTGGGAGGTCCCCTTTATTGCACCAGCAGAGCCAAGGTGCTTAACAAATTGATTTCCCAGACTGCGCCCAGTCTCACTGATCTGGAGGAGACCATAACAGGAACATTGGATGCAGTAGATAACCCCTGAAGATTCACAAGTGAAATGTTGCTTCATTTGGAATGACAGTTTGGGACTCCAAATGGTTGTGGGGGAGGAGGTGTGGACACAAGTATGGCATCTCCTGTGGTCACAGGGGTAGGCACTGAGCCAACTCTAATGACAGAGTTTATTGTCTTATTGTACTATGTATGATAGGTCCAGGTGGACTGCTCACAAAACAAACTTGATCACTGCATCTAGATATATGCGACAATGAACTTGAACTTGCTTCTATGTTCGTAGCACTTTCTGCTTTTATTTTATATATGAGCAGTACTCACAGCGGTGACAAGAGGAAATGTGATAACTGCACCGAGATAGTAGTTCGCCAGAAACCAAGCACCATTTGCTATTCCCCACAGCAGTCCTGAGAAGAAAGCTAAAAATGGAAGAAAATGAGAATAAGTGAATATTTACACTAATTATCCTGCATGAAGTAAGAATCAGCCACATAATCTGTTCTATTTGGTCAACCAATGTTGCTGTTAACCCTGCCAAGATGTAATCACCCATCTGGATTTGGAGGAGAAAAAAATTAGGAGCTAAAGGATCAAAATGTAAACAGTGACTTGCACTATTGCGCTGTTGTATGAAGGAAAAAAATACTAATTTCTGTTGAACCACTTTGTGATTTTAATTTACTAAGTATTTAAGGCGGAGATTGGTAGGTTCCTGATTAGACAGGGCATTAAAGGTAATGCGGAGAAGGCTGGGCAGTGGGGCTGAGTGGGAAAATGGATCAGCTCATGATTAAATGGTGGGGAAGATTCAGAGACTCTCTGGCCTCAGAACCCTTTTGAATCCCAGTTAAAATACCTTGTTCTCATGAGCCAGTCGCCAGCAGCACGCAGCCTGGTGTAAGTCTATTGGCCTCAAGTCTCCAGCAGCCCGCAGCCTGGTGTAAGTCTATTGGCCTCAAGTCTCCAGCAGCCCGCAGCCTGGTGTAAGTCTATTGGCCTCGTCTCCAGCAGCCCGCAGCCTGGTGTAAGTCTATTGGCCTCAAGTCTCCAGCAGCCCGCAGCCTGGTGTAAGTCTATTGGCCTCAAGTCTCCAGCAGCCCGAAGCCTGGTGTAAGTCTATTGGCCTCAAGTCTCCAGCAGCCCGCAGCCTGGTGTAAGTCTATTGGCCTCAAGTCTCCAGCAGCCCTCATACTATGTGGGTTCCTTGCCTGATAATCACCAACAGCTCACCTCCTGTGAGTGTCCTACTGTCGCAGAGCCCCTCGCTGGTCTGCCACTATGGTCACCATCCTTGGGGTCATCTCCTCTGTTTCTTCTTTTCATGGGGGGGGGTGTCCTGCCCGCTACTGAAGCTCTCCGCCAGGCTGCGGGCTCCCTGGAGTCTGCAACCCCCTGAGACCACTGCTAAACATAGGTGCCAACATCTTGGGCTGGGACCCCATGGTCGGAGGATTTTAAATAAAACACATTGGCTCTTTCAGCAGGCCATTTAAAGCCTGTATGGAGCCATCCGCAGTCGGACTGGGTGATAAGACCCTTTGGAGGAGCACTGTGTCTCCACTCCCTGCACTCCCCCCAATGCTGCTGTTATAGCAGCACCAGTAATGCCCGCATTTTTATTCACTGACCCCTGGGAAATCATGCATTTCAAAGTGCGTGGGACACCTCGCATCACCGTGAATTTTTGTCCCCCGCATCACCTCGTATTTTATGACTACCAAAACTGTTTCTACTGAGCGATAAAGACACGGTGATGCGGGGCGATGCGAGGTGATGCGGTGCGATGCGAGGTGACCAGGAAGTCGCGTATTTTAAGGTCACATATCAGGTCGTTTTGTTTTCCCATCCAAAATGCCCTTCACCATCATTTCCTGCCATTTTGTGATCAAGAATTGCTGAAGATCAAATGTCCAGTTGATACTGTCCGACATATTCCAACGAAGAAACGAAAAAGTTATTATAACTACAGACAAGCTTGATATTTGTCCAGGGAAATTACTCCAATTTAACGATACACAAAGGAACAGCGGAGGCGATATGAATGCAGTATAGCTAGCTAGTAGGTAGCTTGTGTAGTATATATACGCAATAAGATAATGCGCTGTGCCGGTGCGTGCATGCGGTGATCAATTGAAAAGCGCGGGTGAAAAATCGAGACTTCCAGTACACCGCGAATTCGTTACTCACTGTGTTTCTACTGAAAAATTGTCCCTCGCATCACCGCGCATCGACCACTACCCGATGTGTTTCAACTGAGGAAAAATTCGAGGTGTTACCTCGCATCACCGCGCATCACCTCGCATTGCCCCAAATTTTCATCGCTCAGTAGAAACACGGCCAAAGTCATCCTTTATTTCCCTTTTCAGTCCTTTACAGAATACCTCTCCCATTTGGAAACCGATGGCAAACCTTTTCAGTTTCTATTCAATAACTGAATCTAAATTCATATTCTAAAGATGTGTACTTTAACTAGTTAATCTTGGAAGATTAATTTAACATTACTGCTCACTTAAACGTCAAGAAGCATTAGTATTTCATGTGATGAACTGCATTGTATGTTGTAAAGTTTTAAAATGTTTTGCATCAGCTTTCAGCATTCTCACCAGAATTAAAGAGCTGAAGATTTACGTGAGAGATTCTGACTAATTTCATTCAGAAGCAACCTTTTGCAAGCCAGTAACTTAAATGTACTGGGATTTAATGAAAAATACAATAAGATTCTTTGTCATTTGAGTTGGCTATCAAATTTTGCTGCATCTACATGTTTCTCCATTCATTCTGGTGAAAGTCAAACACAGAGAGAGACAATCTGAGACGAAGAAAATTTGAGCAAATGTTTCTCTTCACGCACTCTCCTCCCCAGCAGGGCAAAGATAGAGTTCCCCTAATAATTGTTCTCCAGCAAGCATAAGTTGTTGTTTGTTCAATTTGTTATACAATTACCTGATTGGTCCTAAAATTAAGAGAACGTGACTCTTCAACCACTCGCTTCCCCAGCTGAGCAAGGATGGAGTTTGCCTGAACCTCACCTTCCACCACATCAACCTCCACATTCAAGCCTTCAGCCTCCATATTTTTATGTCACCTTTGCCGTGATTCCACCACAAGACACAACTTCAAAACATACCAGGGGTTGAAGGTCAGTCGGGTGTAAATGGGCAGCACGGGCTTGTGGGCCGAAAGGGCCTGTTGCCGTGATGTATGTCCCCTCTTCTCCAAATAGTGCTCTGAAGAGATGGTTCCATTGCCCATTTCCTAATGCATTCTCCCTTCTCCACCAACATTTCCTCTTCCATGCAGCCACAAAAGATGTAACACCTACTCCTTTGCATCACTCTTTCCCACCACCAGGGTCCAAGGTACTTCTTCCAGGTGAAGCAGGAGTTGTAGCCTTCAAGTTAAACCACTTCAGATAATTATCTTTCTCCACAATGGGCATTATCCATATATAATGTTACAGTAAATGTTTTTCTCTCTCTCTAAGTTCACTCTCTCCTGGGTATTTCCCGCAGCTCTCTCCTGCATTTCACAACTTTTAATTTTTTCCTTGTTTTCTCTCTCTCTAAATGTCCTCATCAATCAAAACACCAGATTTCTCCATAATCCACTCAGTACCCCTGGTCTCAGCCCATCAAAGACATTTCCTTTGCTTGTCTGTTACTCCTCCTCCTCCTCTCTCTGCAACATAAAACTTGTTTTCTCTCGTTCTTGCTGAGAGGTCTTCTGTTCTTCTCTCCTCGAAGCTAATGTGATCTGTTACGAGCTTTCAGCATTTTCTGCTTTTGTTTCAGATTTGCAGCATCCGCAGTCTTTTATTTTACTCCGATTTATTTTCCATTGGTCAGGTTTCCTCCTTAGGCACTGTTTTACAGGACCCCTTATATTCTACATTTGCCCTTCTCATTCATTTCATTATTGGTCAGCAGACCAGATCCTCACAAAAGCAAATCATTCTTCCTCACATCCCTACCTGGATTTAATTTTTAAAAAAGTCTATGTCTCTGCAACAATAGACTCAGACTGGTCAAAAGTAGATTTATTTGACTTTAGACTTTTTTTGCTGCAGGCAGAGCTCCATGTTCTTCCCAGTATCCTGTAAAGCAGCTGTTAGACTTACCCTGGAGTTCCCTCTTCTTAAGAACTTGCTACACCTGCATGCAAATTCTCCATAATTTCTGACGATGACATTGAGATCCCCCTGGAAGCCAACATGTAATAATTTCATCCAGTGATTTCTACTCTTTGTATCGAACTAGATAGCCCAATACATCACAGGCAAAACTCTCCCCACCATCGGGAAAATCGACAGGGAATGCCGTTGGAGAGCAGCAGCAATCATCAAGGATCCACACCACCTAGCACATGCTCTGTTCTCGCTGCTGCCATCAGGAAAGAGGTCTAGGTGCCACAAGACTCACCCCACCAGGTTCAGGAACAGCTACTCCCCCTCCACCATCAGACAACAAACTCAATCAGGGACTCATTTAAAGATTCTTACTTTGCACATTATTTATCATTGAATATTTATTGTTTATCTGTTTAGGGTTGGCACGGTAAGCGTAGCAGTTAGCATGACTCTATTACAGTGTCAGTGACCCAGGTTTGAATCCAGTGCTGTCTGTAAGGTGTTTGCACATTCTCTTTGTGTCTGCATGGATTTCCTCTAGGTGCTCTGGTTTTCTCGCTCCTTCCAAACCGTACAGGGTTGTAGATTTATTTGGGTGTAATTGGGCAGTGCAGGTTTAATTGGCTGTAAATAAAACTAAGAAAAAAATTCTGTATTTTATTTGCACTTCCTTCCTGTTTACATTTCACTATTCTATATACATAACTTTTCTTGAGTACAGTGGGTTTTTTTCGCACTACCGTTAAATAGAAACTCTGCCTGGCCCGCAGGAAAAAGAATCTCAGGGTTCTAGGTGATGTCACAACAATATGACATACTCCAACAAGAAAATTCTGAATTTGAACTTTGAGATAACTTTGCATTTCTCCATTTTATACACCCAATGCCAACTATTTTATCCCTTACTTGTGGATCGTGTGTCTCTCATACCATTTGTTTAATCACCTTGCTTTTTGTAACAGCAAATGTAGTTAAATGGCTCTTGCTCATTAATAGCAATTGAAAATAGCTGAAGCCCTCATACAGATGCCTGAGTTGGCCCAGTTGCTGCAGCTCACCAACAAAAATGATTCCCCCCCCCCCTCCCCCACCCCATCCTCGATCTGGGGATGACGCCCTGCAGAGATATTAAATGTTCAGTCCTGGTGCAGAAAGCTGTGTGGTAGAAAGGGTTAATATGACCTACCACAAGATGGTTGTAGTGAACTGCTGTATCCTCATTTATCTAGCTCTGTCCTGCTCTGTGACTCCTCCCTCTTGACCCTGTACAAAGGATCCAACACCAATACCCCTCCCCAGGAAGCCTGGGTTACAGCGCAGGATGACCGAGTTTATTGTAAATAAAAGCCTATTGTTCTGTAAATCCAGTCTTTAGAGATATTGATAGCACATCAATGGTAAATTAGAGTTTTTCAAGCTGATAGGAATTGAGAGTGACTTTCAGTGATAAGCTGGCTGCCAGGAGTTCCAATAAATAGGACATGAAGTCAAAGGATGAAGTGTCTAAAGACTGTTAAGCATGTTAAACAATTGATTGATCCTGGATGCTGAGAAGACTGAGTTAATTTTTCCCTACAGTCCTTTTTATAGAAGAAAAAAAAGTGAATGTAAAAGAGATATTCTCTGCCTTTACATCGACTCTCCTACCTTTATAAAAATGTTGATGGCGGATGCTGGGTGCGGACTCCAATCCATCTGGGGAGGGTAGTCCCAGATTTGGAGTGAGTTGCTCCACCTCACTCCATAAAGGCAATGCCACTGAAGGCAGCTGCTTAGGGCTGGGCTGATGAAGTCATGATGACGCCATCAGGCTGCGACCCAGGAGCCACCACTTGGGCTCCCACAGTGATTGGTGCTGGGATTAGAGCTCCCTCCAGCCACCCAGAAATGTCCTCTTCCTGTTCCCCCTCTGCCCGTTGATCTTTCACCGAGGCCGCCAAGAACGAGGAGCAGGAGGGCAGCGAGGAGTTGGAGAGAGCGGGAATGGATGCGCAGGGTGAGTGGGAGTAGAAGGAGCCTGGCCCGAAGAATGTGGAAGCCCTGCAGGGGCAAGGAGATTCGGAGCCTGATGAACTGCCAGGGCCAGAGGATGAGGGGACCCAGGTGCTGAGCTCCACGGCCCTGGAAGAAGGAAGACAGATGCTGAGGATTGGAGATGGAGAAGCAGAGCCAGGGAGTCCGATGGATGAAAGAGGGGAATGAAGACCCGATCTAGGCATGCTGGAGGGGCAGAAGAGCTGGAAGAAGGATCAATGGCCATCTTCATTCTCCATAATCCCCCACGCAGTTGGAACTGCTCTGGGAAAAGCAGAGTGGTTCTAGCTGTAGGGGAAATGATGGGTAATGAAGAAGGCCATTCCTCGCCATCTATGTTCGACCTCATGGTGACAGGCGGCACTTCTGCACCACTCGCCCCACCTCCCTCAGCTCCGGTTTCCTGATTCTGCTCTCTATAAAAGCAACGTTGGAGCAGCCTTATAGGCCTTCTCCATAAAAAGGTAAGTCCACCTTTTCTTCCTCCAATGGAGTTGGCCTCAATGCAGCATCGCTCCATAAAATACCTTATGTCTCATTTCCTCCCTCTCTCTCTCTCTTCCATTTTCCTTCTGTCTACTTTACTCCAGCTCTTCATTCACAGAGCCCTCCCCCCATCAATTCTCTCCTTTCTCTTGGCCTCTTATCCATATCGAATGATCACCTTTTGACTGTTGGTCTGCACTCCTCCCCCTGCTTTTTCTCATTCCTTGCTGAAGGGCTCAGGCTTGAAACATTGGTAATATATCTTTACCTTCCATGGATGCTGCAGACCTACTGAGTTCCTCCAGCATTTCTATGTTTTTACTACAATCACAGCCTCTGCAGACTTTCATATTTCACTCAGAATCTTGTTAAAATACTGTTAAATCTCATAAAAGACTGATTGTGTTAGCCCGATGAAAGAGTCATCGAACATCTCCTATTGAAAGATTTGTCAAGCGCGTTTAATGAGAAAAAACGATCAGGCCAGTTTGTCTGTTTTCTACTACATTAAATAGGAACTTGTAACCACTGAAAATGAGAGTTCTGATGGTGGTTTTGGGTACAGCAGACTCTCCATGTTATCATGTTAATAAACTCTTGGAGCAAACCTCGAAGTCTCAATTTTTTAGTTAACTGGAGCTAACGTTGCCTGTACCCAAGCCATAGCAGTTGTGTGCATTGTATGAATCTTTGGAATAACTGCTGGAGATCAAGTTCTCAAATTGCTAATGCAGGGTAACTGTATCAAGAACATGGCGAATGTTGGTCATTTCACCTTACCAGGTAATATTGCAGTTGAATAAACAGACGGTTTATTTTTCTTCAGTCCACAGTATACGAGAAAATAGATTGTACTGGTTAGAATAATTCCACTGCAGTATGCAAAAACATAATCCATGTCTATAACAAGAAAGAAGACAGTATTAAAAGTGCATCTAGGGAATGACATATAAATGCATTGTCATATTGGTAAAATATAAGACGGTAAGACATAGAAGCAGAACTAGGCTATTCAGCCCATCATGTCTGCCATTCAATCATGAGCTGATCCATTTCCCAGAGCCCACTACTTGGCCTTCTCCCTGTGACTTATTTATTTTTACTCCTAATGCCCTGACCATGGAGGCCAGCATGACATTTGCCCTTTTATTTTTAACCGCTCCATCTACTTGTGTGATAATTTTCAAGGACCTATGGATCCCAGCTTCCTCTGGACATTGATGGCCACAAAAGCATAGCCACGAATTGTATACTTTCCCTTTATATTTATCCTCCCAAAGAGCAACACCTCACATTTAATTTTTAAAATAAATTTCAATATTAAATAAAACACAGCAGAAGCCAATTCTGGCCATTTAAACCTACCCAATTACACCCAAATTAACCTACAATCCCGTACGTTTTGAAAGGGGGAGGAATCCGGTGAAAACCCACACTGGTCACGTGGAGAACGTACAGAATCCTTACCATTTGTGTGGATTAAACTCCATTGACCATTTCTCTGCCCACATCTGTAACTGATTTCTTTTTTACATTTAAAATTTTAAATTTAGGCCGACAGGCCCTTTCAGCCCATGAGCCTGTGCCACCCAATTGCACCCATTTAACCTACAACCCCATACATTTTGAAGGGTGGGAGGAAACCAGAGCCCCTCGAGGAAACCCATGCAGACACGGGGAGAACGTAAACACTCCCAACCATTCCAGCCGTTATCCTGTTTTATATTTCAAAGGTACTCAACACAGTCCACCACTCCTCTAATCTTTGTGCCACCTGCAAACTTACTGAAACCACCCACCTACTTTTTCATCCAAGTCATTCATGTACAAGTTCTGCTTGCAGAAACTACATTTCTTACCAAACTGACTTGCTCCAAAAAATTCAGGTTCATTTCTTTCAGCGTGATTTTTAATGTAGAGAACGGGTACAAAGCTCGAACCGTACAGTAAACCTGCGCACATTGCAAGACTGCAGCCTCTGAGGAATATTATAAAATTGCAAATTAGACAGGAATCTGAGAGCAAATCAAATTATTCCTGTTTAAGTTTTACATTATAGCCACTCCACTGTTTTAAAAATAATATAGATGAAAGGCAGGTCAGTTAGCGCAGCGTCTGTAGTCAAGAAAACACTTGAAGCTATCATTAAGGAAGAAAAAGCAAGATGTTAGGATAGGAAATGTTCCATCAGGCACACACAGCATCGATTCAAGAAGGGAAGGTCCTGTTTGACAAACTTACTGGAGTTCCTTGAGGATATAGGGGCAGCATGGTTGGCGTACCGGTTTGAGCAATGCCTTTACAGCACCAGTGATCGGGACCCGGGGCTCGAATCCAGTGCTGTCTGTAAGGAGTTTGTATGTTCTCACCGTGTCTGCGGGCACTCTGGTTTCCTCCTACCATTTGAACTGTACCAGTGGTGTAGAGTAATTAGGTGTAAATTGGATGGCATGGACTCATGGACTGAAACGGCCTGTTACCGTGCTGTATGTCTACATTTAAATTTAAATATACAATCGGAGTAGATAGAGGGATATAAATAAATGTTGTATCCTTGAATTTCTAGAAGACATTAAAAGACATTCATAATATAAGGATGCATGGAGTTGAGGGTAATGCAAGTAAGTAAGTAAGTCAAGTTCATTGTCATCTGATTGTTCAAGTACAACTGAAGAAACAGCGTTCTCCGGTCCTCGAGGAAAAACATGCAAACACACAACCTGACATAACACACCTACAGGCAAACATCACATATGCAGAACATTCATCTACACAAATAAATAAATAAATATTGTTTTGTACATCTGAGCATCTCAGATGGTCGTGTGAGCAGTTCCTTTGGTCGTTCAGGAATCTCACTGCACCTGGGAAGATGGTATTAGCAGTGGATAGAGGATTGATTAATGAATAGAAGGCAAAGAATTAGGATAAATGGGTGTTTCTCTGGTTGGCAATCAGGAGAGAGCAAAGTGCCTCAGGGGTCAGTGCTGAAACCACAACTATTGACTCCACGCATTAACAATTTGGAAGAGGGGACTGAGGGTAGTGTACCTAGGGTTTGCTGATGACGTGAAATTGAGTAGAAATGGAAGTCGTGGAGAGGATGCAGACAGTCTGCAGAGAGACATAGATAGGATAATTTAGTGAGCAACGTCTGGGCATGTCGTTCTTCTGCACACTTGCGTACCACGAATACTACACCTTGATGTAAGTGTCTCCAATCTCCTCAGACTTAGGGCCTCTAATTTATTTGCAAGAAAATATTTGTCTTGATACATTTTACAGTTCTTGGACTGTACTCCCAGGAGTTCACAGGGATGAAGGGGGACCTCATGGAAGCATTTCAAATGTTGAAAGGCAAGGACAGAGTAAATGTGGCTAAAACAGATCTGAGGACCAATTTCTTCAGCCAGAGAGTGGTGAACCTCTGGAATTTGCTGCCACGGGTTTCTTTGGGTGCATTTAAGGCATAGACTGATGGGTATCTGAAAAGTCAGGGTATCATATTTATGGGGAGAAAACAGGAGCGGGCTGAGTGGGAGAATGGATTGGCTCATGATGGAATGGCAGAGCGGCTTGATGGGCCAAAAAAAATGGCCTACTTTTTTTCGTATATCTGGTGTCATATATGAGCTGAGTATCCCCTTTGAAATAATGCAATACTACTGAAATGTGAAGTGTTCTTTGTGTGGACTTGGTTACTTACACCAATTTCTTTTGTGGGGGATTGAGATTATCAGTCCAACAAGTGTCTCCTTGTTTCGGAGAAGTCTCCTGTGAAGATGAAAACTGGTTAAAAAAAAAACCAACAATTAGCTTGAAGAACATGGCAAGTCTCCTATTTTTCCCTTTGAATTATTTTCAGATAAATTGCAAGGTGACAAGAGTAAAAGGAAAGTGTTTACTTGTTAGACTACATCAGAATCAAAATTTATTGTCAGGAATATGTCATGGAATTTGTTGATTTGCAGCAATATCACAGTGAAAATATTGTTATAAATTAGTGGTTCTCAACCTTTTTCTTTCCACTCACATACCACTTTAAGTAATCCCTATGCCATCAGTGCTCAGTGATTAGTAAGGGATTGCTTAAGGAGGTATGTGCTTGGGAAGGTTGAGAACCACTGCTCTAGACCCAATTGTTACTGAAATATTTTGCTTGAGAAAAATTGTCATTGGCCCATTTCCTTTGGAGTTGTGAAACCCTGTACATAACGAGTCAATGAGGTACGATTAAGACAGTAGTTTTCAAACTTTTTCTTTCCACCCACATACCACCTTAAGCAATTCCTTACTACTCACAGAGCTCCGATGGCTTAGGGAATAGTTAAAGTGGTATGTAAGTGGAAAGAAAAAGGTTGAGAACCACTGCTATAAATTAAGTTTCAAAATGAATAAATTAGCGCAAAAGAAGAGAAACTGAGGTCGTGTCTGTGGTTCATTGTCCATTCAGAAATCTGATGGTGGAGGGGAAAAAGCTGTTCATGTGCCACTGGATGCTCATCTTCCGGCTCCTGTATCTCCTTCCTGTTGGTGGCAGTGTGAAGAGAGCATGGCCTGGGTGGTGTAGGTCCTTGAGGGCAGAGGCTGCTTTCTTGAGGCATTGCCTCTTGAAGATGGCCTTGATGGAGTGAAGTCTGTAGTCCGCGATGGTGCTGGTTGAGCTCACAACACTCTGTAGCCTCTTCCTATCCTGTGCACCGGCACCTTCATACGAGACTGTGATGCAACCAATCAGAATGCTCTCCATGGTTCACCTGTAGAAATTTGCAAGAGTTTTTGGTGACAATAGCAAATCTCAAATTCATCATGAAGTATAGCCACTGGCGAGCCTTCTTTGTAATTGCATTGACATGATGCCACCAGGACTGAGATATTGACACCCAAGAATTTGACTCTCTTAACCCTTTCCACTGCTGACCCCTTGATGTGGACTGGTTTGTGCTCTCCTTATTTCCCCTTCCTGAAGCCTACAATCAGCTCCTTAGTTTTGCTAATGTTGAGTGCAAGGTTGTTGTGACACCACTCAACAAGCTGATCTATCTCCCTCCTGTACCCTTCCTCATTGCCGTCTGTGAGTCTACCAACAACCGTGTTGTCATCTACAAATTTGTAGATGGCATTTAAATTGTGCCTAACCTCATAGTTATGGATGATTAACCAAATCTAAACTGAAAGAGTCATTTCAACTCAGCTCCAAAATTCAGAATTACGCAGCATTTGCTATGAGACTCATTTTGCTTTGCATCAAAGCCGCTGTGAATCACAGAAATCTACAACATTCTCAGTCATACTTCTGCTGGACTTCGGAGCACTTCCAACTGCTCACTCATCAGGGGGTGTAAAAAAATGATAGAAGCAAAAGATAGCAAGGTGAAAAGCAATAGTGACAGGCAGGTAAGACCAGGGTGTAAATCAAAAAGATATTTATTTACCTAATGGTAAAAGGATAAGAATGTGGCTAAAGTAAGTCTGAAGGCCTTGTGTCTCAATGCAAGGAGCATTCGTAATAAAGTGGATGAATTGTATGTGGAGATAGCTATTAATGACTATGATATACTTGGGATCACAGAGACATGGCTTCAGGGGGACCGTTACTGGAAGCTCAACATTCAGGGTTACTCGACATTCAGGAGGGATAGACAGAATGGAAAAGGAGGTGGAGTAGCATTGTTGGTTGGGGAAGAGGTGAATATGATAGGAAGAAAGGATATTAGCTTGGAAGATGTGGAATCGATGTGGGTAGAGCTGCCAAACACGAAGGAGCAGAAGTCATTAGTGGGAGTTGTGTACAGGCCACCTAACAGTGGCAGTGGGGTTAGGGATGGCATTAGGAAGGAAATTGGTAATGTGTGCAACAAAGGGACAGCAGTTACAATGGGTGACTTTAATCTACATGTAGATTGGGTGAATGGGCAACTAAAGCGGTATCGCCTGCAAAGAATAGTTCACGGACAAGTTGCTCTTGTGTCTTGGTGTGAGCTTGCAAGCACCTCAGATTGAAGAGACTGCCATCCGTGCGGTACCGGATGTAAACAGCGTCTTCATTGTTGAGGTCTTTCATGGCTTGTTTCAGCATCATGGTGAAGAAGATAGTAAAGAGGGTTGGTGTGAGGACGCAGCCTTGCTTCACGCCGTTGTCAATGGAGAAGGGTTCGGAGAGCTCATTGCTGTATCTGACCTGACCTTGTTGGTTTTCGTGCAGTTGAATAACCATGTTGAGGAACTTGGGGGGGCATCCGAAGTGCTCTAGTATTTGCCAAAGCCCTTTCCTACTCGAACTGGCAGAGTCTGCAAGCATTGAATCCACGCTGCTGAAGACCCAACTGCGCTGGGTGGGTCACGTCTCCAGAATGGAGGACCATCGCCTTCCCAAGATCATGTTATATGGCGAACTCTCCACTGGCCACAGAGACAGAGGTGCACCAAAGAAGAGGTACAAGGACTGTTTAAAGTCTGCCTGCCACATTGACCACTGCCAGTGGGCTGATATCGCCTCCAACCGTGCATCTTGCCGCCTCACAGTTCGGCGGGCAGCAACCTCCTTTGAAGAAGACCGCAGAGCCCACCTCACTGACAAAAGACAAAGGAGGAAAAACCCAACACCCAACCCCAACCAACCAATTTTCCCTTGCAACCGCTGCAACCGTGCCTGCCCGTCCTGCATCAGATTTGTCAGTCACCAACGAGCCTGCAGCAGACGTGAACATACACATCCATAAATCTTCGTCCACGAAGCTAAGCCAAAGAAGAAAGAAAGAAGAAGAGATTGGGTGAACCAAATTGGTAAGGGTAAGGAGGAAGAGGATTTCTTAGAATGTATGCGGGATTGTTTTCTAAATCAACATGCCGATGAACCCACGAGGGAACAAGCCATTCTAGACTGGGTACTGAGTAAGGGAGAAGGGTTAATTAACAATCTTGTTGTGAGGAACCCCCTTGGGCAAGAATGACCACAATATGGTGGAATTCTTAATTAGAATGGAATGTGACAGAGTTGATTCAGATACAAAGGTTCTGAATTTGAAGAGGGGTGACTTTAATGGTATGAGATGTGAATTGGCTAAAATAGATTGACAAATGGTACTTAAAGGACTAACAGTAGAAATGCAATGGCAATCGTTTAAGGATAGCTTGGAGCAAGTACAACAGATGTACATCACAGTTTGTAAAAAGATTAAATCAAGGCATGGCTAACAAGGGAAATCAGAGAGAGTATCAAATCCAAAGAAGTAGCATATAAATTAGCCAAAAAAAAAAATATTCCTGATGATTGGGAGAAGTGTTCTGAAGAAGAGGACAAAAGGATTAATTAGGAAAGGTAAAAGAGATTATGAGAGGAAGCTGGCAGGGAACATAAAAAAATGATTGATACATTAAGTGAAAGAGGCTGTTTAAGATGAATATGGGTCCGTTGCAGACAGAAATGGGGAGTTAATAATGGGGAACAAAGGTATGGTGGTAGCCTGACATTGGTCATAGGGAAGGTGCTAGAATCAATTATTAAAGATGCAATCGCAGTACATTTGGAGAGTAGTGGTATCATCGGACAGAATCAGCATCGTTTTGTGAAGGGAAAATCATGTCTGACGAATCTAATAGAGTTTTTTGAGGATATAACTGTGGTGAATCTCTGCTAAGCTCCCTGTCTCCCCTCTGGCTCACCTTGCTGTACTAACATTGGCTGTGCATTATCTCTACCGTTAAAGACACTCCCCTTGGGTATAACTGTGTCTGCACCCATTTTCTTTCATTATTGTACCATTAGCTTCTGCTAATAAAAGCCATGATTATTGTTTGACCACATCGTCTTTGTCTACTTCAACAACTGACACTACAATAACCAGTAGAGTGGATGGGGGGAATCAGTGGATGTGGTATATCTGGACTTTAGTAAGGCATTTAATAAGGTACCGCACAGAGGGCTAGCGTACAAACTTAAAAAGCATGGTTTTATAGGAGGAATGGTGTTAAGGTGGATAGAGAATTGGTTGATGGACAGGAAGCAAAGAGTAGGTATAAATGGGTTCTTTTCAGAATGGCAACCAGTGACAAGTGGGGTACCGCAGGGCTCTGTGCTGGGGCCACAGTTGTTTACAATAGATATCAATAACTTAGATGTGGGAATAGATAGCAATATCTCAAAATTTGCAAATGACACAAAGTTGGGTAGCGGGGTTGGCTGTGCTGAGGACGCTAGGAGGGTGCAGAGTGATTTTGACAAGTTAGGTGAGTGGACGAAGTCATGGCAGATGCAATGTAATGTGGATAAATGTGAGTTTATCCACTTTGGAGGTAAGAACAGGAAAGAAGACTATTATCTAAATGGTATCTGTTTAGGAAAAGGGGAGATGCAGAGAGATTTGGGTGTTGCTGTGCATCAGTTATTGAACGTGGGCCTGCAGGTGCAGCTGGCGGTGAGGAAGGCGAATGTTATGTTTACATTCATACCAAAAGGATTTGAGTACAGAAGTACAGAGATCCTGCTGCAGTTGTACAGGGCCTTGGTGAGACCACATCTGGAGTACTGCGTGCAGTTTTGGTCTCCTTATCTGAGGAAGGACATCCTTGCCATGAAGGGGGTGAAGACAAGGTTCATTAGACTGATACCAGGGATGGAAGGACTTGCATATGAAGAAAGGTTGGATAGACTAAGCTTGTATTCTCTGGAATTTAGAAGATTGAGGGGAGGGATCTTATAGAAACATATAAAATTCTTAAGGGATTAGACAGACTAGATGTAGGTAGGTCATTTCCAATGATGGGAAAAACTAGAATCAGGGGTCACAGGAGGAAGTTTTTTAGGACTGAGATGAGGAAAAATTTCTTCTCTCAGAGGGTGGTGGATCTGTGGAATTCTTTGCCACAGGATGTAGTTGAGGCCGGTTCCTTGTTAATATTTAAGAGTAGGTTAGATTTGGCCCTTGTGGCTAAAGGGGTCAAGAGGTATGGGGAGAAGGCAGGAACCAGATACTGATCAGCCATGATCATATTAAATGGCGGTGTAGGCTTGAAGGGCCAAATGGCCTACTCCTGCACCTATTTTTCTATGTTTCTATGTTTTTTAACAGAAGTGTACAATCTCCACAATTTTGCCATCACTCCCATACATAAATCACACACGAAGAAGGAAATTCCTTTTGATAAACACATCTAACAAGTGTGTTGGCATTCCTTTGATTCAGGCAACAATTGATTTACTTTCTGCCAACAATAAAATAATAAAGGATGGAAATCAGTCACTGCAAGTCTCTGCCAACTGTTGATTTCTCAGGCAAACTTTATACTCAGAGCGATTTATTCCCCCATATTCCCATCAGCTACTAGGTCCCTCCTCCACCCAGATTTTACCACTCATCTGCAGAGTTAGGATAATTTACAATTGCTAATTAACCTACCTACCCCAGATATTTGGAATCTGGGGATACATCAGTGCACCCAGGAGAAACCTGTGTGGACATGGAGGGGGGGAGGTGGAGAGTCGAGCTCCATGTGGACAGCACCTCAGGTCAGGATTGAACCACTGCAGCTGTAAGGAACCAGAGCCATCATCTATTGTTGAGAAACTGCAATCTTGAACCCTCTGTATTCCACATTCTTGTTTCAGGTTTCCATCCTGCATTGGATGCGGGAGGAACCCTAGGGGCAAGATGGTTGCTGAGAGTAGGAAAAGAGTTCAGGTTAGTAGGTGCCAAATGACTGAGGGCCTGGGAAACAAGGGTTTTTTTGCTGAGCGCCAGGTAAATGCAAGCAGGGAAAAGAACATAGATTTGAAAGTCAACAAAATTAAAAATTGATGAGAACATAACAAGTCAAATCAGGTTTATCGTCATCTGATTGCACAAGTACAACCCAACGAAACAGTTCGCCAGTCCTCAGTGCAGAACATGCAGACACACAACCAGATATAATACACATACAGACAAACAATACACAGGCAGAACAAGTATGTAATTTCTTCAAATAAATACATTTTGCTTTGTGAATATGAGAGTGTTGGTTGGTTTTTGTGAGCAGATCCTTGGACCTTCAGCATTTTCGCTGTGTCCATGGGAAGAAACTGTTTCTCAGCCTGGTGGTGCTGGCTCTGATACTCCTGCATCTCTTCCCTGACGGGAGCAGGGGAAAGATGCTGTGTGCAGGGTGGTAGGGCCTGAAGAGGGACCGCAAAACCACTGAGCCTTGCCCACTTCAGTCTTCTCAGGAGTGGAGTTGCTGTTGAACCTTCCTGACAAGTGAGGAGGAGATGTTGTGTGCTCACAATAGGTCACTACTTAAGTGAACTCCAAGGAACTTGGTGCTCTCCACTCTCTCTATTACAGAGCGTGGATGATAATGGAGGGTGTTTGTTTTTGGTCTTCCTGATGTCTACGATTAACTCCTTCATCTTGTCCATGTTGAGACTCAGGTTGATACTCCCACACCATAGCATGAGATTTCCACTTCTCTGAAGGGCAACTCATCATTGTTGCTGATGAGGCCAAAGGTGAACAGTGATGATGGGGTTCTCTTTCAAGGTTCATTTGGGAAAAGCAAGCTTGATATGATGTCAAAGTCTTGGGCAAATCCTTCCCTCCAAAAGCCTCCACCACCCCTGTGCCTCCTCAGCCAGCTTACTGAAAGGTGGGTATTGGATTTTCTCCTTCGTTCCCGGGCCAGCAAGTGGAGAATGCCAATAGGTCACTAACCAATCTAACTAGAAGAAATTGTCATCAGTCTCGGCTTAACATCCGAGTAAATTCAGGTGCTGCTGAGAATTACTTTTGTTCATTTCCCAAACCTGTAAATCTTGCATTTCCTTTTCTGTTTCCTTGTCCTGCATTAAGGGGGATACTTCTTCTGGTGGTGGGTCCTTGCTCTCAGTTTTCACAAATATAAGGACGCCAGCACTGAAATGAGGCAAAAACAATCAGATTATTTAACTAATGGAGTGTAATTTGACCCAATGGGAATAACTTTTACACTATCACTTTAATAAAAATCAATCGTGCTGGTGCCTTTCCAATCTGCCTTGAAATCTGCTCTTTGTTATTCTGTACCAGTAACTCTCCGATAGACTCAGCATCCAATTTTTTTTTTAAAAAGTGACATTGTTATCAATAGATCACAATTCAGAAGGTCCTAGCAAATTAGGTATTGTCCACGCGTGAGAGGAAGGTTTTAATCAAGCAATAAATTCGTATTAAGCTCCTATATAAAGACAGAGTGATTATCCCAGTAATTGCAGTCCTGCTACTTTTAGATTTTTTTTTACTTTGGTGACGTGCAGATAGGGAACTCCTTGAAGGTTTGAGCAAAATTCTAGTTGTTCCATTCTGGAAGGATGCAAACAGCAATAACCAGCTCTTCCCTTCCGTCCACTTGCCCTGACTGTTATGTGACCTCGCATTCGAGATCAATCTGGCAAAATCTGACCTCTGCACAAGGCTGTAACTCCACATACAGAGACTTCTGTATCCAACAGAGCAGAAGCTCATTCAGTATGTGCTTGTAGCTCTGATATGCAGTGCCTGGAGCCGATAAGTAAAACATCAGGATAGATTTTTTGCATGCCCTTCTGCTCAGAGAAGATCTAAGTTAGAGTGCAGAAAATTGTAATTGGGCAAGAGGAAAATAATTATTGTCAAAAATATTGATTATTACAGAAGAAACAGTTGCTTCCCACGGGCAGAGAGACTGATGAACCGCTTATACAAATCCTCAGTAATTCAACTATTTATATAGCAATAATATTTATTTATTTTAATATGTGTATTTAAGTACAGTGAACCATTTGTCTGTTTGTGTGTTTGCAGAATATTGCACTGAGGACACTTGTGGTGAATGTCTGCCAAGCTGCCTGTCTCCCCTCTGGCGAGCCTTGATGTACTAACATTGGCTGTGCATTATCTCTACTGTTAAGGACACTCCCCTTGGATATAACTGTATATGTATCTATTGTCTTTCATTATTGTACCATGAGTTTCTGCTAATAAAAGCCATGATTATTGTTTGACCACATCGTCTTTGTCTACTTCATCAACTGGCACTTCACTTTTATTAGCAGAAACTCATGGTACATTAATGAAAGACAATAGATGCATATACAGTTATATCCAGGAGTGCTGGAACCCCGAAGGAAAGAAAAAGGCAAACTCCTGAAAAATGCTACTTCTGTGATAAGAGCTGGCACCCCAGACAGAAGTGCCTGGCTCGATTTGCTACCTGTAGCTATTGTGGGAAACTTGGCCACTTTGTTAAAATGTGTATGGCGAAAAGTACTCCAACTGATAAGAAGAAGAGAAGCACCAAGAAAATGCATTCTGAAGCTGCAGGAATGAAAGACAACTGTGAAAAGGGGGAATCTTCAGACGAGCAGGCTGAATCAATCTCAAGTGACGACGAGGTGAGATCCCCTGTGATAGCTCAATTGACTCCAAAGCTTGGGGGATGTTACGGACTGGAACAGTCGACTATGAAGGGGGAGGTGAAAGGTGAGACTCTTGATTGTCTAATAGACTCGGGGAGTGCTGACAGCTACATCCACGAGAGAGTTGCCAGAGCCTTAAATTTGTGGAGATATCCAGCGAACTGAAAGATATCGATGGCTTGTAGTGAACTTATACAAACTGTATGGGACAAGTGTAAAATTACTTTAAATTTGCAGGGACATTGCCTGGCTGATGTGTGACTCTTTATTATGCCGGAGCTCTGCGCCCCTGTGATACTGGGGTTAGATATTCAATCTCAGATGAACAGTGTAGTGTTAAATTTCGGTGGGCCACTACCCACACTTACCACTCCCAAACTCAGCAAAAGCCCTTAAAAGGTGTATGGGATTCTTTTCCTACTGCTGCAAATGGGTTTGGGACTAGGCCATGAAGGCACGCCCTCTTTTTGACACTAAATCTTTTCCTCTCTCTCCAATAGCCTTGAAGGCATTCGAGAGAATTAAAGTTGATATTGCCAAAGCTGCACTCTCGTCCATTGAAGAGGATGTCCCATTCCAAGTGGAAACTGATGCCTCAGATTGTGCCTTGGCAGGAACCCTTAATCAAAAGGGCAGATCTGAACTTAAACATCCTGCCATTGAAAAAGAAGCCCAGGCTAAGGGAGGGGGGAAGGTTGCTGACCCGTGGCCTTGTTCTCCAGGACCCTCCACAGTTCTGAGCTTGGGCACTCCGTCATTGAAAAGGAGGCCCAGGCGATTGTGGAAGCGTTCCGCCACTGGCACTACTACCTGGCAGGCAAGAGATTCACCCTCCTCATCGAACAGCGTGCAATGGCTGTCATGATCAGCACCACCCATAAGGGCAAGATCAAGAATGATAAGATCTTGCGTTGAAGAGTCGAGCTGGCCACGTTTGGCTACAACCAGTATAGACTGGGGAAGTTCAATGACTCCCCCGACGCCCCGTCCTGGACCTGCGCTAGCATGCAGTCCGACCAACTGCAGGCACTGCAGGACACCCTTTGTCACCCTGGCGTCACATGCCTGTATCACTTCATCAAGTCCCAGAACCTCCCCTTCACTGTCCAAGAAGTCCAGACCATGACCCAGTCACGCAGGGTTCTGAGCAGAATACAAACCGCACTTCTTCCACCTGCCACAGGCCCATGTTGTCAAGGCCACTCGGCCTTTTGAATTATTTAGCATTGACTTCAATGGCCCCCTGCCTTCCACGATCAAGAATGTCTACTTCCTCGTGGTCGTAGATGAATACTCCCGTTTTCCTTTCACCATCCCTTGCCCTGACACCTCCACAGCCACCGTTATCAGGGCACTGATGCAGATCTTCACTATGTTCGATATCCGGCATTCACCCACAGTGATCGGGGGTCCGACTTCATGAGTGAAGAGTTGCGCCAGTACCTGGTAGTGCAAGGCATTGCGACTAGTTGTATAACTAGCTACAACTCGAGGGGCAACGGTCAGGTGGAGCTTGAAAACGGGGTGATCTGGAAGGCAGACCTCCTAGCCCTGAGATCCAAAGGCTGGTCCATTGACTACTGGCAAGAGGCCCAACCAAGGCACTGCATGCCATTAGGTCACTCTTGTGCACTACTAATCAGACCCCTCACAAGCGTCTTTTCTCGTTTCCCAGGAAATTGGCGACTGGGGTCTCCCTCCCAACATGGCTAACATCTCTGGGACTGGTGGTACTGCGCAAACATGTGCGGGCCCACAAGTCTGACCCACCAACCAGAACTACACCTACGTCAGGTTCCCCATTAGCCATGAGGACACCATCTCCACCATGGATCTGGCACCAGCAGGAGCCCCACCCCCCAATATCATGACTACCCGGCCCAACCTCCTCACCACCCTTGGCCCACCCAGCATCTGGGGGCTGACCTCCTCCCTCCACCCCTCCAGAGAGCCCCTCTCCTAGCGGACCAGACCCACCCAGCCATCCTCCCGCGGACAGGCTTACAGATAGACACCACACTGCCTATACCAATGCCCTCCACGGCTATACCAGACCCAGCCAACCCTCAGGCAACCAGGCCCTCGCCGACCTTTAACCGGGAGCTGACCCTGCGACAGTCCCAGAGACTCCAACGGCTGCCAGATTGCCTGAATTTGTAAATACAACC
Source organism: Narcine bancroftii (assembly GCF_036971445.1). Lineage (NCBI taxonomy): Eukaryota > Metazoa > Chordata > Chondrichthyes > Torpediniformes > Narcinidae > Narcine > Narcine bancroftii. Next base: position 212,748,330 of record NC_091471.1, read on the forward strand.
CAGCACCGTTTTACGCACCCCTTCCCCCCCCCCCCCCACCCCCGGACAATTTTAACAAGAGGGTGAATGTGGTGATACGACCACCAGCCTACTGCAGGGGGCGATCTCTGTACCTGCAGGAAGACCACCTAACGGGCTGACTCCAACTGGCCGGCTGACCTGACTATAAAATGAGCTGGCCCCTCCTGAGCCAGTCATATGGGGAGCCTGGCCTGGTGTTCAGACTTTTATTGGTGTTCAGACTGTGGTACCGTCTTTTGAGTTTATGCTTGCTTGCTGCTACCTCAGTGCACTATAACTTCTAAAGCAAAGTCACTGTTCAGTTGGGAGATTGGGTAGGGCTTATGTGCACAAGTCACAGAAAAGCCAACATTCAGGCATATTGTATGTTAAACTTTCATTACAGGACTAAAGAACTTTTATTGCACCTGTGAGGGGGTTTGGTGAAGGCCCAGCTGGAGTATTGTGTACCGTGCTCTACTTACCTGAGGATGTATTTTTCAAGAGGGAAAGCAGTAAGGTTTCATTCATCTGGTTCAGGAATGGCCAGGTTACCATCAGAGGGGAGGCTGAGTCAATTTTTTATTCTTTAGCATTTTGAAGGTTTTCTCATTCAAACTCAGAAAATCCTATCAGGAGCTTGACATGCTGGATTAGTTTCCTCAGACTGAGGGTCAGCATGCAGAATTTCACTGAAAGGGTTAAGATGAGGAGGAATTTCTTCCTCCAAAGTGCAGTGGAAGCTCATTCAAGACAGGGATGAATAGATTTTTCAATATGAAGGAAAATCAAGAGATGTGGGGACGAGTCTGAGGTAAAAGGTAGAGCCATGATCTTGACAAATGACAGAGAAGCTTCAAAGAGCCAACCGACTCACTCTATTCCTGTTCATACTCTTATCTCATGCTCAGTTATGGAATCTGGCTTTGCTCACTTCGATTCAAAGAAAAGTATCAGGCCATCCTGTAGAACTGGGACGGAGAAAAAGCAGTTTGGGAAATGACCAGAAGTGACGCAAGTAAATTTTTTTTCCTTCCACAGCAGGTTGCAGTCACCTGGGAATACACTAATTGAAAAGGTCTCTAGATGCATATTCAACACCAACTGCAAATGGAATTTGAATAAATATTTAAAAGGGGAAAAAATATTGTAGGACTCCATGGAAAGAACAGGAGAGTGAGATTAATTTGATTACTCTACCGAAGAGCTAGCAAAGACCTGATGTCCCAATGATCTCCCTCTGTGGTCCACCAATGGATGGCTCCATGACCTACGGCAAATATTGGAAGAGCACTATGGCTTCTTCAGTGGAAGTATGGCACAAACATTCCAAGAAGTTCAGTTTACCTTAAAGCTGCCATGGCTGTTCCAATGTAGTTTAGTATGGGACTTGGAACATTCTGTACATTCAATCCAAACCAGCCAAACCTGAAGAAAAACCATGTTAGACATCTGATCACATTTATATAGATGGTATCAGCTTTTTGAATATCACTGTCTGATAATATAGAGATAAATTCCAGTTAAAGGAAAGCAATTAGCATCTCATGTCCAAGCAAATTAAGAAAAGCATAGCAATATCTTTTCTTTGGCTTGGCTTCGCGGACGAAGATTTATGGAGGGGGTAAAAGTCCACGTCAGCTGCAGGCTCGTTTGTGGCTGACAAGTCCGATGCGGGACAGGCAGACACGGTTGCAGCGGTTGCAGGGGAAAATTGGTTGGTTTGGGTTGGGTGTTGGGTTTTTCCTCCTTTGCCTTTTGTCAGTGAGGTGGGCTCTGCCGTCTTCTTCAAAGGAGGTTGCTGCCCGCCGAACTGTGAAGCACCAAGATGCACGGTTTGAGGCGTTATCAGCCCACTGGCGGTGGTCAATGTGGCAGGCACCAAGAGATTTCTTTAGGCAGTCCTTGTACCTTTTCTTTGGTGCACCTCTGTCACGGTGGCCAGTGGAGAGCTCGCCATATAACACGATCTTGGGAAGGCGATGGTCCTCCATTCTGGAGACGTGACCCATCCAACGCAGCTGGATCTTCAGCAGCGTGGACTCGATGCTGTCGACCTCTGCCATCTCGAGTACTTCGACGTTAGGGATGAAAGCGCTCCAATGGATGTTGAGGATGGAGCGGAGACAACGCTGGTGGAAGCATTCTAGGAGCCGTAGGTGGTGCCGGTAGAGGACCCATGATTCGGAGCCGAACAGGAGTGTGGGTATGACAACGGCTCTGTATACGCTTATCTTTGTGAGGTTTTTCAGTTGGTTGTTTTTCCAGACTCTTTTGTGTAGTCTTCCAAAGGCGCTATTTGCCTTGGCGAGTCTGTTGTCTATCTCATTGTCGATCCTTGCATCTGATGAAATGGTGAAGCCGAGATAGGTAAACTGGTTGACCGTTTTGAGTTTTGTGTGCCCGATGGAGATGTGGGGGGGCTGGTAGTCATGGTGGGGAGCTGGCTGATGGAGGATCTCAGTTTTCTTCAGGCTGACTTCCAGGCCAAACATTTTGGCAGTTTCCGCAAAGCAGGACGTCAAGCGCTGAAGAGCTGGCTCTGAATGGGCAACTAAAGCGGCATCGTCTGCAAAGAGTAGTTCACGGACAAGTTGCTCTTGTGTCTTGGTGTGAGCTTGCAGGCGCCTCAGATTGAAGAGACTGCCATCCTCAACATGGTTATGTTTACTCTGTCTGTCCCTTTTAAAATCTTAAACACCTCTATCAAGTCCCCTCTCAATCTTCTACGCTCCAGAGAAAAAATCCCCAGTCTGCACAACCTTTCCCTGTAACTCAAATCTTGAAATCCTGTCAACATTCTTGTGAACCTTCTCTGCACTCTCTCTATTTTGTTTATATCTTTCCTATAATTTGGTGACCAAAACTGTACACAGTACTCCAAATTTGGCCTCACCAATGCCTTGTACAATTTCATCATAACCTCCCTATTCTTCAATTCAATACTCCGATTTATGAAGGCCAACATTCCAAATGCCTTCTTCACCACACCATCTACCTGAGTATCAGCCTTGAGGGTACTATTTACCATCACTCCTAAATCCCTTTGTTGCTCTGCACATCTCAATAGCCTACCATTTAATGCATATGACCTATTTAGATTTGCCTTTCCAAAATGTAACACCTCACACTTATCTGTATTAAATTCCATCAGCCATTTCTCAGCCCACACCTCCAGCCTTCCTAAATCACCTTTAAATCTACGGTAATCTTCCTCACTGTCCACAACACCACCAATCTCTGTATCATCCGCAAACTTGCTTATCCAATTCTACTTCCAGATCGTTAATATATATAACAAACAATATTGGACTGAGGACCGAGATCCCTGAGGAACTCCACTAGTCACTGGCCTCCAATTGGACAAACAATTTTCTACCACTACTCTCTGACACCTCCCATCCAACCATTGCTGAATCCATTTCACTACCTTCTCATTTATACCTAATGCCTCCACCTTTTTTCCTAACCTCCTGTGGGGAACTTTGTCAAAAGCTTTACTAAAGTCTAAATAGACAACATCCACAGTTTTCCCTTCATCAACGTTTTTTGTAACCCCCTCGAAAAACTCAATCAGGTTTGTCAAGCATGATCTACCCCTGACAAAGCCATGCTGATTACTCCCTAGCAATCCCTGTACCTCCAAATAATTGTAAATAGCATCCCTCAGAACACTTTCCATCAACTTGCCCACCACAGACGTCAGACTCACAGGCCTATAATTCCCAGGTTTACATTTAGACCCTTTCTTAAACAGCAGAACCACATGCGCCAACCTCCAATCCTTTGGCACTACCCCCGTGGCCAGTTACATCCTAAATATCTCTGTTAATGGCCCCACTATCTGTCCACTAGCCTCCCTGAGTGTCCTTGGGAATATTTTGTCCGGTCCCAGAGATTCATCCACCTTTATCTTTTTCAACACAGCCATCACTACCTCCTCGATTATCCTTATATGCTTCATTACCTCCCCACTATTTTCCTTTACCTCAATTGGTTCAATATTTTTTTCCCTAGTGAATACCGAGGCAAAGAAATCATTCAAAATTTCCCCCATTTCCTCTGTCTTCTCACTCAGCCTACCCTCACTATCTACAAGGGGTCCAATTTTATCCCTCACTAATCTTTTACTTTTAATGTACTTATAGAAACCCTTTGGATTTATTTTTACTCTGTCTGCCAAAGCCTCTTCGTGCCTTTTTTTGGCCTTTCTAATTTCTTTCTTAAGAAAACGTTTTTCCAAAAACATCTGTGACCACAAGGTCATCAAGCAGTGAACAGCACAGAGCATAATGCACACACTGAGAGAAGAGTACTTGATACACCTGGTAGGGTAGTCCAGCCAGGTTACCTAGCAGAATGCCTCATCGCAAGTGCTCACAAACAAGCCTCAGGACTCAGCCTTGCTGGCAGTAAGAGGAACCCTCCAAGTGCAACCAGAACATCACATTGTCTCTGAGATAACTGCAGTGGAGTGGAGACTATCGTCCACCTCTTTGCTGAATTCAGATTTGCTAAGGGTATGTGGAGAAGGATGTAAGGGTCCTTGTCAAGGTTCATCCCCTGCGATAGCATGACAGTGAACTCTCTGATTTATGGGTGTTTTCAGGATACATGCAGAGGCAGCCATCCAGAGCTGCTGGAAGATCATTAACTTGGTGAAAGACACCTTTGGTCTGCCCGAAACCTTTGGGTCTTTCAGCACGCTGAGATGTCGGTCTCGGAATGCTGCCGACTGGCACAATCCAGGCTGCTGGAATACATGCTGAGAGACTCGCTGAGGCTTGGTGCAGCCAACATAAGGGCATTGTGGGGAAGGATGACAGTCTAGGTCCTCCATTTACCAATCACTGAGGGGCTGAGACTCAGGAGAAGTCTATTAAACAACAGAGGGGGAGTAACAACAAGGTGCCACAGTGATTTAAATAGAGAACGTATGTACCAACATACATTGTTGGAAATGTATGGATACAAAGCTAAGGATGTGAAAAGACTGAAAGGTTTCCATTTTTTTCAAATGATTTATTGTGAATAAAGTTTATTTTGAGGAAAAAGACAATGGTGATCTTCCAGTCTGTATCGAGTTTCCCTGATGTAGAGGCCACAACAGAAGCACCAGATATAGTTGATGGCATCTGCAGATTCACAGGTGACGTGTTGATTCACCTGGGAGGACTGCTCAGGGTCCTAAAAGATGAGAGAGGAAGTGTGGATGTAACAGTTTGAATGGTCCAAGGGTGAGGGGGGGGAAATCATTAAAGATTTACCCCGATGTACTTCACGTATGAATTTTTCTTAAAAATACATTATACCTGTTTCTACGGTTATAGGTGATCTTCTCCAGGAGAACACAGTTATGTATTTCTATCTTCCAGCAGGCTAAACCTAGTTGGGAATCAGACTTCCAAGTAACTGCTATGCTTTTCCTGGTCACTGCTAAAGCGAACTTGATTTTTAATTGATATTTCGACAGCCTCATTTTAGGTCTTATGTCTTCTAAATTTCCCAATAAAAATAATTCGGGTGCATGAGGGTATCTATTTTCAGTAATTTTTTTTCACCCAGGACATTACCCAAATCTTCCCAGAAAGGCTTCACTTTAGGGCATCACCAGGTTGAATGCAAGAAAGTATCTAATTCTTGACCACATCGCAAACATTGGTCTGATATTTCCGGTTTCAATTTATGTAACTTTTGTGGAGTAAGGTATAACTGATGCAAGAAGTTATGTTGCACCTTACCTTAATCATGTTAATCATGTTGTCCCGACATAAGTCGGACCAGCAAAGTGGATTAATTTCAATACTCAAACCTGATTCCCACCTTTGTCTTGATTTATCAAGCCCTAGTTTAGGGGATCCCACCTGAAGTAAGGAATACATTTTTGAATTTTTTTTTGCTCTATTTCGATAAACTGCAGTAAGGTTAGCACTGGACCTAATTTGTCCCTTAAATAAGATCTTAACTGAAGATAGCTGAAAAAAATTATTTAAAACTCCATATTTATTCCTAATTTGCTCAAATGTCATAAATTGTCCCTGCTTATAACAATCCTCCATGCACTTGACTCCTCTCTGGGACCAAGTGTCCATGATTTTATTACCAATGTTAATGGATTTAACATCTTTTGAGCCAGGGATGTTTTAGGTGAAAGAGTCCCCCACCACCCCCCCCCCCCACCCCATCCCCAAATTGACCATTAATTTTATTCCATATTGTTATTATTAATAGGAGGGCTTCTTTAGGGCCGGATAATAATTTAGAATTCCATTTATATATAAGGTTTTCTGCTATCCTCTCACCAACCTTTTGCAATTTGAATTTTACCGATGGGCGGCCTAAAAATATTATTTGAAATAGCGACTGCTTTCATAAGACACTGCATCTTGTTGATGTCCTCGTAGGAGTGAAGACTGATGCCCATGATGGTGCTGGCCAAGTTCGAAACTCTCTTTTTCTGTCCTGTGCACTGGCACCTACATACCAGACAGTGATGCAGCTCGTCAGAATGCTCTCCATAGTACACTTGTAGAAATCTGAGTCTTTAGCGACATGACAAATCTCATCAAATCTTCTCACAAACTATAACCACTGACAGGTCTTCTTCATGACTGCATCAACATGGAGGCTCCCAGGACAGATCTTCAGAGATGTGGACACCCAGGAATTTGAACTTTTTAACCCTTTCCACTCCTCACTCCTCAATGAGGACTGAGTTGTTCAGTCCTGTGTTCCCCCTCCTTAAGCTCCTTAGTTTTGCTAACATTAAGTGCAAGGTTGTTGTTGTGATGCTACTCAATTCTCTGATCTATCTCCCTCCTGTATACTTCCTCATTGCTGTCTGTGATTCTGCCGACGACTGAGGTGTCATCGGCAAATTTGTAGATGGCATTTAACAAAGTAAATATATATAAATATTTTGGAATAGTTTACTTGGTTACAGGATATTATTCATCAATCTCAGTCTTTATCAAAAAAACTTCCCACCCTGCAGTCCTGATTCTGATCTTCCTGTGAGTTAAAGATACTGTGTCATGGATAGTAGGGGCCATCAATAATTCTTTGAGTTCTATTTAAGCAATTCTCCTGGTAAATGTTGTCAATAGAGGTGTAAGAACCATTGTCGGTTTGGCCATGGGCGTTGGCAGCGTCCAGGGGTCCGGAGGCTGCACATGTTCAGCATCTTCCAGTGTGCTTGCACTATTGACTAGGGTTGGCGCATGCCCGGGGGTTGCGCACATTTGGGGGTTAGTGAGCCCATGTTGACTGGTTGGTGGGATAGAGGGCGAGTGAGTGAGGCTCTGATATTTTCTGTTGACCGTTACACATTGGTCATTGGTTGTTAGACATTACGTGTTATGTTAACGAGGAGATTGATTGGTATCGTTACCACATTACAAAGATCATGACTATATTATTAGTCCTTTTGTGCTTACTAATAAACATTTTAAAACACATCTGGACTTTGTTAAGTATTTATTCGAATGTGTCATAGTAAAGAGCCCACTTCGCCTCTGAGGGGCTTTTTTATGGATAGCAGTGGCTTTATTTTAGTCAGCAGAAAGTTATTGAATAGGACTGAATTGGACATTGCTGGGTCCTTATCTGCTCCACCTGCTCTTCCAAAGCATGCTATTCTTAAGTTCTTTTTGTCATATAACAAGAACAGCCATTTCATCCTTTTCCTTTATACATGTGGATGCAGTACTAGAAACTCTGGAACTTGATCCAGAAGAACTTCATTTGCTTCTCCTGCTTCCAACACTTGATACACTGTCACTTGGTTGTAATTCATCCAGCATGTCAGATGTTGCCTTAATTCTTGACTCTTTCCAGTTGGAATTGCACATCCTTTGCATCTTCGTCTGCTTCACCACCATTTTGTGACACACCTTCAGTCAGTTCCAAGTTGCTGACTTTAAATTCAGTCGATGGCTTCTGCAGTGGTTTTAATCGTGCCTCAATAGCAATGTTGGCAACAACTAGATGAGGCATATGTCCTCTTTCTAAGAGGATGTTGTAAGGTATCAACTACATGCATGAGCTTGATATGCTGCTAATATGTTGGTCATCATAAGGATGACTCAGCCCTACCAGCTAAGGGATGACTATATGGAGAACTGTGGCCTGTGATTTCCAGGAAAAACATAAACAAAGAACTACCTTTAAGGATATGGTGGATTTTGTTGAATGGAATGTGGAGATTGCAACAGATCCAGTATTTGGAGATATCAAAGATGCTCCAATAGTGAGCAGAGATGTGGGGAAGTCCAAGTCACAGCCTCATCCAAGGATAAAAGGAAGCATCTCTTCCACCACTGTGACAGTTGCAGATAAGGAAAATGATGGAGGAACTAAGGAAAAGAAGAGTGTGCCTGTGAAGAGCTGTTTTTTCAGTGGAGGTGGACATGCTTTGGAGATGCATTCGCAGTTGGAAAAGAGGGTACATAGGCAGAAAATTGGTTTCCTAAAAGAAAATGATGTATGTTTTGGCCATCTGTGTAAATGACACATCAACAAAAACTGCAGGAAGCAATTAAACTGGAACGTCAGTAGTTTAAAGCATCCCACATGCTGCATATCCACCAAAGGAAGAAGGAAATGGAAAAAGAGCAAGCAGAAAGAAAGGAAGCTGCTGTAAACAGTGCTGTAGCCATTGTTCTGACAAGTGGTCTTACTAGGGCTGGTGAGGATAGCTCCAAACTCTCCATAGTACCTGTACAAGTCAAAGACAGGAAGGGGATTGCAACAGTGCAAACTTATGCATTTCTTGACCCAGGTAGCATCATTTTGCACAGTGAGACAAATGAATGAGGTTAATCTTCTGGGACGAAGGTCAGGGATTTTGTTGAAGGTCTAAGAAAAGTCATTGAAACCAGCATTGTTTCAGGCCAAGAGGTCGCTGGACTGGACAGTAGCTATTTTTGTGATCTTCCAGGCAAATACACCCAGAAGATTATGCCTGTGCACAAAGGAAAGATACCACATCAAAATGCCATTGATGGGTGGTCTCATATGAGGAATGTTCATCAACCTGAAATTAGCTCTGAGATAGAGTTGCTGATTGGCTCAGATCTGGAACCACGAGAAGTAATTGAGAGTGACTGTCAAAACCATGCTTGGTTGGACGATTAATGGACCATTAGGAGGAAAAAAATTATAATGTTCAGGAGCAGTTTAGGACTGACTTTCCTGAGGGCCTCAGTGACGACCAAGAACCTTCAAGAGAGGACAAGCAGTTCTCAAAATCTGCCATGCTGGTCGATGGATTACCTTTAAAGGAAAGTCCTATGAAGGTGTGTGTTAATCCCTTGGACACAAAGTCTGATCTGGAAGTCCCAACAACTAGAACCATTATGGATCTTGAAGATGAATCTGTTCTTCTTCATCCTAATCATGAAATGGTGGGCGTAGCTTCCTTAATTAATCCCTGATGCACAATCTATTCTCAATGATCCAATAGCCCATTTTATATCTACTGTTCCTGTGTAGGTGCTATTGTTGAAGTTTTAAAATACCGCCAGAAAGACGTGGATGCTGCAATGCGAGCTGTAAAGCAAGAGCTTGCTGTCCAAGAAGGTATAACTTTGGAATGGAAACAGAAGCATGAGGAAAGCCTTGCATGGAGTGCAGACGTGAAAAAGGTCATTGATGAATATGCTAAAATTGATTTTCAAATGATGGAGGACTATGACAAAAAGAATGAAGAGGCCAACGCAGAGCTAGAGAAAGTTACAAAAGAAAAATAGCAAGTCTTAAAGGAGATGAATTGAATTGAAACATCGTTTTCTGAGTCGCTCAAACGATTTGAGAAACAAAAGGAAGTACAGGAATGGATGTGTTGGATTCAGGATCTTCATAAACTGGAAGACTCTAAGGTTGATGGATGCTTCAAACCCACAAACTTTGGAATAGTGACATCTGCTTAACTGCATCATTTTGCTTATGTGTGTGAGGATAGTTATGAAACTGTTGGTTACCTGTTACTACATAATAACCATGGTCAGAAAATGAGCAAACATAAGAAGAATTACCCAGATCCAATTCACATTGTTAACACCCATATTGCAGAAGCATGGAGGCTGTACCTTGTTAATTCCCCTGTTGTAAGAGCAGAAAATTTACAGTTTAAAGAAGGAGTGAGAGATGTTCTCAACCATGTCTTCCTACCTTGGTACAATGCACAGAGATTCCTTATTTAGGATTGCAGAAGGAGAAGGCCATTCAATTTTGTTTCAGTAAAGATACAATTGAAGACAGTGACAACATCATGGATAAATAGATGCTTTCATTTACACAAACCCTAATCCAAATTTTCAAAGCAGAAATGGAAGCATACAGACACTGTCATGCCCAGACTAGTCAAATTTGTGGACATGCTCACAAACTGGTATGTGTGAATGAATTGTAGAAGGTTAAAGGGTGAAAATGGTACTGAGAATTGTGAAAGAGCTTTGGAAACTTTCGACATGTTCCAGCTGATGGCACCCTTTACATCATTTATCACCAAACTCATGTAACAGAACATAAGGCACTTGGTTGATCCAATCCTCTGGAGAAAATAAGGATACACAAAGCATTCACTACCTCATGCTCCCACAAATAAGGGAACCTGTTATTGATAAACATATTGAGACAGCAGTTGCTCAAATGCAGTCAGTTATTGAGCTTGGAAGAGTGATACGAGACAGGAAGACCCTTCCTGTTAAGTACCCTTTGAAAGAAGTTATGGTTATTCACCAGGATTCAGAAGTACAGAAATAAATCAGATCCCTGAAAAAATATATTCTAGAAGAACTAAATGTTTGTCAGCAGATATTATCCATAGACAAAGACAAGTATGGTATTCGTCTTAGGACAGAACCAGATCACATGGTGTTGGGAAATTGCCTGAAGGGAGCATTTAAGCCTGTTACTGTAGCTATCAAGGGACTTCAAAGTTTCCAGTTGGAGGAGTTCCAAAAGACAGGCACCATTGTTGTGGAGGGACACGAACTTCATGAGGAAGAACACCATCTTATATATACATTTGATGCAAGTACAAATGTGCTCAGTATGAAGCCCATTCTGAAGTCCAAGCTTTGGTGCTTTCCGATGTCAAACCTGACCGATCAACGTTGGATGAAGGAATTGTGTGAGAGGTGATAAATTGTATCCAAAAGCTTCGAAAAAATGCCCATCGTGCCATCAGATGAGATCACGATTTATTATAGTTCCTAACCAACAGGAGCAGATTTGGATAATGTTATTAAGAATCTTGGGAACAGGAGAAACTTCTTTGAAGCCCTATCCTGTGACAAATTCTGCTGAAATGATCATACAAGAAAGAACACAGTTAAAGGGCTTAAATCTTGATTTGACTCTTGTGAAAGGTACCTCAGATGCTGGTGGGCCCAAACTGTGGATCTGTCAATGTCTGTGGATGGGAAAAAAGCAAGACGGTGTTATATTACTCAAAAATTCAAACGGATATGTAGGTCATGTTTGGATCAAGACCAAAACCAGCTTTCTGAGCAGACCCATCAACAAAGTTTGCCTTCTCCAGGAGACAGAGGAACTTAGACAAGCCCAAAATTGACTTTATTTTGTTGTTTTTTTGGACCTTTCCCCTTGCCCACTACACAGACCACGGACTTTACTGGTCCAGATTGGTGGTAAAGATCACTCTTTTCAAGGCTATGTGATTGTAACCTCTGGCCTATGAAGAATGAAGAAAGGAGATCTACATAATATTGGAATTTACTATATTTGATTGTCATTTATAATTGTGTAATTATTATTTGAGACATAATAATTGTGGGTCGGTGTAAGAGCCAAAGGCTCGTTGTTTACCATTGTCGCTTTGGCTACGGGCGTTGGCGGCGTCCCAGGATCTGGAGTCTGCGCACATTCAGCATGTGCTATTGACTTGGGTTAGCACATGCACAGGGGCTACACACGGTTGGGGCAGTTAGTTAGCCTGCATTGACTGGTTGACAGATAGGTGGTGGGTGAGTGAGGCTCCAATATTTTCTGTTGACCATTACATGTTGGTCATTAGACGTTACACGTTGGTTGTTAGACATTTCATGTTACATTATTGAGGAGATTGATCATTATCGTTACCACATTACAATGATCGTTACCATGTTACAGGAAAGTGGAGTCCGGGGAAGTATATTGGCCTGGATTGAAAATTGGTTGTCTGACAGGAGGCAGAGAGTCGGGATAAATAGGAGTTTTTCAGGTTGGCAGAGACTGGTAAGTGGGGTGCCGCAGGGGTCAATGTTAGGCCCACAACTGTTCATCATTTACATTGATGACTTGGAGGAGGGGACAAAATGTAGTGTAGCCAAGTTTGCGGATGACACCAAATTGAGTGGAAGAGCAAATTGTAATGAAGATATGGAGAGTCTGCAGAGGGATATAGTTAAGCTGGATGAGTGGGCAAAGGTCTGGCAGATGGAATACAATGTTAGTAAGTGTGAGGTTATCCACTTTGGCAAGAAAAATAAAAGAGCTGAATATTATTTAAAGGGTGAAAAACTACAGCACGCTGTTGTACAGAGGGACTTGGGAGTGCTTGTGCATGAATCGCAAAAAGTTAGGTTGCAGGTGCAGCAGGTTATTAAGAAGGCAAATGGAATGTTGGCCTTCATCGCTAGAGGAATTGAATTCAGGAGTAGGGAGGTAATGTTGCAACTGTATAAGGTACTGGTGAGACCGCACCTGGAGTATTGTGTCCAGTTCTGGTCTCCATATTTGTGGAAGGATATACTGGCTTTGGAGATGGTCCAGAGGAGGTTTACTAGGTTGATCCTTGGGATGAAGGGGTTGACTTATGATGAAAGATTAAATTGTCTAGGATTGTATTCACTCGAGTTCAGAAGAATGAGAGGAGATCTTATAGAAACATATAGGATTATGAAGGGTATGGATAGGATAAATGTAAGAAGGTTTTTTGAGCTGGCTGGGGAAACTAAAACGAGAGGACACAGTCTCAAGATTCGGGGGAGTAGATTTAGGACAGAGATGAGGAAAAATAGTTTTTCCCAGAGAGTAGTGAATGTTTGGAATTCTCTAACCAGGGAAGTGGTTGAAGCTGCGTCATTAAACATATTTAAAATTCGGTTAGATAAATTTTTACATGATAGAAGAATTAGGGGATATAGGGAGATGGCAGGTTGGTGGAGTTAGGCCATAAATTAGATCAGCCATGATCGTATTGAATGGCGGAGCAGGCTTGATGGGCCATTTTTGGCCTACTCCTGTTCCTACTTCCTATGTTCCTATGTTATGAGTTCTTTTGAATTCACTAATAAACAATTTAAAATGCATCTGGACTTCATTAAGAATTTACACGATTAGATAACTGTAAAGAGTCCACTTAGCCTCTGAATGGCTGTTTTATGGATAGTAGTCATTACAAAAGGAAAAGGAGACCCCAGTGACCTGCTCGGCCATTTTGATGACTCTCTGTATTGACTTTCAGTCTTATGCTTTGCAGCTACCGTCCCACGCAATGAATCAGCGAGACAGGACACTCTCAATTGTGCACCTGGTATCTTTCTTGGTCCTCATAAACCTTTCTAAGAAGTGTAGGTACTAGCCTTCCTGACTAATGAGGAGGTGGTGTTGCTCCACGATAGATCGTCTATTGCATACACACCAAGTAACTTTATGCTTTCCATTCTCTCCACGTTGGAGCCATTTATGTATATTGGAGAGTGGTCAATCTTCATCCTCCAGAAGTCCACAATCATCTCCTTTATTTTGGCCATGTTAAGACTCAGGTTGTTCTTCTCGCACCCTTTTTCGAGCTGCTCTGTAATCCAACTCATCATTGTTGCCAATGAAGCCAAGATCTGCAACCTTAATGACTCTGCTTGAACTGAATCTGGCAGCAGCACAGTTGTGGGTCATCGGCAAGAGCAGTAGTGGGCTGAGCTCACAGCCCTGAGGTATGCCAGCCCTCACTGTGAGGCCACTTGAGATTTTTCTGCCAACCCAGACAGACTGTGGTCTTTCGGTCAAAAAGTCCAGAATCCAGTGGCAGAGAGGAATGTTTGGTCCCAGCAAGGACAGTTTTATGCAAAACTATTTTGTTTAGATTTTATGGTATTACTGATTAAAATATGACTGAGGGAGGAGTTATCTTTCCTTCATTGTAACAAGCCATGTGTGAAATGGATCAATTAATTGTCTCTCCTTGTATAAGAAAGATTACCAGTCAGGATTTAATTAAACAAAGGTAAACATTGTATTTTTTTTTAGCATATATAAAATAAGGTCTGTTTTTCAAGAACAGTTACAAAATAAATATTTTTTTCAACCCTAATTTCCAAACAAGAAGGGAGATCAAGTCACATTTTTTGTCATCTGATTATGCAAGTACAACCTGACAAAACAGCGTTCTCCAACCTCGGTGCAAAAACACACAGACGCACAAACAATACAAGGCAAGTAATTTCTTTTTAAAATATCTTTATTGAGTTTAATTTAAAAAAAAACAAATGCATATATTAATCCAATACATGGGGCTGAAATATAAGAGATGTAGAGGAGGCCACACTGAGTACACAGAACGCAGCAGAAATCCTGTCTTCTATTATACCTTTCAGCTTATCCCGTCGGGAAAGAGATAAAGGAGGATTAGAGGGCAGCACCACTAGGCTGAGGAACAGCTTCTTGCCACGACCAGTGAGACTGCTGAGCAAATGATGATCTGTTCATTCAAACCCTCCAAGACTCTATTATCTATTAAGCCCTATCTATTTATTTATTTATTTATGGTACTGCGTAAGTTGCGTTGGCCTGTATGTCTGGATGTGTGTAGAGTGTGTCGAAAGAACCAAAGACTTGTTGATCCAAACCAAGGCTTTTATTAACTAAAAGACTGGAGTAGGTCGACCAGTCCAGAATGACCTAGTCTGGCTCGGAGAAACCCTTTAAGACCTGCCAGTAGGTGTGGCTACGCTCTCAGCCAATCACAGTCATCCTGCACTACCATCTGTACATAGACACATTGGTGATAGAATCTGTACTATCACAATGTGTGCATGTATGTTTTTGAACCGAGGACTGGAGAATACTTGTACAATCAGATGATAATAAACTAAGTTCATTTAATTTGTTTTGTTGCATGGTTGCAGAAGCATGAAGGATTTTTTTGGCATCTGTACATTGAACTGAATCTATGACAGTAAATCGATATCACATCACATCATAGAATCCTAAATCATACACTGTAATTCTTCTGTGGATCTTGGAATACTTTGTAGAAACACAAATGATGGAGGAACTCGACGGGTCTCGCAGTGTCCACAGGAGGTAAAGATATACAAACCTTCTTCAAGGTATAAGTAAAAAGCAAACAAGCGCCTGAATTAAAAGTCATCTTCTTCCCCCGTCTATCCCTCTTTCTCCTTTCCTCTAGTTCTGTCTCTCTCTCTGTCATTTTCCCTCCGTCTCCTTTCCCCCAGATCTGCATTCATAGGGCCATCCCCTCCCCTGATCAATTCTCACCTTTCCTCTCCTGTCCATTTCCAATGATCCTTTGTCTGTTGCCCTGTGCTCCTCCCCTGCCCTCTCTTCCCTCCTCCCCCAACCTTTTATTTCAAGTGCCTGCCTTCTTTTCACTCATACCTTGACAAGGCGCTCAGGCCCGAAACTTCAGTAATACATCTTTATCTCCTACGGACGCTGTGAGGCTGGCTGAGTTCCCTCAGTATTTCTGTGTTTTTACTACAATCACATCGTCTGGAGACTTTTGTATTTCATACCTTATTTGTTTAAGTTTTTTATTTGTAATATTGCTTAGTTTCCATAAACCTTTAGTCAGAGTTCTAAGCAGTGCTGCTTTAAATCTTGACTGACTTTACCTAGTGCACCATATTCTGTCTCTACGCAGACAATGAGTAGGAGGGTATGATTTACATGCTGACATGCAACCTTCAGCCAGAACTGTATCAAGAAATTATCATTGAAAAGCTGCCTACAGTTGCACTGACCATATCATTTTCGATCTCTTCATATACATCAAGAAAAGACTGATAAAGTTGATTAATCTTATACCCTGGATTTGCTCCAACAACTTCATTCAATTTAATTTAGTCATACCACACGGTAACAGGCCCTTCCAGTCTATGAGCCCATGCCAGCCAAACAGCCCAATTAACCGGAGACATGGAGGGAATTTACAAACTCCTTACAGACAGCTCTGGATTATAACCCAGGTCTCCGGCACTGCAGTTAGTACAATCTAGGCAGAAGACATATTCCGTGTTTTGCTTCTCTTCTTCAACTCAGAAATGGTGCAGAGCCTTTTGTTTCTACCTTGCCCTATGGATTAGTTCACACACTGGGAGCCTGCTCCACATCTGCAAGTGGCCCTCTGACAAGAACCTGTGAGTAGCCCCAGGCCAATCCTTGCAGTTGTGGTTCTGGTTTATGGTGCAGTATGTTACCAATCACTGCCTACTGCCACTTGTCTGTTTCCCATGATCCTTTCACTCTGGGCAGCTGAATGTGGGTTGAACCTGGGAATTTACTCATTCACCTTCCACGATGAATGGTCCGAACGCAATGGGGTGGGGGGGGGGGGTACAACCAAGGAGGTTGTATCAGACCCTAGCCGTTTTGACTTGGCTCCAATGTGAATGGGCCACTACTATGCCGGGTAGCATTAGTGACATCATTGCCTGCGTGCTTGTGTTATCCTGGCAGGAAACAGTTCCGTCTGGCCAGGTTGTTTGGAGGGAAGGTCGGTGTTTCAGTTAAGGCTAGTGTTCTGTTTTTAAAGGTTTTTTGTGTAGGTGTTAGTGCAGTTTTTTTTTGCAGCCAGCCTTCCAGACCTCTGGGGGGATTCCATCCATACCTGCTGCTTTGCCACTTTTCAGTTGTTCAATTGCCTTATATGTCTCTTCCCAGGCGAGGACCTCATCCAGCTCTAGAATCCCCCCAGAGGTCTGGAAGACTGGCGGCAAAACTCTGCATGCCAAACTGCATAAGTTTTTCAAGCTCTGCTGAGACCAAGGAAAGCTGCCTCAGGACCTTCGTGATGCCATCATCATCACCCTGTACAAAAAACAAAGGCGAGAAATCAGACTGCTCAAACTACAGGGGAATCACGCTGCTCTCCATTGCAGGCAAAATCTTCACTAGGATTCTCCTAAATAGAATAATACCTAGTGTTGCCGAAAATGTTCTCCCAGAATCACAGTGCGGCTTTCGCGCAAACAGAGGAACTACTGACATGGTCTTTGCCCTCAGACAGCTCCAAGAAAAGTGCAGAGAACAAAACAAAGGACTCTACATCACCTTTGTTGACCTCACCAAAGCCTTCGACACCATGAGCAGGAAAGGGCTTTGGCAAATACTAGAGCGCCTCGGATGCCCCCCAAAGTTCCTCAACATGGTTATCCAACTGCATGAAAACCAACAAGGTCGGGTCAGATACAGCAATGAGCTCTCCGAACCCTTCTCCATTAACAATGGCGTGAAGCAAGGCTGCGTTCTCGAACCAACCCTCTTTTCAATCTTCTTCAGCATGATGCTGTAACAAGCCATGAAAGACCTCAACAATGAAGACGCTGTTTACATCCGGTACCACACAGATGGCAGTCACTGAGGCGCCTGCAAGCTCACACCAAGACACAAGAGCAACTTGTCCGTGAACTACTCCTTGCAGATGATGCTGCTTTAGTTGCCCATTCAGAGCCAGCTCTTCAGCGCTTGATGTCCTGTTTTGCGGAAACTGCCAAAATGTTTGGCCTGGAAGTCAGCCTGAAGAAAACTGAGGTCTTCCATCAGCCAGCTCCCCACCATGACTACCAGCCCCCCCACATCTCCATCAGGCACACAAAACTCAAAACGGTCAACCAGTTTACCTATCTCGGCTGCACCATTTCATCAGATGCAAGGATCGACAATGAGATAGACAACAGACTCGCCAAGGCAAATAGCGCCTTTGGAAGACTACACAAGAGAGTCTGGAAAAAAAACAACTGAAAAACCTCACAAAGATTAGTGTATACAGAGCCATTGTCATACCCACACTCCTGTTCGGTTCCGAATCATGGGTCCTCTACCGGCATCACCTACGGCTCCTAGAACGCTTCCACCAGCGTTGTCTCCACTCCATCCTCAACATTCATTGGAGCGACTTCATCTCCAACATCAAATTACTCGAGATGGCAGAGGCCGACAGCAATGAATCCATGCTGCTGAAGATCCAACTGCGCTGGGTAGGTCACGTCTCCAGAATGGAGGACCATCGCCTTCCCAAGATCGTGTTATATGGCGAGCTCTCCACTGGCCACCATGTCAGATGTGCACCAAAGAAGAGGTACAAGGACTGCCTAAAGAAATCTCTTGGTGCCTGCCACATTGACCACCGCCAGTGGGCTGATATCGCCTCAAACCGTGCATCTTGGCGCCTCACAGTTTGGCGGGCAGCAACCTCCTTTGAAGAAGACCGCAGAGCCCATCTCACTGACAAAAGACAAAGGAGGAAAAACCCAACACCCAACCCCAACCAACCAATTTTCCCTTGCAACCGCTGCAACCGTGTCTGCCTGTCCCGCATCGGATTTGTCAGCCACAAACGAGCCTGCAGCTGACGTGGACATTTACCCCTCCATAAATCTTCGTCCGCGAAGCCAAGCCAAAGAAAAGAGTGTAGTATTGCCATGATGTGACATGACACACCTAGTTTTAGCATTTGTGTAGTTACATTTTGAAGGATTTTAGTGTAGGTATTAGTATTAGTGCGTAGCATTAGTGTGTTGTATTAGTGTTAGTGTAGTGTAGTTTTAGTATTAGTGTTGTCATAATGGTGGCCAACTTGGATATGTGGGAGCTCCTCTCAATAAGAGCCGAGGACGAAATCTCATTATATGAGAAGGTCGCCTGTAAGCTCAGGGACCTAGATTTTACACTAGGTCTGCTAGATTGTGAGGGAGCTGGTCTGTGGGTTTGTCCTCAGTTTGAACAGTCTGCAGTAGATTTTCCCCCACTCTTTTATACATTGTGTGCATATGTTTTATTAAATTGTGCATGTATTTCCCCATGCTCTTTTATATATTGCGTGCTATTACAAGCTCCCGTTTTAGTAAAATGGTATCACTGTAAGGGATAGTATAGACAGGAGGGACTGAATTGTCACAGTTCACATTTAACATTTCACACAAGTCACAGCACAGCGATAATCTGATACACTGGAAGAACTGAGGGAAGTTTTGTCACAGTCTATTCCAGAATTCAATACATTTGCCAAGACATTGTAATTTTACAAAAGGGAGAACCACTCTGACTGCTGAAGCAAAACAACCTCAGCTCTTGTGGTCAGTCATTTTTGTGGAATTCAGAGCAAAGCATGCTTTGTGAATGACTGCGCCTTTTTGGTGGATTGACCTGTGTCAGGAGGGTCTTTTTGAGAAGCAAAGTGCTTCATTATGATTGTGACAAACAGTGGCGGTCACTTGGAGAGACTGCTTCATTTTAAGTGTGACTAGCAGTGAAGTTACTTGGAGAGACCGGTGCCAGGGTCTTGGAAGATTCGTGGAGTCTTGCCTACAGAAGGGCCAGGAGTGTTATGACCACAGCTCGTGTGGATGGACATTTCTTCAAAGGCAACGCAAGAAGAATTCATGAGCCTGTAGCAGCCTCAACCCCTGTCTTCCCATCAGTTCAACATTAATTCTGGACATCAAATTTGAAAGGCCTACACTTCAACACTGAATTTGAAAGGCTGAACTTTGAAGTAACTTTCTAGATTTTGGCCTGGACTGTAATGGTTTGGGTATAACACACACACACACACACACACACACACACACACGCACGCACGCACGCACGCACACGCACGCGCACGCACGCACACGCACGCACAACACCTGTGCATAGCTGGGGATAGATTTAGTGTTAAGGAGAGTTTAAAAGTTAAGATGGATAGTTTAAAAGTTTAAAAATCAGTGGTTTAAAATTAAACACTGTCTGGTTCATTGTCTATGGTCTATCACTGCTTGTTATGCGTGGTTCATAACAGTGGATATGTTTTATTAAATAGTTTTCTCCCCCTACAATTTTACTCCCCTGCATGTATGTAATATGTCACTCAGGATGTCATCACTGGCGGTTGGCCCCCCCTCTTAGCTCCTGCTGTATTTAATGTTAAAGGGTGCATGGACCCGGGATTTCATGGTTCAGTGTGAGCAGTCCTTTTGGTATTTCAACATGGGTCATTCACACACACCAATTTAGTGGGTTGCCAATGTGAAAAGGCCTTCCATCTGCTGCTGTTTTGCAAAGTAACCTCATCTGTATTTCTGATGCCTGCTACCCTCTCCCTTGTCCTGTCCTGTATCAGGCTCATCCAGGTTCAAATATTTTACATTGAACATCAAACAGGCTGAGTCTGCTGCCCTGTGCATTTTTGGTTTCCTGTGTAATCAGAAAATCCAATTGCAGCAGAATTCTTCCATCCATATTGTTCCAGTTCTTCACTTTTCGGAGCATTTTTGGGATTTGACGTTGAGCCTTTATAAGGCACTGGTGAGACCTCACTTGGAGTATTGTGAGCAGTTTTGGGCTTCTCATTTAAAAAGCTCATCATCCAATGTGCTGACATGGGAGAGAGTTCAGAGAAAGTTCACAAGGATGATTCAGGGAATAAAAGGGCTATCATTTGAGGAACATTTGATGGCTCTTGGTCTGTACTCGTTGGAGTATGAGGGGGATCGCATTGAAATATTTTAAATATTGAAAGACATGGACAGACTAGATGTAGAAAGATTTTTCCCTATAGTGGGAGAGTCTAGGACAAGTGGGCACAACTTCAGGATTGAAGGGCATCTGCTAAGAAGAGAGATTAAACATATAATGCATTGCTCTGAAAAACTATCTTAAATGAATTCTGTGATGACATGGGATGCTAATAGATATGGAAAAATAGATCGCTGGAAATGTGAACAAAAAATAGATTGTATAAGCTGCATGGGGAAGTGCTGGAAGTATGTGCAAAGGTTTGAGGGAGTTGGAAGTAAATGGGACTAGCTTGGTTGGTATGGACAACTTGGGCTGAAGGGTCTGCTTCCATGCTATAAAACTCTGATTCTATGAAATCTGGATCCCTTTCCCTCCTCAATCCTTTGGACTTGGGAATTAAAGTACATATCAGCTATTTAACCAATCTTATGGAGTTTTTCGAGGAGGTTACCAGGAAAGTTGATGAAGGAAAAGCTGTGGATGTTGTCTACATGGACTTTAGAAAGGCCTTTGACAAGGTCCCTCGTGGGAGGTTAATCAGGGAGGTTCAAATTTTAGATTGACCCTGTATTGAATGTGCCTAGAAATATTGAACTGCACATTTCACAAACATTTCTACGACTGATTCCACCCGCATTGAATTGCCCATCGTTATTGAATGAAGATCTACCGGGACCAATGCCTGAAGAGGGCGCACAAAATCAGTGAACTGGTGCGAACTCGAAAGGCCAACATGGCCTGTTTCCGCTCCGTAAATGGTTATTAAGAGAGATGTGGAGGAATTTCTTTACAAATTGTACATTTGTGGAGTTTGATGCCACAGCTGATTGTAGAGGCTAGGTCATTGGGTGCATTTAAGGCAGAGATTGATAGGTTTCCTGATTAGCCAAGGCATCGAATATTATGGGGAGAAGGCTGAGCAGTGGGCCTGAGTGGGAAAATGGATCAGCTCATGATAAACTTGTGGGGCAGACCCGATAGGATGAATGGCCTATTTCTGTTTCTATGTCTTGTGGTTGTAACACAAAAGACTAAATTATTAATAAAGGTATTTACTTACCTTGAACTAGCCCAGCCCATTAGAAGACTAAATGTAGCCCAGATTAAAGATCCCATGCCAAGACCAATTGTTTTTAATATGGGAATAACACTGACATTTCCTAGAAGAAAGAAAGTGATTTAATTAATCAAAAACTTTCAAGTGTTTCATAAACTACTGATGCAGGCCTCTGATTTATTTTATCAAAAAGAAACCTGATTGTTTATGCAGAGACAATTGACTCTGCCTGCCACAAAACCAGATGTCATTAATTTTCCACAAAACTTGCCTAAATGCTTTCAGTGGTGGGTTTCTCAGCTTGTGGAAAACAATGTATGGGTGTGGTGATATGCCTGTATGTGCTGGCTGGCCTGCCTTCCGGGGGTCTCCCTACCTTAGCTCCTCCCTTGATCCTTCCCATGTGACCCCTGGCCATCAAGGTTGAGTCCCCTCTCCTTCCTGCTCATTTTCCTAGCCTAGACCTGGGCCAGCAGTCTCTTGCTTAATAAAGCCTTTCGTTCCCCTCAGTCTTCTGTCTGAATCATTATTGAGCTACCAATAGCGCCCAACCTTTTATTAAGCAAGATTTTAGAACTCTCCGGTTATGGAGAAATTGCTGCGCCCCAGAAGGCTGTAAGTAGACCCCCAAGTCCCGGGTGCATTGGTACTCTTCGAGCAGTGGGTGAACTGTTTCAATAATTTCCTTGATGCTGCTGTGGAGGTGGTCGACTCAGATGAGAAGAAGCTCAAGATACTTCAGGCACGAGTCTACCAGAAGGCCTATCTGACCATCCAAGGCTGCACAACCTACAGAGAGGCAATGGCTGAGCTGTGGGTGCTCTATAAACCCAAGATGAACTTCGTTTACTCCTATTACCTGCTGGCGTCCCACATACAACAGCCTGGTGAGTCTGCCGAAGAGTTCGTCCGGTCCCTGGTCATACTGGGAAAAGACTGCTGGGGGATCTCACGGGCCTGGGCATGATATCGCTGAACCAATACATGGAAGAACTGATCAGAGACACCTGTGTGTTGGGATTGAAGTCGGACTACATCCGGCAAAGACTCCTTGAGGAGGACCCACTCCCCCTCAAAAAGGCCATCGAATTGATCAGAACTCTAGACTCAGCCCAACACCAGGCAGTGTCAATTGCAGGCAGAAGTGGGCCAACCATGTACGTTCTACCACGAAGGCCATCGGCCTGGGACTCAGCGTCGGGAATCAGCAACCCGACCGTGGCTGCAATTATACCGACCGCATCGTTAAGGTGTAACGTCTGCAGGCAGGCCAGGCATGTGAGCGACGTGCTCAGGTTGTGGTAAGAGGGGCCACTATCAAAGGGTCTGCAAGTCCCGATCACAGCCAGCGAGTAATGCAGTGTACGTTCCTAAAGAGCTTCCAGCGCTGACCGCGTGTGCGGTGAGGGGAGCGTCATCTTACTGGCCCCCGCTCCCAGCCTCAATACCTCAGCCTACCACTCTAGTGACATCACTTCCAGCCACCTCTACTCCACTTCTGGCTTCTTCTTCATCTGATGTTGCGTGGTCAACATGGAGGTTGCCATCTTGGGTGGGCCTCCCCACCGACGACGACGATGAAGAAATGCCAGTCCTCACCCGATCTCGAACTCAATGATGCAGATCGAGGTGAATGGGCATAAAATTAACTGTCATTTTGATAGTGGCTGTTTGGAAATCTTCGTACACCCTGATGTAGTCCAGATACTCTTCCTCCCGATCCGACCCATGACCAGGATGGTTTCAATAGCGGCCAGGGACCAACAGACGAGTATTCAGGGGTATTGTGTAGCATTGCTGATGGTGGTGGGGGTGGAAAATGTTATAACAATTTTGTTTTACTAGTCATGCCCTGCCTCTGCACGCCGATCCTCCTAGGCCTTGACTTTCAGAGTCAGTTTAGGAGTGTGACAATAGCTTTCAGAGGCCCCCAACCACCGTTGACTGTTCGAAGCCCTCAATGTTCAGGTGACCATCCCCGACCAAATGGCCAGCCCCTGTTACCATCCTGTGGCCCCGCCACCCAATCCTCAGCACCGTCCAGTGGTCCCGGCACTCGGTCACCAGCTATGACTTGTGGCCTCACCTCCTTAATGGTTCCCTCTCCATTGCTGTTCATGAACCTCACCCTGGACTGCAAACCCATCGCCACCAAGAGTTGGTGCTATACTTCAGAAGATATGCAATTTATCAGATGTTTTCGATGTAAAAAAGAAATGGGAACAACAATTCATGCAATCTGGACATGTGAGAAAGTAGAAAAATTTTGGGAAGATCTAAATCAGATATTAAATAAAATAACAGAAAACAATATACCAAAGAATCCAGAGATCTTCCTCCTAAGTAACATAAAAAACAAAGAATTTGGAATTGATTTGGAGGATGCACAAAAAAGATTTGTTAAGATAGCTCTAGCTGTAGCAAAAAAATGTATTATGTCAACCTGGAAATTGGAAGATAATTTGAAAATACAATGGTATATAGAAATGAATAAATGTATTCCATTAGAAAAAATAACATATAGTTTAAGAAATAATATTGAAATATTCGAACAAATATGGGAGCCTTACATTAAACATAATAGCGAAAACCTACTACAATCACTACCTAAGTTAACGGAAGGAAAAGGAAATGAAAAGAATGGACTCAGTGGAATTTCTGGTGTATTTTTATTGAATGACAACATTGTCTGACTGGTTTAATGTATCCTAGATTTTATACCTTAAATGGACGGGAGGGGGGAGGTAGGGAGGGTGGGATGGGAGGAGGGAGGGTGGGGGGGAAGAAAATGGCATTGTATATGTGTGAAAAGGAAAAAGTGTGTATCATGGTTAATGTGATTTATGGTGTGAAAAATAAAAAATTTAAAAAAAAAGATATGCAATTTATTCGGGCTGAGGTTCAGTGAGTCCTGATGGAGGGGTTCATAGCCCCTAGCACCAGCCCCTGGAGGGCACAGTTCCTCGTTGTCAGAGGGGCAGGCAAACCCCGGATGGTAATTAACTATAGTCAAACCATCAACCACTTCACCCAGCTGGATGTGTAACTGCTCGCCCATATAGCCAACTTGGTCAATAAGGTCACCAAAAGTCGGCTTACCACCAACTTCCCCTCCATCCGAGCGATCGAATCTATACCGGGTTCGAAGTCGACGGGAGACTTTTCCACTTCCTGCGGTTGCTCTTCAGCGTTACTAATGGTGTTTCTGCTTTCCAGAGAGTAATGGACCAGATGGTGGAGGAACACGCGCTGACAGCAACGTTCCCCTACCTCGACAATGTCACCATCTGTGGCCATGATCAGCAGGACAACGACGCAAACCTCGCCAAGTTCTTGCGTACGACCAAGTTACTTAACTTGATGTACAACAAGGACAAGTGTGTGTTCAACATGGAGCACCTGGCCCTTCTTGGATGCGTCGTGGCACATGGTGTCATTGCTCCCGACCCTTGTCCCGAGCACCCTGAAGGCGCTGAAACGATGCCTAGGCCTGTTCTCATACTATGTGCAGTGGGTGCCCAACTTCGCCGATAAGGCCCATCCTCTAATTCGGTCAACCATGTTTCCACTATTGGCGGAGGCCCAAGCTGCTTTTAATCAGATCTATGGAGACAATGCTAAGGCCACGATCCATGCTGTGGATGAGTCTGTCCCCTTCCAGGTGGAAAGCGATGCCTCCGACTTCATGCTGGCCTCCACATTAAACCAGGCAGGCAGGCCGGTAGCAATTTTTTCCTGTACCCTTCACAGCCCTGAACTTCGGCACTCCTCCATCGAGAAGGAGGCTCAGGCGATCGTTGATGCAGTGCGCCACTGGTGGCACTACTTAGCCAGTAAGAGATTTACCCTATTGACTGATCAGAGGGCACTGGGCTTCATATTCAGTGCCAAACAATGGGGTAAAATCAAGAACAACAAGATTCTGAGGTGGAGGATTGAATATCCACCTACAATTATGACATTTTGTACTGGCCAGGTAAGCTCAATGATCCCCCGGATGCCCTACCCTGAGGGACGTACGCCAGTGCACATCTCGACCATCTCCAGGTCCTGCACAGCAGTCTGTGCCACCCCGGAGTCACAAAGTTCTATCACTTTATTCGGTCAAGGAACCTCCCCTACTCCGTCAAGGATGTCCGGTCTACGACCAGCCGCTGTCAAATCTGTGCCAAGTGTAAGCCTCAGTTCTACCAGCCAGAGAAGGCACACCTCATCAAGGCCACCCGCCCTTTCGAACGACCCAGTGTCGATTTCAAGGGCCTCCTCCCTACCACAAATAGGAACGCCTACTTCCTGATGGTGGTGGATGAATTTTCCAGGTTCCCCTTTGCAATTCCCTGCCTGGTTATGACCTCAACCATGGTCATCAAGGCCCTGAGCAGTATCTTCACTCTGTTTGGGTACCCCGACTATATTCACAGTGATCAGGGGACCTTGTTCGTGAGTGAGGAACTGCGTCAGTGCTTCCTGACCAGAGGCATAACCATCAGCAGGACCACCAGCTATAACCCTAGAGGTAATGGCCAGGTGGAAAGGGAGAACAGCACCGTCTGGAAGGCAGTGCTCCTGGATCTCATGTCCAAACATTTATGTGTCCCTCTGGCAGGAGATTTTGCCAGAAGCTGCACTGCTACTAACACCACCCCGCACTAGCAGGTCGGCGAATTGTTCTTCCATCCCTCCCTGACTGACATCCCCAGGGCCGGTTCTCCTTCAGAGGCCATAAGACGGATCCACTGGTTGAAGCGGTACACCTCATTCATGCCAAACTCCAGTATGCATTTGTGAGGTATCCGGACAGCCACGAGGACATGGTGCCCTTACGAGACCTGGCAAGGGCTGGAGACCCCGAGACTGCCTTGGCGCCTGCTGACCACGCTGTGGTCCCGATGGTGCCGCACCCAAGCACAGCCCTGGAGTCTGAGCTACCCAACCTGCAGCTGAATGTCTAGGCTCCTACCCCTCCTGCAGCTGTGGAGGACCCCCCAGCACTTCAGGACTCCACCACCAGCACCCCAACCCCCACAGTTCCAGCAGCGGACACTCCCCCGTCGGCCCCCTCTTTGGAGGAGCGCCGTACTGAAACACCGGTTCCCCATGGTCCGGCAAACAGAGGAGGTCACCTGTGTGGCTCAACCTCTAGCTGGGTGGGGGTGGCGGGGGGGGGGGGGGTCCGCTTCCTCAGTCAGTTTTTGTTAAACGTTATTGTTTCTGCTGTTACTGCCTTTGGGTTTTGTTGTATATCGGTGGGTTCTTTTTTAAAAAAGGAGGGAGTGAATGTGGTGATATGACTGTATGCACTGGCTGGCTTGCCCTCCGGGGGGTCTCCCTACCTTAGCTCCTCCTTTGTTCTTTCCCATGTGACCCTTGGCCATAAAGGTTGAGTCTCCTCTCCTTCCCACTCATTTTCCTAGCCTGGACCCAGGCCAGCAGTCTCTTGCTCAATAAAGCCCCTCGGTCTTCTGTCTACATCATTATTGGGTACCGATAGCACCCAACAATAGGAAAATGAATGGAGGAGAAAATGAATGAAGGCATAAAGGCTTCAACATGACAAAGGCCTGTGGATAACTCAGCAGGAAGCAGGGAATAAATTGCACAGGCTGAGGATGAACTTTTCCCTAATTAAAGCAAATTTTAAGATTCACACATTCTCACTTTTCTGAATTTGAGTAGATACTTAATAAAAAAATCTAGGTTTATTTTCTGAAATGCCTGGCTGGCTTGGTCAGTAATACAAATAAATATCTCCATGGATGGAATTCTGTTAATATAAAAGAAGTGGTGGCTGATTGTTACATTGCATGGCAACCATAAGCCCTACAATGACAGGGGAGTAGGAGTCTGCCATCATGATTTTTTTTAAAAAGCTTACGACTATTTTCTTGATGTATTTGTGAAACCAAATTCAGACTGTTCAAGCAAAACAAATATAAGAAGTGATGACAAAGGTTAAAAAGGTTAGGATCTCCAAGGTGGTAAGAGTCACATACCAGCCAGTGTAGGGGCAGGAGAGTAGTGCACATGTGCAGTTCGTGCAGGAGGGAATGTTTCGGCCTAGTAAACAATTTAGATCTCTTCTGGGGCAGAGGGACGTGTACAAAAGACAAGGTTGCACCTAGAATCATAGAACTATAGAAAATTACAGCACAGAAACAGGTTGCTCAGGCTTGTGATTTTTTTGCCTAGTCCCAGTGACCTGCATCAAGTCCATATCCATCCATACCTCTCCCATCCATGTAACTGTCCAAATTCTTCTTTAATATTAAAATTGAGCCCACATTCACTACTTCAGGTGGCAGTTCATTCCACACCTTCACCACTTTCCATATGAATCCCACTCATGTTCCCCTAAAACTTTTTCCCCTTTCACCCTTAACCCATGTTCTCTTGTTTGTATCTCCCCTACCCTCAGTGGAAAAAGTTTACCTATATTTACTCTGTCTATCCCCTTCAATGATCCGGGGGATCATTGAGCTTACCTGACCAGTACAAAATGTCATAATTGTAGGTGGATATTCAATCCTCCACCTCAGAATCTTGTTGTTCTTGATTTTACCCCATTGTTTGGCACTGAATATGAAGCCCAGTGCTCTCTGATCAGTCAAATCTCCCCTCATTGTTCTACACTCCAGTGAATAAAGTCTTAACCTTTTTAACCTATCCCTGTAACTCAGTTCCTGAAGTCCAGACAACATCCCTATAAATCTTTTCTGCATTCTTTCTATCTTATTGATATCTTTCTTGTAGTCAGGTGACCAAAACTGCACACAATACTCCAAATTTGGCCTCACCAATGTCTTATACAACTTTAACATAACATCCCAACTCCCATACTCAATACTTTGATTTATGAAGGCCCATATGCCAAAAGCTCTCTTTATAACTCTATCCACCTGTGACACAACTTTCAGAGAATCATGTATCTGTATTCTCAGATCCTTCAATTCTTCCGCAGTCCTCAGTGCCCTACCATTCACCATGTCTGCCCTTTCTTGGTTTAATCTGTATAGGTTTCATTACCTGATTGCTGGTTTTTCTTACTTCCTATGACTGCTCATTTCTTGAGTGAATACTGATTGAAAAAAAAATACGAGATCTCTCCCATCTCATTTGGCTCCATACAAAGCCGACCACCCCGATCTTCAAGGGGACCAATTTTGTTTCTTACCAACCTTTTGCTCTTGATATACTTGTAGAAACACTTGGTTTTTTTCCTTCACATTGTCTGCCAAAGCAACCTCATGCCTCTTTTAGCCTTCCTGATAACTTTATTGAGGTTTTTCTTGCATTTTTTATACTCCTCAAAGGCCTCATTTGCTCCATGTTGCCTATACCTGCTGTACACATCTTCCGAACCAGATCCGCGACATCTCTCGAAAACCAAAGTTATCTATGCCTGCTAACCTTGCATTTAATCCTGACAGGAACATACAAACTCTGTATTCTTAAAATTTCTCCTTCCCTGACCTTGCACATCCTTCCCCAATAACAAGTTATCCCAATCCACTCATTCTATGTAGATCCTTCCTCATTTCCTCAATTTCTCCAATTTAGAACCTCAACCTGGAGCAAGGGGGACCTATAATCTGGCAAAGATATTTGAAAGACTCACCCGGAAGGTGTGAAACTAAAATGACAGGTTAGGAGAATGAGGTTGGATCTCATTAAAACATTTTGAATGCTGAAAGGCCCGGACAGAGGAGACGTAGGAAGTTTTTTTTCCCCATGGTGGGGATCAAGAGGGCACAACTCAGGATTGAAGGATGTCCGGTTAGAACAGAGGAGGAGGATTTATTTTAGCCAGATGATGAATCGGTAGAATTTGTTGCCACAGGTGGTTGTGGAGAACAGGTCATTGGATGTATTTAAGGCAGAGATTGGTAGGCTCTTGATTAGCTAAGGGCATCAAAGGTTATGGTGAGCAGGCCGGCCAGTCGACCTGAGTGGGAAAATGGATCGTTGCTCATGATTAAAAGATGGTGTGATCTTGATGGGCTGAATGGCCTATTTCTGCTCCTATGACATGAATGTGGTCTTAATGATGCTTAAGGTCCAATCTGGTAAAGGAGGGACTTAAAAGTTCAAGGATAATGATGAAGACAAAGGAAGGGCATTGGTGATGATGGTGGACAAGCATCAAGGTAAGACTGGTGAAGAATGTCGTGTTTATTTTGATGCAAGAAGCTTGATGGGGAAACTGGACAAGCTTAAAGTGTGGATAGGTACAGACAATAGGATGTTGTCGAGACAATGGAGATGTGGTTGAAGAATGACCAGGACTGGCAGCTCAATATTCTGGTGAACTGTAGTTACAGCTTTCAAAGGAAGGCTGGGAGTGGTGGGGGAGGGGTGTGGTGGCAATATTTGTCAAAGAAGTCATCTTTCGGACCCTGATCCCGATCGCCAGCACTCTAACTGCTATGCTAGTGGGATGAAAGCAGGAGGCTGCCTTGTTTTCCCTGGACAAGCTTGGCTTGTGGACCTGTTACTGTTCTGTGGGGCTCAGTGATATAAGATTTCATTGATAAACATTCATTCAGTCAGCCATCAGGAAACAATCAGAGAATGAGCATGTGAGACAGTTTGGGTGGAAATCCTTTCTCACAGATGTACGACTCCATTGAACCTTTCAAATGCTGATATGACAACAATCATTCTGGAATTATCAGCCTAAAGCAGAACAAGTTCCTTCCTGCTGTGAGACCACACATTCCATTTCTATCAGAAGTTATACCAAAAAATGTAAACATGCTTTCTTTTTCCATTCACAGTAGAGAACCCCCCCCCCCCAGTCACATCAAGAAAGGGTTCTTTGTTTCAGTCATACTACATGAATCAACTGTACCTGTAGCCCACAGAAATCCACCGAGCATTGTGAGAGGCCAGAACTTTGGACACTTTTGGATAAGATGGATCACCAGTGAGACAACCCAAACTGCAGTGCAAAAAATCCACTGGAAAAACAGTCCTGGAAAACAGAAGGTTCAAGGCTCAAGAATTACCTTTAACAGAAATAATTGTTTATCTTAGCCTTAACACTAACTTTGAAATGTCTTTTACAAATATTGATTAAATGTCTAGTCTGAAAGCGCACCAATTCATCTTGTTTCTCAGAGGGCCAAGAAAATTTGACATGGCCTCATTGTCTTTTACCAATTTTTGCACATGTACCATATCCTGCTCTGGTATATCACTGTGTGGTATGAAAACCCCTCTGCCTAAGAAACTGCAGAGAGTGGTGAACACAGCTCAGACCATCTCACAAACCCTCTACTGATCCTGTCTATACTTCCCAATGCTTCAGTGAAACAGCCAACAGATTAAAAGACCTAACCCTCTCCAGTCACATTTTCTTCTCCCCCCCCCCCACCCCCCAATCCTGTCAGACAGAAGACACGTTTGAAGATATGTACAACTAGATTCAAGTATAGTTTCTTTCCTGCTGTTATCAGATTCTTGAACAAACCTCTCATAAGTAAAAGAGGATCTGTTGATCCCTCAAAACCATACCTTATCACGGCCCTTGCACTATTTTTAATCACTGTACATTTCTGCATGTCACTCAATTCTAATGAGCTGCTCTATTACAGCGCCAGCAAACCAAGTTTGAATCTTGTGCTGTTTGTAAGGAGTTTGTACATTCTTCCCGTGTCAATGTGGGTTTCCTCTGGGTGCTCTGGTTTCCTCCCACCTTTTGAAACGGATGGGAGTTGGAGGTTAATTTGGGTATTTGAGAGGTACGAGCTCATGGGCAAGAATGGCCTGTTACCGTGCTGTATGTCTAAATTTAAATTTAAATTTCTGTTTTACTTTTTTTACTATTTGCTGTACTTAAGCATAGCTTGATTTACCTGAGTAGCATACAAACAAAGTATTTCTCTGTATTCGATTTGATTCAATTCATTTAATTCTATTCTGGTCAGTAATAAGACTTTTGAACAGTAATGATAGCTGGCCAACAAGTTTGAACTCCTGCAAGGAAGATTCCACAGTACTAACTAATTTTCACAAGAAGTTAGACCATCTCAAGAAAAGGAGAACTTCATGAAACATATAAGTTGTGTAACATCTGCTAGAAATTATGCAAAATAGCCAGTATGTGATTGGTTTTCCATGTAACATGTTTTTCTTTTGTTGAAATCTTCACTGTGATCTCCAAATGATCTCAAATTGATTCAATATTACCCTTGTATTTTTGTTAAATTTAGACGAGATGATTTCTTAAAAAGATATTCAATGTGTGGAGTCCTGCAAAGAATGTTTGTGCAGGTATCTTGTTATGAGCCCAGAGGACCCCAAAACTCAGCAGCAATAGAAATTCACCAAGACAAATGGTTACTTAAACAAAAGTTGCTTTCAAATTTCTTTAAATATAAAAACAGGATCAAACTTTAACATATTACTACCTTCTCTTTGGCTTGGCTTCGCGGACGAAGATTTATGGAGGGGGTAAAAAGTTCACGTCAGCTGCAGGCTCGTTTGTGGCTGACAAGTCCGATGCGGGACAGGCAGACACGATTGCAGCAGTTGCAAGGGAAAATTGGTTGGTTGGGGTTGGGTGTTGGGTTTTTCCTCCTTTGCCTTTTGTCAGTGAGGTGGGCTCTGCGGTCTTCTTCAAAGGAGGTTGCTGCCCGCCAAACTGTGAGGCGCCAAGATGCACGGTTTGAGGCGTTATCAGCCCACTGGCGGTGGTCAATGTGGCAGGCACCAAGAGATTTCTTTAGGCAGTCCTTGTACCTTTTCTTTGGTGCACCTCTGTCACGGTGGCCAGTGGAGAGCTCGCCATATAACACAATCTTGGGAAGGCGATGGTCCTCCATTCTGGAGACGTGACCCATCCAGCGCAGCTGGATCTTCAGCAGCGTGGACTCGATGCTGTCGACCTCTGCCATCTCGAGTACTTCGACGTTAGGGGTGTAAGCGCTCCAATGGATGTTGAGGATGGAGCGGAGACAACGCTGGTGGAAGCGTTCTAGGAGCCGTAGGTGGTGCCGGTAGAGGACCCATGATTTGGAGCTGAACAGGAGTGTGGGTATGACAACGGCTCTGTATACGCTTATCTTTGTTCCAGACTCTTTTGTGTAGTCTTCCAAAGGCGCTATTTGCCTTGGTGAGTCTGTTGTCTATCTCATTGTCGATCCTTGCATCTGATGAAATGGTGCAGCCGAGATAGGTAAACTGGTTAACTTAACCCCCTTCTAAATCTAAGCACATGTGTATGTAATGTGTATATGTTCAGGAAAGTTCTTTGCTATTAAGTCCAATCATTCACTTCTGACTCCTCCAAATTCACTGGTATCAAGCAATTCTTAATCTGTGCAGAGAATTTAACATTTATAAATTTTCACCAGGCTCTGGTGCTTAAAGGTAAATGGTTACCGCTCAGGAAGGTTCATGTTGGTTTCAGAGAGATATTTGTTGCTCATTAGACACACACAAACTGATTTCCTCCAATCAGTCACTTCAGTGTCTTGCCAAAGAAACTTGCCCTATCAGGGTTTTCCAAATGATAATCTCTTGTTTCCGGTCACCACAGATTTCCTCTTGTTTCCCTTATTTCAGGAGAAACACTCTAGCCAGCCATTTCCTATTGTTTGGACTACAAGGGTTTTGAACAGGCTGAACTCACAGGCCGTCTTCAAAATGGGGTTTTCAACAAGCCACCAGCTTGTTATGCTGCAGCTCCAGAAGCCACTGCAGAAAATTCTCTCTCTCCAAACAAGCACATGTTCTTTTCTCTGCTTGTAAAAACCAGAACCTCTCTATAAAAAGTAAACTGCCACCAAACAGATTGCTGGCTCCAAAATCAATCCATGAAAGATCCTATCAGTTCCGAGATGGGCTCTTCTTTTTTTCACCTTCTTGTGAAAACCTTCAGCAAAGCAGTTTCCATTGTCTTTACTGGGCCCGGAGTGTCTGGTTTGAGCAGAGCTCTTGCATTTTAAATAAGATCTGTTTTGTGAAGTGTTTGTTTCCTACACTAAAATCCCTACAATCTCTTCCAAAAACACACCTATACATAATATAAAATATGATATAATCCATCACAGTGTGTATGTATGCTTGTGTGTGTACATGTGAGTGTGTTTGTGTGTGCATGTGTGCGTTTGTGTATGGGTGTGTGTGTGTATGTGTGGGTGTTTCTGCAGCGTTTGTGTGTGTGTGTGCATGCACGTGTGACCACTGGTCTGGAAAAATTATGCAATGAGGGCAATTTAACAGAGTGGGGAGTGTGGGTGAGATTGAAATCATAAAATATGTTTAAGGTTTTTTTTGTGTAGTGTTATGGATTATGTTATATATTAAATTGTATTGAGATATGTTTTAAAGGAGATAGATTGTGGAGTTTTTAGTTAGGTCACACACAGATACAAACACTTCAAAACAGATCTCATTTAAAATGCAAGAGCTTGGCTCAAGCCAGACAGTTCAGGCTCCGTGTGCCTTTGCAAAAACTTTGAAGAATGCCTATAAGGTCTTCACAAGTAGGTGTTAATTGGATATACTGTGGAGTAATGGATTATTGTTTTGGAAAGCAAGAGATGAACAGACTCGAAGATTAGGTCCAGTGCCACAGTCTGTCTGAATGCAGTTTGCTGTTCCAGGAATGTTCTTTTCAGATTTCAGAGAGAGATTTGATGCTTGTTGGACACAAACTGATTCCTTCTGATCAGTCACTTCAGTGTCTTGCTGATGAAGCTTAACCCATCAGGGTTTTCCAGATGATAACCTCTTTCTTTTGGGTCACCACAGAGTTCCTTTTCTGTTTCCCTTATTTCAAGTGAAACATTATTCAGCCATCCATCTCCTGTTGTATGGACCACAAGGGCTTTGACCAGGCTGAACTAAGAACTTACAAGCCATCTTCAAAATTGGGTTTTTCCACAAGCTTGCCAGCTTGTCCTGTTCCAGTCCCAGCTTCTGTTGCTGGCTGTAACACTCTAGATGTGATCTGTGTGTGTATGTCTCTCTCTCTCTCTCTCTCTCTCTCTCTCTTTCTCTCTCTCAGACACACACACAGAAAGCCTGTTTGACTCTCTCTGCTTGCAAAACCACATAACCCTCTTAGAACACAAGCTCCCCTCCAGACAGAAGGCAGCTCCAACACAGTTTTTCATCTGTTGCCTTTTTTGTAAACAACAATCCATTAGTAAAGTCTCTTGGGCACTCTCGAAAGCTCTTGCAAAGACTGTTGGCCCCGACATGTCTAGCATGGGGCAGAGTTCTGGTATTTTAAATGGATTAGTCAGTGGTTCTCAATCTGTTTTAAAGTGTTTGTAATTTATCTCCCAAAAACATATCTATATACTCAGTCACAAAACTCAGCAGGTCAAGCCACATCTGTTAGAGGTAAAGGGTAATCAACATTTTGGGTGGTATTGTGGATTGTGGAGTGTCATCTGGCTTCTCCATCTGGAACCTAGTGGTAGTGTGGATTATTAGGATAATGTGGCCCCTGTGTCTGGAATCTGGTGTGAATGTGGATTACAGATGGTCATGTGGCCTCGCTGGCTGGAGCCTAGTCGGAAGTCACCTCACCAATCAATCAAGGGTTAGATCTGCCCACAGGTGAGGCTGGTGCACGATTTATCTTCAAAGGTCACGTGGCTGGGTCTTGCATTGAAAAAGCCGAGCATATGCAGTCTCTGCCCTCTCTCTCTCTTTGCTGCTACTGCATGGAGACCATCATTGAACTCCCAGCTGCAGGCTACGGGCAGCTCTATAGGACCAAATGCAATGGGCCCGTCCCGGATCCCAAGCCATTGGCAATGCTGAAGATCAGATTCATCTGATGTACTTGTTAGTTGTAATTAATTTACTGTTTTATAGTGTGCTGTGCTTGCTGTATTTAAGTTTCGTATTCCCAATTGGGAGTAGAAAATGTTTAGCAGTGATTTATTCAAATCTGATATGTAGTTATTTGTGTATTATTGCTGTGTATGTGCTTGTTAGTTGTGACCATTGCTGAATTCCAGGCTACAAACCATGGGCAGTCCCAGAGGTCTGACTCAATGAGCCCACCCTGGAATCTGAGCAGTGGCAACACTGGAGATGAGGTTCATGTGTATGTACTCATTAGTTACATAATATACCATGCCTGTGGATGGTGGGTGCTGAAGAAGTTAAATCCTCATTTCTGGGTATACTGTGCCTGTGGGTAGTGAGTACTGAAGAGGTTAAACCTTTGATTCTGGGTATTCTGTGCCTGAGTGTGTACGTTTGTCTGTGTGAATGTGTGCTCTTTTGTGAATTTACCTGTGCATAAATAAACCCCATTGTTTGTGGTTAACACGTCTAGCCTTGATTCTTTTTGAATGCATCAAACCTATCTTGAACAAAACACTTCATCAAGGTCTGAGCAAAAATTCAGGCAGGAGTGAAATACAAAAGTCTGTGGATGCTCTGATTGGAGGAAAAACACAGAAATTCTGGAGGACCTCTGCCAGTCTTGCAGCTTCCATAGGAGGTAAAGATATATAACCAGCATTTCAGGATGAGCCCATCCAGGCCTACCAGTTTGGACACATCCAGAATCTCAGATATTGCATTGCATTGACTGTTGCTCTCTTAAAGGGCCCAGACCTGAAACGTGGGTACGACTGTACATCTATACCTCCTATGGACGCAGCGAGTCCTCCTGAGTTCTTCCAGCATTTCTGTGTTTTTTTACAAAAAAATTCGGCAGGCATTATCATTTATCAGCTTTTTCCTCTTCCACCGAATCGGAGATTTCAGCAAGTTATTACAAGTCTAGAACAAGTTGAACCAAGAACTCACCGTCTCCTGTATCGATTTTCTTAACTGGGACAAAATTACTGCCAAAACAAATCACAGCCACAGCTGTGGCAACAAAGCCTTTCATGTATGTGTCTGTGTGGTTCTTTGCTATCACTTTTGTTGAGAAATGAATTTCATTCTCCACAGAGCCATTTCTCAGGAACCTGCCTTGTAGAAAGAAACTAGAATGAACAATTTTAATAATTTGCATGAACAAAGAGGGATGAAAGAGACTCTGCAGGTCAGGCAGAATCCATGGGGACATATGGTAAATCAAACCTCTGATATCAAGGTGTGTAAAGGGGGTAAAATGTAGGGGAAGTGGTTTTGTAGGGGGGGGGGATGGTTCATGCTGAGAACTGATAGAACAAAGTGCTATTCAGCAAGCTCCAAAATGTGGGCTTCTGCATCTCCCTCTGCAAATGGATCCTTGACTTCTTCATTGGGAGACCACAGTCAGTGCAAATCGGTAACAAAGTCTCCTCACTTTCAGTCAGCACAGGTGCACCCCAAGGATGCATGCTTAACCCACTGCTCCACTCACTCCACACCCATGACTGTAAAGGCCAGGCACGATTCAAATGCCGCCTACCAATTGGCCGATGGCTCCATGGTCATCAACAGAATTCCAGACAGCAATGACGAAGCGTACCGGAGGGAGATAGATCAGCTCGTTGAGTGGTGTCACAAGAACAGCCTTGCACTCAGTGTCAGCAAAACGGAGGAAGTGATTGTGAAGCAGGAAGGGGAAATCAGGAGAACACAAACCAGTCCACACTGAGGGATCAGCAGTGGAAAGGGTAAAGAACCAAACTTCTGGGTGTAAACATCTCTGAAGGTTTGACCTGGGGCCCTCATGTCGATTCAATCACAAATAAAGGTCGTTAGGATCACAGAAAGTGTAGTATTTCACCAAAGGTTTCTTCAGGTATGCTGTGGAGAGTATTCTAAATGGTTGCATCTGTATTGTACAGCAATGCTGCCACAAAGTAACAAATTTAGTGACACATGTTCATGATAACAAATTCTGATTGTAACGAGGTAGAGAAAGAGGTAGAGGAAGAGAAGTGAAAACCATAGACCATATAATACGACAGCAATGAAACAGGCCATTAGGCCACCAAGTCCTCATCAAACTATTTGTTTTGCCTGGTCCCATTGACCGGCACCTAGACTCTAGCCTTCCATACCCCTCCCATTCATGCACTTAAGCTTCTCAATGTGTTGAAATCAAACCCCTATCCACCACCTCTACTGGCAGCTTGTTCCACACCCTCCACCCTCTGAGTGAAGTATTTCCCCTTAATTTAAATTTAAATTTAGACTAACAGCACATTTACAAGCCCTCTGGCCCACGAGACTGTCGCCCAATTACACCCGATTGACCTACAACCCCTGTAGGTTTTGAATGGTGGGAGGAAAGAGGAGCACCCGAAGGAAACCCACACAGGAGGATATACAAACTCCTTATAGATCCCGATTTGAACCATGGTCTCTGGTGCTGTAATAGCATTGCTCTAACTGCTACTCTAACCATGCCGCTCCAATGTTCCCCTTGAATATTTTCACCTTTCACCCTTAACCCTTGTCTCACCCAACCTCAGTGGAAAAAGCCTGCATGCATTTACCCTATCTGTATCCCTCATTATCGAGGATGATGGAATTGGTTGGGTTCGAGAAAAGAGAGTGATGGAGTGGGTGGGAGAGGAGGTTAAAGACAAAATTGAGAACAGGAGCAGATAAAGAAGAAATGTAAACAGTATAACTGGATAACTGCCAAAGTTGGAAAAATCAATGTTCTTGCCAAGATCGTCCAGGAGAAATGTTCAAGTAACTAATATTCATCACTCTCTTTCTATGTTTGATTTCTATCTGGAGATTGCATTGAGCTTACTGTGGTTGAAGGTGCTTCCGAGGATTGGCAAACTGCTTGCCATGACATACACTGCCCCAACACAAATTGAAACGAGATAACATCTCAGGCTAAATATCATGCTGTTTGACAGAGAGCCACGGTGCTGCAGTGATTGGTCCGACAAAGGTTGAGTCTCGCAGCTTGACCAGGCATACCATTTTTTATTTCATAGATACTGATGGGAGTCTTCAGTCAGCATTTTACTTTGTTTTTTTTTCCAAATTACCTGCCAAAGAAATACCCATTAGATTTTAAATAATTTACTGTGAAAAAGAGGTGTTATTCATAAAGTGAAATTAAAGAAATTCCTGATCTCAAGCCTAAGACCAATGTAAACACAGTTCGGTCAAATCAAGACCATTTGCCTTTAAATTAGAAAAAAAATAAGAGGTTCATCCAAATATGGTTTGAGGAGATTCGGTATGTTGCCAAAGACTCTCAAAAATGTCTACAGATGTACCATGGAGAGCATTCTGACAGGTGACATCATTGCCTGGAGTGGTGGCACCCATGAACAGGACAGGAAAAGGCTACAGAGGGTTGGGAAACTGCTTGCCATGACATACACTGCCCCAACACAAATTGAAACGAGATAACATCATGGGCTTCTAAGAGGTGGTGTCTTGAGAAAGCAGCCTCTGTCCTCAAGGACCCTCACCACCCAGGCCATGCCTTCTTCACACTGTTACCATCGCGAAGGAGGGACAGGAGCCTGAAGACAAAACAGCTTCAAGGACAGCTTCTTCCCCTCTGCCATCAGATTTGAATGGACAATGAACCACAGACACTACCTGACTTTCTCCTATTTTATTGCACTATTCAATTATTTTTCAAATGCAATTTATAGCAATATTTTCGCTGTGATGCTGCCACAAAGCAACAAATTTCGTGACATGTTCATGACAATAAATTCTGATTCTAAATATGCGGATTGAAGTTGTAGCTGTTATTCATTTCTACTCCTAAAACCTGCAGACAGTTCAGTCAAATAAAATGAGACAAATCATTGCAGGAGAACGTTGGCCAGAAAGTATATAATTAAAAATAGAATTTTCCAAAATGAAGTAACCACTCCAGAGTTGTGTTGCATTACTCCAGAATCCCAGGCCTTGACACATTCCCATATACTACATCATCCACGATTAAGCCTTTGACCTATCTCTCTCACCTATGCACAAAATCCCTACAGCCTGTCTCACACCAGATAGTATACATGCCTTTGTGTGCTTTGCAACCATGCAATGGGCTTTCAATGGGCTGAAGCCAGCATGGTTTCTGAAGCACCATCAATCAGTCAGGAGACTATTGTGGAGAAACCAAAAGGCTTTAATTCACTTGAGAACATAGCATATCCCTACTGTTAGGTTGTCCTGCAGTGAGTTGCAGGGGGCTGTGGAGCAATCACCTTTTTACAGGAGCCTGTGGGGAGCGGCCACAGGTACAACCGGCCAATAATTATACATTACAGATGTTCACCACATTCTTCCTCGACAATGGTTTGGCTTTTTTTCAACTGAGGAGAATCGAATCTCAGGACCCTGCAGGGTGCATGAAAAAAAATGCAATGGGCCTGCCAGCCTGATTAAGGATGGCTGCCAGGGCGAAGTCTGATGCATCGTTTTCAACCTGAAAAGAGGTGGATTCATCCACAGCATGCATTGTGGCCTTAGCGATGTCAGACTTCATGTGATTGAAGGCTGCACAAGTCTCCTCCACCAGGGGGAAGGACGTAGCTTTGAAAAGGGGGTGGGCCTTGTCTGCATAAATGGGGACCCTCTCAGCATAAAGGAGAAAAACCCAAGGCATCTCTTCAGGCTGTGTGGGAGGGGAAGCTCCAAGAGTGGTCACATGCTGTCTGGGTCTGGGCCAATTATGCCATTCTCCTTGACACAACCAAGGATGGCCAGGCGAGTTGTGCGGAACACGCACTTGGCCTTGTTATACATCAAATTAAGGAGCTAGGCTGTCTTGAGAAATATCTGGAAATTGGCATCATGGTCCTGCAGGTCATGGCCACAGTTGGTGACATTATCGAGATACAGGAAAGTGGCCTGCAACTCGTACTGATCCACCATATGGTCCATCTCCCGCTGGAAGACCGAGACACCGTTCGTGATGTCAAAGGGGACCCACAGGAAGTGGTAGAGGTGGCCATCTGCATCAAAAGCCATATGCTGGCAGGTCCTCTGGGCAGATGGGTAACTGATGATATGCCAACTTTAGATCAATGGTCAAGAAGACCCAATACTGGGCAATTTGGTTGATCATGTCAGTGATTCATGGAAGGAGGTATGTGTCCATTTTGGTGTATCTATTGACAGTCTCACTGTAGTCAATAACCATTGTATTCTTTTCCCTGTTCTGCACTGCCACTACCTGTGCTCTCCAAGGGCTGTACCTGGCTTCAATAACCCCTTTCTTAAGTAAGCACTGTCCCCCCTCCCGGATAAGGCCCTGTCCCTGGCGCTGTACCATCTGCTTTTAGTGGCGATAGGTTTGCAGACAGGGGGGACTTTAAGTGTAGAGAGCCCACAAGTCAAGATTGGTGAAGATGGCATCCAAGACGGAGGCTCCCATGGATTGCACATGGCGCTGCTGACCCTGCATGATGGCGGTGTTGTGGAAGACGGCCTCCATGATCTGCATGCAGCGCTGCTAGGAAGGCGTTTGGACTTACCCACTTTGACGTAGTGGCCCTTCTTTCCACAACTGGAGCAGAGCAAATCCTTCACTGAGCAGCACTTCCTCTGATGGGAACAGCAAAAGAATGTAAACAACAAATTCACCTCTGAGGAAAACAGATCAATGTGAAAACAAATCAGGGTTATCTGAACCAATAATGAAGGAATTATTTTCACCAACAATAGATGAAGATGAAGTATCAGATGTTACAAATTCTGCTAGTGATTCTTCCTGTGTAATTGAATCTGAGGCAGGACTAAAGCAAAAGCCTGAGAACAAATCTCAAAGTAGCCACTGTCGCAACATGCTGCAAAACTGGCAAACGTAGGAAATTCCACTGATGAAATGAAGGAGCACGTAACGGACAATTTGGTGCAACTGCCTTCAGAGAACAAAATGTTGCAAAAGATCTTGGAAATGTTGGATAGTCATGAAAACAGCTTTTGACTTTGTACTTGGAAACAAAATTGGATTTTGAAAGGATGAGAATGAGTCCAGTGGTACTTCGGTTTCAAAAGTGACCAAGGGAAAAGTCCAGAGAGTGGTTGACAAGAGTGGAAAACTAGTTGTGGATAGAGTTCACGGGGCCAGAGAGATGAAGAAAGGAGTGAATGCTGAAGAGACAAATGCGATTAATGAGAAAAGGGATTTAGCCTTACCAAGATGCAAAAGGAGAATCATCTTTTGAAAGAGAACAAGTCATTGGGTTAATAACACCGGACTGCTAACTATAGAAAACAATCAAGAATATCACTTGAAGGTCCAGCTAATAATGATGCAGAAAGGAAGAGAAATTGCATTCCAGCAATGTAACAAACAAAATGAAGAAATTCAGACACTTTGAGTTTACTGTAGCAGGACTGAAAGCAGAAATACCAATCTATCACATCATATGCGTGTGGCAGGCTTCACCAAAGGAAAACACAGACACAATACTGTTTGGGGGAACACAGCTTTATTCCTCTCACATAAATATCTAGTTGGCTGCTAGCTGTGCTCACAGTGGTGAGAGAGAGAGAGAGAGAGAGAGCGAGAGAGAGAGAGAGAGAGAGAGAGAGGGAGAGGGAGAGAGAGAGAGAGAGAGAGAAGAGAGAGAGACAGAGAGAGAGAGAGAGAGAGAGAGAAACTCTCCGAGCTACCGCTATCCAACAGACATTTAAATTTCAACCGCATGGAGAGCGTAGCCTCTGACAAATTGGGTGGACTCGCCTGATTGATCCTGAGGGAAGCCAGTGTGCATTCCTCAGTCTCCTCTGGGTCTCCGTAGTAGTGGTGCTCCTCCTCTGGATCCTGGGTCCAAGATTGCCACTCCTTCTGGGCGCACATGGCATTCCTTCCTAGCTGACCTGGGGAAGAAGTAGAACTATCCCACTGACAATGGGTCTTGGCGGTCACCCATGTCCTCCTTTAGACCCGAGCATAATGGTCTCATTTTCTACATTTCAAGCAGTCCACGTCTGTTGCCGGGCAGCGTGCCCAGGGGGGGTGAGCGTTTTAGCCACAGAACCGGCATCTATGGGTTGCATCCAGTTGAGCATCTGTTGCTGTAGCCGTTGTCGTCTCCACATTATTGGCCCGATCTTGGCATCGTGTCAGCGAGTCTAGCAGGGTAGGAGTGGGGGGCTTGGTGCTGTGGTCAGGCAGGTATTCCCCAAGGTTATTTCTAGCTGTCTCCATCGCCTCTGCTACCCTCACAGCCTCTTCCAGGGACACCATGCTTTGTTCTAACAGCTGCTGGTGGATTTTGTTTGACCAGACCCCCGTCACCAGCGTGTCCCTCATCAGGTCCTGTGCTATTTGTTGTGGGGTTCTAGTGCGGAAGCTGCATACCCGTGCTAGGGCTCTTACTGAGAGCATGAAATCCCAGATGGACTCCCCGGTTGGTGTTTTCTGGTCAGGAGATGGTGCCTCGCGTGTACTTCGCCTCCCCCTTGGAAATAGTGGGACTGGAGCATGTCCATAGCCTCCCTGTATGAGGCGCAGTCCTGGACTATCACATACGGGAGGTCTCCCAGCTGGGCCATTAGCAGCATGAAAAGGTCTTCCGGGTGCGCAGTCAGCATCATCACGTGAGCATAGTTCAGGAAACAATGGAGCTGAAGTGCGTACGTGCACCAGGGACCCGGAGGTCTAGTTCCAGGCATTCTGGCCGGAGCATTGTTGAGAGGTGCTGCAGTTGATTCATTTCTAGGCACCCCGATTGCGCTGGGGCTGAGGACTGTTTCCTCCACTGATGGACGTGGGGCTCCTCAGGGACCAGCGTTACCTGGTACACGTCTGCTGAGGGTCCGGCATCCTCAATCTCATTCCCATGTCCGAGTCAGTCTCTACCAGGTTGGGGGGTGGGGGGCGGGGCTCGCACACATCT
Source organism: Narcine bancroftii (assembly GCF_036971445.1). Taxonomy (NCBI): domain Eukaryota; kingdom Metazoa; phylum Chordata; class Chondrichthyes; order Torpediniformes; family Narcinidae; genus Narcine; species Narcine bancroftii. The sequence continues at coordinate 212,791,878 of NC_091471.1, forward strand.
CAGCCATGAAGGATTCGTCCCCCTCCTCGATCTCCTCCTCATGCTTGGGTGGGATCACCCAGGTCGGGGGCGATTTTTGCCTGCTGGCCATATTTATGTGAGTGGAATAAATTGTGGCAGGTTGTGCCAAGGAAAAACACAGACACAATACTGTTTGGGGGAACACAGCTTTATTCCACTCACATAAATATCTAGTTGGCTGCTAACCATGCTTACAGTGATCCCAGAGAGAGAGAGGGACCACACAGTCAGGATCTCAGCTTTATATCATGGGCTCTCTGGGCTCAACTGGTGGTCGGATTTCATTAGGCCGAGTACCATGTCTCTAGGCCATCTGTTGGCCAAGTGTATCATCATAATGTGCACATTTAAAACGAGGTTCTACAGCCAGCATCGGCAGTTGGAAACCAGAAAGAGGGTAAGTTAGGGGTCGACAATTTCTGTTGACTGCTTTCAGAATCATTAAGTATAATTTGAACATCATTTAGGCCTCGTTAACTTTTATATTAATGTTTTGTAGTTAAGAATCTAGTACATAGAATAAGGTGATAACAAGTTTTGCGTGTTAACAATAAATAATTTAAATACAAATGAATTTGTACTAAAAATGATTAAAATACAAACAAACCCCTATTTTAGCCTCCAAATAACTGTATAAGCAATTGGAAGGAAGTGGCTATAATGTACAATCCTAAGATTTCTTTTCCTGAAGGCCAGGCAGAATTTCTACTTATCAGTAACTGTAAATTGTACTGAATAATAAAGATATTTATACTAAAGAGAGAAATGTAAATAAATTGACTGTGCAATACAGAGAAAAATATTCAATAATAAATAATATGCAGATTAGAAGTCCTTAAATGAGCCTCCGATTGAGTTTGTCAAGGATCCTTGATGATTGCTGCTGCTCGCCGACACCAGCGTTCTCTGTGTCCACTGCCTTTTGCAAGGCTTTCTGCTCAGAGGTACTGGTGCCCACATACCAGGCCATGATGCAGCTGGTCAGCACACTCTCTGTTGTACATCTGTCGAACTTTGCCAAGAATTCCAATACCATACCAAGACAAACTCCAGAGGAAGTAAAGGTGCTGACATGCTTTCTTCACAATGAAATTAAGTCCAGGAAAGGTCATCCAAGATAGTGACTCCCAGGAATTTAAGTTTTCTCACCCTCTCCCCCAGTCATCACTGGATTATACACCTCTGTTTTCCCTTCCAAAAAGCCATAATCAAATCCTTGGTTTTAGGGGCAATGAGTGAGATGTTGTGGTTAGTATTTCATCAGCCACATTTTCAATCTTCCTCCTCCATGCTGACTCCACCCCTTTCTATTTTTTCCACTGCTGTGGTGTTGTCAGTGAATTTGTAGATGGAGTTATTGTTGTACTGAACCACACAGTCAGAGGTGTAAGGAGAGCAGAGCAGGGGGCTTAAGATTTCAGATATACTGTCAGAATACATACTTGACATCACATGTGACCCTGAATTTCTTTTTTTTCTGCATGTAAGACAGAATTACCACTTATTTGTAGCAAAGAAACCTGTCCACAGCGTATACATGTAAACAAATAAAGAACTGTAAACAGATAATGAATGCAAACAAATTGACTGTGCAATACAGAGAGAATTAAAGAAACAATAAAGTAGGAGTAAAGTAAGAGTCCTTAAATGAGCCCCTGATTGAGTTTGTTGTTGAGGAGTCTGATGGTGGAGGGGTAGCAGCTGTTCCTGAACCTGGTGGGGCCTGTCTTGTAGCACCTGCACCTCTTTCCTGATGGCACCAATGAGAACAGAGCATTTGCTGGGTATTGAGGGTCTTTGATTATTGCTGCTGCTCTCTGATGGCAGCATTCCCTATAGATGTTCTTGATGGTGGGAGGGTTTTACCTGTGATGGATGTCCTGGGCTGTGTCCAATACCTTTTGGAAGCCTTTATGCTCAGGGGTATTGGGGTCCCCACACCAGACTCTGATGCAGCTGGATAGCACACTATCCACCACACTAGAAATTTGCCAGGGTCCGCAAACTCCCGAGGAAGTAGAGGCACTGACATGCTTTCTTCAAGATGCCATTCGTGTGTTGGGTCCAGGAAAGATCTTCAGAGATAGTGACTCCCAAGACCCTAAATTTGCTCACCCTCTCCACCTCTGATCCCCCAATGATCACTGGATTGTACACCTCTGGCTTTCCCTTCCTGAAGTCAACATTCAGCTCCTTAGTTTTGGTGACATTGAGTGCAAGGTTGTTCAGCCAAGTTTTTAATCTCCCTCCTGTATGCTGAAACATCGCCTTTCTTTATACAATTCACTACTGTGGTGGCATCAGCAAATTTGTAGGTGGTGGTCTGTAGGTGAGGAAATCCAGGATCCAATTACACAGTGGGGTGTTGAGACCCAGGTCTTGGAGCTTGCTGATCAGTTTTGAGGGGATGATGGTGTTAAATGCCAAACAGTATTTGATACAGAGTATCTTGATGCATGCATCTTTGCAGTCCAGCTGTTCCAGGGCATCCGCCATAGATCTGTTGCTGCAGTAGGGAAAATGGAAAATGTCATCACTCAGACAGGAGCTGATATGCTTCAACATCACCCTCTCAAAACACTTCATCACTGTGGACACGAGTGCCACTGGTCAGAATTCATTTAGGCAGACCACCATGGGTACTGGTACAAATGAAAGCTTTTTGAAACAGGTGGGTACCATGCTCTGCTGGAGTGAAATGCTGAAGATATCTGTAAATACATTAGCAAGTTGGTTGGCACAGGTTTTCAGTACTCGACCTAGTTCTCTGACCAGTTTTGGATGCATTCCTTGGATTCCCTCTCCTGAAGGCAGCATGCAGGTCATCTTCGGATACTGATAATGGCATTGCAATATATTTTTCCTTCATTTGTAGATTTTACAACTTTCCACCTCAGACAGGTTATTTAATTTTAAATCACTTTTATTTCAATACGCTTTCACTGGTTAAAGAAACTGCCAGATAAAAAATACTTTCGAGCCTCATGCTCACCTCCATGGCTTTGCATTGACGAGGTACTGCCTTTAAGGAAGTGATGAGGGGAGGGCAGTGGATATTATTGGCGTGGACATTCATAAAGCATTTGACAATATTCCACTTGGTCGGCTGGTCCAGGATATTAAGTCACATGGGATACATGTGTCATAGAAGCTGGATTCGGAGAGATGGTAAAAGGGTTTTTTTTAACTGGCGGGCCATGACCAGTGGTGTTCTGCAAATATTGGTGTTGGGATCTTGGCTGTTTGTTTTATGTGTCAGTGATTTGGATGAACATGCAGGTATTCTGCTTAGTAAGTTTGTGGATGACACAAACATTTGTGGAGTTGTGGATACCAAGGGAGGTTGCCAAATAATACATCAGGATATCGATCAGTCGGAAATTTGGCTATGAAATAGCAGGTAGATTTTAATCCAGACAAGTATGAGATGTTGCAGTTCGGGAGGTCAAATGTAAGAGGAAAATATATGATATATGGCAGGACCATTAGGAGCACTGATTTACAGAGGGATCTTGGGATAGAGGTCCATAGCTCCGTGAGAGTGGAGACACAAGTGGATGGGGGTTGATAAAGAGTTCCGTATTGCATGCTTGCTTTTAATGGCTTGGGAAGTGAATAGAAGTTGGGAAGTCATGTTGCAACTGCTTAAAACTTGGAGTATTGTGTGCCGTTCAGCAGGAAGGAGAAGGAAAAGAGAGTCGCTTCAAAGACACTAAGTACCTGTAGATTCACCTCCAGCAATCCCGCTGCCTCTGCAGCTGCACAGCTTCAATCCTTCGGCACCCAAGCTCCAGGTTCAAACCTCTGATACGATCAGGAAGCCTTCAGCATCTGAGACCCTTCGGGAGTCCTTCTTGCTTCAGTGGTCATCGTTCTGTAGGTTTGTTTCCTTATCTTTCTCCTTCTCAATGGGGAATGTTCTCCCTGTTTCTGATGCCCTGCGCAGGTCTGCTGCTTCCTCCAGAGCCGACAATCCCCCTCAGGGTACACTGCCCAGTATAAGCACCATTATCATGAGTGTAGATGCTGTGGTTGCAGGATTTTAAAAAAAATCTTTGCTCCTTTAACAAGCCATTTAAAGCCATCTCATTGAGACTGGGCAGTTGGATCCTGTGGAACAACGCTGTGTCTATGTTCCCCATTCTCCCTGGTCCCCACCAGTGGCCGCGCTGCCATTACACTACAGGAAGATTGTGGAGGATTTGGAGAGATGCAGAAGAGGTTCACTGGAATGATGCCTAGTTTTAACTATCTTTGTTAGAAGTAGAGTTTAAGCAAATTGGATAGTGTTTTCTGGCACATTGGAGGCAGACAGTAAAAAAATTCAAAAAAGTACAGAAAAGTTAGACAGTTGAGAGTCTTTTTTCCAAGATGAAAGTTTCAAGTACTAGAGAGCAGTGGTTTAAGGAGAGAGTAGTTGGAATTAAAGGAGATTTTAAAGACGTGCTTTAGACCAATGGTTCTCAACCTTCTTCTTTCCATTCACATACCACTAAGTAATCCCTGTGCCACCGGTCCTCTGTGATTAGTAAGGGTGTATGAGTGGGAAGGGAAGGTTGAGAATCATTGCTCGAGACCCAATTGTTACTGAAATGTTTTGCTTGAGAAAAATGATCAATGGCCAATTTCCTTTGGAGTTATGAAACCGTGCACATAATGAATCAGTTAGACACGAGTAAAACAGTGGTTTTCAAAGTTTTTCTTTCCACTCACGTACCACCTTAAGCAATCCCTTACTAATCACAGAGCACTGATGGCTAAGGGAATACTTTAAAGGGGTATGTATGTGAGTGGAAAGAAAAAGGTTGAGAACTATTGCCTTAGACAAATAATGGTAGGTAACTGAACATCTTGCCAGAAGAGGTGGTAGAAGCAGATTTGATCATAAAAGAAAGCACAAAATCAGCAGATGTTGAAATCTTCAGCAAATAACAAGAATCTGGAGAGGACAATAGCAATGTTAAGGAGGAATTCAGACCGCTATGTGATAAAGCAGGGAATAGAGTGATGGGCGCCATGTCCAGGCAGATGGGATTAGTTTAGATTGGCATCATACTTGGGCAGATATATTTTTAGACAGAGAGCACAGTAACTGGCCATTTCAGCCCATGAGTCCGTGCCGCCCAATTGCACCAATTCACCTACGACTCCTAGGGATTCCAACAGTAGGAAGAAACCAGAGTCCATGGGGAAAACCCACACAAACATGGGGAGAATGTACAAACTCCTTACAGATGGTGCAGGATTCGAACCCATCCCGATCTCTGGTGCTGTAATGGTGTTGCGCTAACTGCTACGCCAACTGTGCCACCCTATGCTGGGTTGAAGGTCCTGGTTCCATGTTGCCCTGTTCCATGCTGCACACTCGATGCACAGCAGTTTCTAGATGAATGTCACCTTCTCTGTTAGATTCAATATAGTGAACAATGACTGCATGAAAACACAGAAATGCTGGAGGAACTCAGCAGGTCTCGCTGCGTCCATAAGAGGTAAAGCTATATAACCGACGTTCTGGGCCTGAGCCCTTCTTTAAAGTATGAGTGAAAAGCAGGCAGATACCTGAATTACAATGTTGGGGAGCAGGGAAGGAAGGACAGGGGGAGGAGCAAGGTCAACAAGCAAAAGGTGATAATTGGACATGGACAGGAGAGGAAAGGGGAGAATTGATCAGGGGAGGGGGTGGCTCTGTTAAATCAGAGCATGGGCCAGGGTTGGCATCAGAACAAATCTAATATGGGGACATTAGGGTAATTGCAGGGGTGAGGAGGCATGATCTTTTTTTATTTTATTTTTAAATATTTTATTTAAAATTTTAAATCACATCGAAAAGTACATATATATATAAAAGTATTGATATCAAATTACATGTGAATATTTTCAACCCTCTCTCCCTCCCAACTTCCCTCCCTAACCCTCCCCCGTTCTAATCTAATAATTATAAAGATAAAGGATAGATGAAAAAGAATATAAATGTAGATAATATAGGAGAATGTTAATCTAAAAATATATATCTAAATATAAATTGATTTGAATTGTGAATTACAGGTTCACCACTCTGACCAGATATTGAGAGATCTTTAAATTTTTAAACCAACACTTTTTGTATACAGGCTCCATATTTTCAAAAAGAAATCATACTTAATGCATAAATTATAAGTAATTTTTTCAAGTGGAATACATGAACAGAGTTCTGTGTGACATCTCTCTAACCTTAAATCTACATTAGATGTCCATGTAATAGCAATACATTTATTTGAAAGAATGATGAACCATTATTCTAAGATCTCTCTGTTCCTCTGCATTCCTCAATGCCATCCCCTTCACTGCATATGTCCAGTTTTGATTATTCCTCCCAAAATGAAGCACTTCACACTTATCGATATTAAACTCCATCTGCCACCTTTCAGCCCACTCTTCTAAGCAGTCCAAATCCTTCTGCTGTCTCTGAAAACCATCTTCATTATCCACAACTCCCCCTATATTTGTATCGTCTGCATGTTTACTAACCCAATTTACCATTCCATCATCCAAATCATTAATGTAAATAACCATCAACAAGAAATCCAACACCAATCCCTGAGGCACACCACTCATCACTGGCCTCCATCCTGACAGTTATCCATCATGACTCTCTGACATCTAACTTCTAGCCACCGTTGAACCCATCTGACTACCTCAATATTAATACCTAGCGGCTAAACTTTCCTTACCAACCTTCTATGTGAAACCTTATAGAAGGCCTTACTGAAATCCATATAGACTACATCTACTGCTCTACCCTCATCAACCAGTTACCAAACTTTAAAAATTATTATAGAGCAGCACAATTAAGGTATTTACCAGATTTTTATCAGACAAGGGAAAAACCAGAATGGACTAAGATAGAGCTAGATAAAATAGGGTACCGGAACATATACTTTATAAGTGGGATGAAAAGCTGATGCAATATAAAAGCTCACCAGTACTGAAACATTTACTCAATATATGGAAGAAGATTCACTTAGATAGGAAAAAAACAAATTACCAAATACCAAAATTAGTATTGACGCAAAATCAGCTAATCCCTTTGACAATAGATAACCTTTCCTTTAGAGAATAGGAGAGAAAAGGAATTAAAAGAATAGAAAATTGTTTTTTGGGAAATAATTTATTAACATTTGAACAAATGAAGTACAACTATGGAATAACTCATGGTACAATGTTTGCATACCATCTATACGTTCTCGGTGGGATATCTTCCAGCTCTATTGCTAATAACAGGGGTGAGTGATCCGATAACAATCTAGCTTTATATTCCGTTTTTCTAACTCTCCCTATGATGTGGGTTGACAACAGGAACAGGTCTATCCTTGAGTATGTTTCATGTCTACCTGAATAATATGAGTATTCCTTCTCCTTTGGGTGTTGTCTCCTCCATATATCCAAAAGTTGCATTTCCTGCATCGATTTAATCATAAATTTGGTTATTTTGTTCTTTCTGCTAGTCTTTTGTCCAGTTTTATCCATCTTTGAGTCCAAATTAAGGTTAGTCCCCTTCTATCAGTATATTCCCCTGCATATCTGCAATCTTCAAAAAGATATCTTGCATAAATTTTTGATCCTCTTCATTAGGTGCATATACATTGAGCAAATTCCAAAATTCTGAATATATCTGATACTTTATCATTACATACCTCCCTGCTGGATCTATTATTTCCTCCTCTATTTTGATTGGTACATTTTTATTGATTAATATAGCTACTCCTCTGGCTTTTGAATTATATGATGCTGCTGTTACGTGCCCTACCCCGTCTCTCCTTAATTTCTTGTGTTCCACTTCAGTTAGATGTGTTTCCTGCACGAATGCTGTATCAATTTTTTCTTTCTTCAGTAAATTTAACAGCCTCTTCCTTTTGATTTGGTTATGTATTCCATTAATATTTATAGTCATATAGTTCAACATGGCCATTTCATACTTTGTTTACCTCTCCTTTCCGCTTCCTCATCACAATCTTTCCTCCTTATCCATTTCTGTTTTCTTTTTTTGAACGCACTGTAAGATAACACATAAAATATTTCCACTATTCCCACATCTAAAATTCCCTTAACCCCAAATGTCCCCCCTCTCTGAGTTGCCCCTTGTCCCTTGCCGGGCAACCACAACTCCCCTCTCCATTTGGATTGCGAACCCGTTCGCAAGCGTCAACTGATTTTGCAGTGACTGTTATTCTCTCCTACCCAACCCCCTCCAGAAAAGACTTTTATCTTCACATATAACAAAGCTCAACCTCTTTTTTCCCCCCTTACTTCCTTTCTTCCCTTTTCTTTCTCTTCTTTAGTTCTTACTTATACATTATTTTTATTTCTTTATATGTAGTTTGTCGTCATTCTTCGTTCTTGTTACATCTCTTCATCTCTCCTTCTGTCCTGCAGGCATTCTGCAAATTCTCGTGCTTCCTCGGATCTGAGAACAATCTATTTTGCTCCCCCGGGATAAATATTTTAAGCACAGCTGGATATCTTAACATAAATTTTTAACCTTTTTTCCATAGGATCGATTTTGCTGTATTAAACTCCTTCCTCTTCTTTAAGAGTTCAAAACTTATGTCTGGGTAATAAAATATGTTTTGACCCTTGTATTCCAATGGTTTATTGTCTTCTCTAATTTTATTCCTTGCTTGCTCCAGTATATTTTCTCTTGTTGTGTATCTCAGAAATTTTACTAAAACGGATCTTGGTTTTTGTTGTGACTGTGGTTTTGGGGCTAGTTTTCTGTGTGCCCTTTCTATTTCCATTCCTTCCTGCATTTCTGTCATTCCCAGGACCTTTAGGATCCATCAGAAATAATTTCTATGTTAATGATCGTCTCACTTCAGTGGTTTCAGAAAAAGCAGCAATAAATCTTTATCACGAGTTAAATGAGATCTGTAATAAAGGAGGTTTCTTCCTTACAAAATGGATTAGCAACAGTCGAGATGTGTTGGCTGTTATTCCTGAGACAGAAAAAGCAAAGGAGATAAAACACCTTGACTTGGATTGTGATGGTCTTTCTACCTGTCAAAAGAATTCAAGGAGTGCAGTGGTGTGTTCAATCTGATGATTTCAAATTCAAAATTGTTTTGAGAGGACGGCCTTTCACAAGAAGAGGTATTCTTTCAATCATAAGCTCAATATATGATCCTTTGGGAATATTGGCACCAGTAGTAGTAATAGGCAAGAAAATTCTGCAAGAATTCTGCAGAAGAACATTTGGATGGGATGAAACTATATTAGATTCCATTGCACAAGTTTGGATGAATTGGATTGAAAGTCTTGAAATGTTAGAACGTTTTGAAGTCAACTGATGTTTTAAGTCAACAGACTTTGGAGTGGCCACATTTGCTCAGTTGCACCATTTTGCTGCTACATGTGAAGGTGGTTTTGGTCCTTATGGTGTGCTGAGCAGCACCCAAGTGCCGTAATAGAGTGGTCCTGGGCAGCAAAGGTGATGGAAAGATTCGTGGAATAGATTTTTAATTTTAGCATCTGGGACACGTTTGGGTACACGAACCTCTCAGTACTACCACTATCGAACAGGCATTTACCTTCCCATTGACAGCAATGTCCATTATTGAGCACCCGATTCCATGGGGAATGTCCCTTTTTAAGGTGGTGGACGCTAGGACCATCTTGGGGTCTGAGTCACTGTTCCCCGATGGATGTGGTGAGTAGCGGCCGTCGGCTTCCTCCCAAGGCATGGAATGAGTGGGGTGGGCGATTGGATATGCACCCATGTTGACCACGTTGTCCCATTGATGTGGTGAGTGCGTTGCGGCAGTCGGGGGCCAGCTGGCCCAAGATGGCAGCACCCAGTAGACGCATGTGGCACCAGTGCAGTCAGAGATGACGTCATCCAAGCGGGTGGAAGTGACATCTTCGATGCAGGTGAAAGTTGTCCGGAGGAAGATGGCAGCACCCGGGGTGAGCACACTGCAGTGGCGCCAGTGAGTGGTTGGGCCGGAAGTGATGTCGACGGTGAGGGCAGAAGTGGCAGGGGATGTAATGGCATTGCCTGGTGCTTGCACATTGCGGTGTTCGGAAGGGCTCCCAGCTGGACGCGGAGGGCCGCAGCACTCCCAACGGGCCTGGAAAGGCACACGTTGGCAGTGGCCTTTCGTCCCGCATCGGGAGCAATGCGAATTCCTCACTGGGCAGCCTTTATGGGATTGCCTGTCTGACCCACAATGGGACCCACAGTACTTACAGGGGTGATCTGGACCAGTGGCTGTGACCGTCTCCTCTATGTAGGGCCCTTTGGCGATGGAGGTCGTTTGTATCTGCCAGTCAGGAGGCTGGGGGAGTCGGGCATCGAAGACTTCTGCATGATGAGCTGCAGCCTCCAGGGAGTGGAATACCTCCATTGTCCTGGTAAGTGAGGCAATGTTTTTCTCCAGCAGCTTTTGTCAGACGTTCCTCAAGTACAGCCCTCGCACGCACGTGTCCCAGATCAATTTCTCCTCTTCCCCTTTGGTCATCCTGGTCTCAGCCAGGCACAGGTGGGCTAACTCATGCAGGGCCCCTAGATAGGCATCTGCCATCTCACCTGGCTGCTGATACCTGATGCTGAGCAGGTACCAGGCGTAGACCACGTTTGTCGGGGGCTTGCGTAATGCTCTCCAGGATGGCCATCGCAGGTTCGTAGTCTGTGCAGTCCTTGATGGCCTGGAAAGCTCCTGGGCCCAGCTTGGTGTGGAGCACAATGAGCCGTTTCTGGTTGGTGTTGATTACCTCAGCCTGTGTTAGACTGATCGCCTCAATCCGGATCTCGAAGCGTGCCTGGGCATCCATGTGTTGGGGGTCAATCTCCAGGCTCCCGATCATTAGAAACTTCTCCATGGTCTCTCTTTAAATTTTTACTGGAATAAATTATGGTGCACTGAGGTAGCAGCAAACACAAAACTCAGAAAAGGCTTTACAACAGGCTTTATTCCAGTAAATGTCTGAACACCAGGTCATGCCTTGGTGGCTCCCCGTGTGACTGGCTCAGGAGGGGCTGGCTCAGGTTTATAGTCAGGCCAGCTGATTGACAGCCGGTCAGCTGGAGTCAACCCCTTAGGTGGTCTTCCAGCACGTACAGAGATCGCCCCCCTGCAATAGGCTGGTGGTTGTATCACCACAGTACTGTCAGTTATTTAGTACTGCAAAATAACCAAGACAAACCATTGTGGATTTGTAATGGGAAAAGCTAGAGTGGCCCCATTAAAGGCAATAGCCATATCTTGAATAGAATTGACTGCCGCTACTATGGCGAGCAAAATGGACAATATGTTAAGAAGAGAATTACAGGTGGACTTAGCAGATTCTATGTTTTGGACTGCTAGTACATCAGTGCTTAAATACATTAATTACAAAACCATGAGGTTTAGTACCTTTGTGACTAACAGAATTATTGAGATTGAAAAGGTTTTGCATGTTAATCATGGAGATATGTAAAAACAGTAGATAATCCAGCTGACATGGTTTCACGAGGATCAAATGTTCAATCGTTTCTGAAAAAAGCCAACACTTGGGTGTTTAGTTCTCAATTTCTTTTGCAATCTCAATAAAAATGGCCTCAAAATCTAAGAGTTAAAAGAACTTTCGGTGGAGGATCCAGAAATCCAAAACACTAATGTGAATACTATTTAAATATCTACTGATAAAGGTCCAATTATTCGATTAATTTGCTATCATTCTTCACGGTTTAGTTTGAAAAAGGCAGTAGCATGGATTCTTCGATTAAAGACTATATCAAAAAAGAAAATCTGAAGTCTCAAAAGAGCTGTTACTTAACAGTTTATGAATTGGTGAATGCTGAACTGTTTTTGTCAGAAAAGGGTGTTTGATAATGAGATATCAAAATTGAAGAGTTTGAATGTTACAAAAGCAAGTCATGTTTACAAGCCGAATCCTATTCTGGTAAATGATGTATTGAGAGTAGGAGGAAGATTGGAAAAAGCAATCATAGCAGAAGAAGTGAAACATCTAATTATATTAGCTAAGGAATTTCATATTTCTGAATTGATTGTTGGACATATACATGAGAAAACAGGTCATGGTGGTTGTAATCACGTGTTATCAGAATTGTGCCAGATATATTGGATACTTGGTGCTTCAATATTGATCAAAAGAATTATATCAAAATGTGGTAATGTGCAAGTGTTAAACCTGGACAACAACAAATGGTGAATTTGCCACCATCAGAGTTTTGCCTGATGAACCCCATTTACATTCGTGGGAGTTGATTATTTTAATCCTTTGCAAGTAAAACGAGGAAGAAGTGTTGAAAAACGATACAGAGCTAATTTTACTTGTTTGACGACGAGAGCAATTCATATTGAAGTAGCGTCATCACTTGATACAGACTCTTTTATCAATGTTCTTTGATTTTATCACCAGACGTGGTCAAGTGAAGGAGTTACGTTCTGATAATGGATCTAATTTTACAGGAGCTCAACTAGAGTTAAGCAAAGCAATTCAAAATTGGAATCAACATCAAATGCATGATGTCTTCCTTCAAAAGGAAATTAGTTGGATATTTAACTCACCCACAGGATCACATCATGGTGATGTGTGGAAAAGAATGATTCGATCAATCAATAAAATTCTTAATACCATTTTGAATAATCAAATATTGAATGATGACAATCTTCAGACAGTATTGTATGAGATTGAAGCTATTTTAAATAGTCATCCAATAACTAAAATTTCTGTCAATTCGAATGACATTGAAGCACTTACACCAAATCATCTCTTACTTCTTAAATCCTTTAATGCTTCCAGGTCAATTTCAGAAAGAAGATATTTATGTAAGGTGCAGATGGAGACAAGTGCAGTTTATTGCAGATTTATTTTGGAAAAGATGGATTAAAGAATTTCTTTCATTATTACAAGAAAGACAAAAATAGTCTGAAGATAAATGCAATTTTGTATGTGGAGACATTGTAATTATCATGGACGATTCTGCACCAATAAATTCTTGGTTGCTGGGGAGAATTGTGGATGCAGTTCGGACAAGAAAGATTTCATTTGGCAAGCGCAGATTAAAACCAAGACTGGTTATCTAAATCGACTTATTACTAAAATCTGTTTTTCACAAGAAGCAGAAAGTTTTGATTTCTAATCTTATATTTACCATATTTACTTTGGTATCTGAAATAGTAATTATTATGTATTAGTCATTAATGTCTATAATAGTAATAATTAGGGGCCAGAATGTAAAGGTTAAAACCTTGTGTTTTTGCTTCTTATAATTTTGTGCCTGTCCTTTTAAGGATAAGTATTGTTTGTAGTGTTACCATATGACATCATATGTCATAATATCCATGTAGTCTTGGAGCTTGTTTTATCATTCTTCGAAGAACCATGGAAGATACGTGAGCTTGAAGTAATTTACTTTGAATTCGTCTTAATCATTTCATATCATCTTAATTCATCTTATCATCTTATGTCTTTAAATATAACCAAGTGCTTTGTTTATTCAACGTATTAAAATCTTGATGCAAAGTTATGCAAAATGTTTATCTGTTTATATCAACCAATTAAAGCTACATAAATCTGCATCTACAGAGTTTGGTTTATTGAACTGATAAAATTGTAATTCAGAATATTTTCTTTACATATCTTTGAAGATATCACGTTTTGAAATTGGGGAATACTAGAAAATGGAAAGTGTCGTCTAAACCCCTCCCTCCGAAATATCACATGGAGACTAGAGATGCGAGTGACACTAGCTGTGGGTAGGGAGGCACAATACCTCATTTGGGGGGGCAATGCCTCCCCCCACCTTGCGCTGCCCGTGGCTGTGGGAAAAGAGACAGAGGGAAAAAGAAAGAGGGAGACAGAGTTGGGAGAAATAGGAATAGATGGGAGGAGGGTGGGGGATGGATGAAATCCAGATTGTTCCTGCAGTTGTGCTGATGGAGGTGGGCACAGTTTCATGCTGGAGAGGACTGTCTCCATGTTGTGTACAAACCACTGCATTGTCGGTGCATCAGGTCCTCTGTACTCCCTGTTGCGTCATCTGCAAACTTGATGACACTGTTGGAGCTGGATCTGGCGATGCAGCCATGGGTCAGTAGCGTGAACAGTAGAGCCAGGGCTCAGTGTGATGGTGCTCGACGTTCTGCTGCTGACCTAGACAAACTGTGGTCTCTTCACTAGGAAGTCCAGAATCCTGTTACAGAGAAGGGTGTTGAGTCCTAGTGAAGAACACTTCTCCACCAGCCCCTGGGATATGATCATATTAAACACTGAGCTATTGAACAGCAACCTGTTGCAAGATGCCTCTTTGGTACTGGGATGACGGTGGCTGTCTCGAACCCTACAGGAACATTGGACTGCTACAGTGAGGTGTTGAAAATGTCTGCGAAGACCGCTGTCAATTGATGTGCACGGTCCTTCAGTACCTGACCAGGTATGTTTTCTGGTCCCACTGTCTTGTGTGGGTTCACCTCGTGTCACTGGAGCTGCACAGCTGTCTGTGGATCCTGTGCGTACCCCTGCTTTGCCTTCCAGATTGCACGAGAGAGTTCATCCCTGGCTGATCTTAGTGCCACCCTGTCTCCTGTCCTGAAGGCAGCCACCCAAGTCCTGAGAAGTGCCTGGACCTCTGCATCCAACCATAGTTTCTGGTTGTGAAGCATTTGATCTCAGTGACATCCTCAATGTACTCACTGAGGTAGCCTGCCACTGAACTTGTGTACTCCTGTTTACATTACTGTTGTAGGTGGCCACCTCCCTGAAGCAACTCCAATTGTAGTCTCAAAGCAGTCTTGCAGCGCTTCTGTGTCCCGCACCCCTACCCCTGTCCATATCCTGATCTCCTAGCGAACTGACCTAGTTTGCTTTGCCAGCGGTCTGTACACCAGGGTTAGCAGGATGGATATGTGATCCAAGTGACCAAGATGGGGGCAAGGTGCAACCTTGTACACAGCAGGGACATTGGTGTACACCTGATCCAAGGTGTTCTCTCCTCTCCTGGTGAAATTCACATGCTGTTAAAACCATGGTAGAATTGCTTTCAGGTTGGCCTGGTTGAAGTCACCAGTACAATCATGGTGGGGGACCTCTGGTCTCCTTCACCCTCAGCATGGCCGAGAATTCCCTGGGCAGGTAGAATGGTCTGCATTTCACCATTCGGTATTCTAACTCTGCTGAGCAGAAGGTCTTCACAACAGGGACATTTGTTTACCAGTTCTCTTTGATGTAAATGCACCTCCTTGAGTCTTGCGAGAAGCAGCAGCGTCTCTGTCTGGCCTGAGGGAAAAAAAGCCATTTTACTGAATTGTTGAGTGCTATCCTGGAGCCAAAGTAGCCCTGCAGTTCTCTTTGGTTCATGTACAGTCTCAGGGAATCCAATTGTTTTCTCCAGCCATCTTACATTTGCAAGTAAGATCATTGGGAGCGCGGGTCTGTTGAGGTTATTACTTAGTCTGACTCCCTCGCTGAACTTCTTCCTTCTCCAATAACACTTCTGTTGGCCTCCTCGCATCTCTAAAGGGCTTTCTCGCCTCTCCGGTGATCCGGTCCGCAGTTTACAGCAGACTGGCTCTCTTGCTTCAGCAAGTTAAAACTATTCAGTATCTTGGCAGTCCGATCCTCTACTTTAAAATTCCATTTCGTGTTTCTTAATTCCTTGAGTCTTTGATGATCCAAAACAATCCAAGTAAGGTCGGAGATCTGACCATTAAATGGAGCTGAAGTGGCCTCTGCAGACCCATGTGTCACTATTTTAAAATAAAAATCATGACCGAGATGAAGATTTAGCATTGATGCTCCTTCCTACCTCCTGATTATATAAAGGCCTCTGGACCTCATACCCATTCCCTTAAAGCTCCAGATGGTGCCTCTGCTGTCTGAATAATACCTGATCAATATCAGTTTCTAGGAAAAGATGTTTGTTCACCCTATTCCAGGAGAAGGAATTCCCTGGCATTGCCTCCGACGTCATTGTTTCCCAACCCCATATCGCCCATCTCTATCTCCTAACCAAGATCCACAACCTAATTGTCCCGGCAGACCCATCGTGTACACGTGCTCCTGCCCCACCAAACTAGTATCCACTTACCTTGACTCTGTTTTGTTGCCCCTGGTCCAATCCCTCCCCACCTACATCCGGGACACTTCACATGCCCTCCATCACTTCAACAACTTCCAGTTCCCTGAACTCAATCATCTCATATCAACCATGGATATCCAATCACTACACACCTCCATTTCCCATATAGAAGTTCTTCAAGTCCTTTGCTCCTTTCTTGATAATAGGCCCAACCAGTCCCCCTCCACTACCACCCAGCTGGCAGAACTTGCATTCACCATCAATAATTTCTTCTTTGACTCATCCCACTTTCTCTAGGTTAAAGCGGTAGCCATGGGTACCCACATGGGTCCCAGCTATGTCTGTCTTTTTGTTGGCTATGTGGAGCAATCAAGGCTACAAGCCTGTACAGGCAAGGCACCTCAACTCTTCTCTGCTACATTGATGACTATTTTGGTGCTGCCTCATGTACCCATGATGAGCTCGTCGACTTCTGTACCCATGATGAACTCGTCGACTTCATCCACTTTGCTGCCAACTTCCACCCTGACCTCAAGTTCTCTTGGTCCATCTCCAGCAACACTCTCCCTTTTCTCTATCTATCTTGGGAGACATATTCTCAACAGATATCTTCTACAAACCCACCAACTCCCACAGCTACCTCGACGACAACTCTTCCCAACTTGTAAGGATTCCATTCCTTTCTCACAATTCCTCTGTCTCCGTCACATCTGTTCCTAGGACATGATCTTCAAGGCCAGATCATCAGAAATGTCTTCAGGCTTCAAACAACATGGCTTTCTCTCTACCATCATCAGCCCTCACTCGCATATCCTCCATTATCCCCACATCTGCCAACTCCGCCCCACACGCAATAAGGATAGGATTCCTCATCCTCACCTACCATCCCTCCAGCCTCCACATCCAAAATATCATCCTCTGCCATTTCCACCACCTTCTACGTTAGCCCACCCCCAGTCACATATTCCCCTCTCCTCCCTTCTCCGCCTTCCATAGGGATCACTTCCTCTGTGACTCCCTTGTCCACTCCTCCCTCCCCACCAATCGTCCCCTTTATGCCTACCCCTGTGACTGCAGGAGATGCTCCACTTGCACCCACATCTCCTCCCTCACCAGCATTTGGGGCCCCAAACAGTCCTTCCAAGTGAAGCAACATTTCACTTGTAAATCTGCAGGGGTCATCTACTGCATCCAGTGCTCCCGTTGTGGTCTCTTCTACATCAGAGAAACTTTAATGAACATCTCAGTTCTGTCTGACGCAATAGCGTAGATCGCCCAGTGGCCACCCATTTCCATTCCCTTGACGACATGCCTGCCAGACTGAGATCACCCGCAAATTAGAGGGACAGCAGCTTATCTTCCATTAGGACACCCTCCAATCAGATCGCATTAATCGACCTCCAGTTTCTATTAAACCCACCCCCTATCTTCGACCCCTGTCTCCTTTCTTCTAATTCTGTCTGTCTGTCTCTCTCTTTCTCTCTTTCACTTACCCTGTCGCCTATCACAGAGCCAAAATCTCCTTTCCTCTTATCATATCCAATTAACCCCTTTCATCCAATTAACCTCTTCCTCCCATTCATCCCTCTTTCTCTCAGTCTTTACTGAGACACCTGCCTGCTTTTTGTTTATACCTTGAAGAAGGGCTCAGATATGACACTTCTGTAATATATCTTTACCTCCTACAGACGTGGGAGACCGGCTGAGTTCCTCTAGCATTTACTGTGTGTTTTAACTACAATCACAGAGTCTGCAGTCTTTCGTGTTTCAGTTCCTTCCCATGAACATTACTTTGGTAATTCCTGCTCTGGTATTCAATTACCCTCACACCTGGAAGTGTATCCATCTGGATAAGACCCAAATAAATCAGTTGCTGACATTTTCACCATGTTTAACTCAATAGTCACTGGCAATTAAAAAAAGTAACAGTCCATTTTGCCTTCAGCGGACCGATTCAGTTCAGATGATCGATAAACTGGAACTATGGTGTGAATTCAAATGTCATTTTGATTGAAACAGTTGATTTTGACGTAATTTATCAATTGTATTGCAGATTTTGCTTTAAGCGCATTTCAAAGATTAGTTTGCCTGATATTCAGCTGATATTGTCAGCTCTGAGACAACCAGGAAAGCAGGACGTGGGAAGCTATTGGCACTAGCATAATTCCTGCAAATCAATCTCTATATTCACTGAACAGCCAATGCATCATGCAACCGACACAATGGAAATTGAAAAATCTAACATTAAGCAACATTGAAAAAGTCCTGAAGGAAAAAAATTCAATTCAAGCAGTGATATTAATGAATATAATACATACTGACGATGTAATAATTTGTATCTTATCCAACTGTGTTTATGTTTTGAATAATATTATTTTTATACTCACAATACTAGCAATGCTTATGAGAGCAACAAGACTTCCAGTTAGCTCCTGACTTTATTCCTGTTGTTTGTATCTCTTGTAGCCTTTCATTCTGCAGATGTGACAGTACTAACCATTGAACCCCCTTTGCCACCACACAGTTGTAGCATTTTTTTGTGATGTCACAACACCCTGTTCTCAATGTTTCCTTATGACATCACAATAAACCACCCCCTCTTTCAGAGGACAGCTAATTCCAGAAATAACGAGTTTGACTTCAAAGTTTGCAGAATTTAGTTCCATATATCTGTTGTTTGGGCATCACAAGATGCCAGATTGGATTGAATACTGTATATGCTGGCATATCAGACAACTCATGTATAAGACAACACCCCCCCCCCCCCCGAATGTCTACTTAAAATGTAGGTTTTGAGCTATACTCACAGGATAAGGTGACCCCAAGTCTGCCATTTCCCGCTGACCAGTGGAGTGATGTTGCAAATTACCCAGTAAAGGTTTAAATGTTATAGCGTATTTTAAAATAAACCACCTTCTGCTCCTTTAACAGGCCATTTAAAACCTGTTTAGAACCAATGGCATTTAGATGGGCTCTGAGGGGGAGCGCTGAGACTTTACTGTCAAGGTTAGTATTTTATACTTGGTGTATAAGATGACACCTGGTTTTGGGGTGGCCTGTCTTTTATATTGACATATATGGTGTGTTGATCGATGCACACTCAAACAAAAGTTATGTGAAACAAGCACTTCATTACAGTGGGAAGGACATCCAACAATCTTCTGCACTACAGCATGGAAAATCCGTCAAGCCAATGTAAACTGATTTGTTAATGGCTCTAGCTAATCTTCAACAGTGCAGCTAGGGCCATATGTTGAGTACACTCTGAGCATCCAAAATTCATCAAAAGACAGGAATCCACAACTCTTCCAAACCACAGCCCTCACAATATGTGGAGCTTAAAGAGATTACCAGTTATGTGTCATTTGAGAAACAAAATGTTTTTCTTAGCATTGCTTGGGTTGGTCCTTGTCCATGTCTCGAAGCAAGAAATGAGGTAAATAATGGATATTTCCTCTGATTCCCAGACAATCACTTCCATGATCTTCCTCCGTAAAATGGCCATCATCACATAATTGGAACTGTGTACTTCCCCTGCCTGGCATTTCTAATCTAGACCCACACTTTACCCTGTGAGGTAAATGCACTCCAATGACATGTCACCATTAATACCACAACTTCAACACCATTCTGGCTGCAGATAGAACTTCTGCATTGAGAAAATCACTGTCTTATGACAGTCACAGAAAGAAAGCAGCAAAACCCATGGAGATGCCCATGGAGGCATTACTTACCTTGAAAGAATGTATCTGATGGACTCAGAATCATTGTCCTTGCTCCATCACTCTTTGCAGCCTACTTTGTTTGACGCACCTCAGTGTAAAAATCCTCACTAGTCATCCTGCAGCTCAAGTCCCATGGGGCCATTCGTGGCTTTGGAATCCATCGGGGCAGCAGTTCATCTGGGGAGGGGTCCACTGCATCTTGGCGCCCATTGCTTGCAAGCCATGAGAGGTAAGTTGTTTTGAATATGGCAGCTGAGGCGTTCTCAAACGGCTCTTCATTTCATTGGGAAGGACACAGGCCAGCCTCCCTGGTTTCCTTCATCTCTATGGCATCTGTTTTTTTTTTCATCTGAAGCCACCATGAGATGTTCTTTAAGGTCCAACAACTTCCTCCATGCAGTAAAACTGGAGCGAGCATATCAATTCTCTGCTCATCCCATCTGGAAACGGATCAGTTGGGATATCCTACCTTTATTTTTACTGCAAGAGCTACAATGCAACATTTTTAATGACTCTTTCAAACCATCTTACCATTTTTAAGTGGACCTATGAATGGATCCAATTCAGATTATAAACTGCACACTTCAGCAGAAGGGCTATTTCTCAGAGGCATCTTTGGTGACCAATCTCCCAGGAGTGCCAAATGAAAGGGAAAATGAGAAGAGGGCAAAGCTACTGTAACAAGAATGAGGAGGAAGAGGAGGAACGAAAGGCCTCAGCAAGAAGAGTATATCTGAAAATAGTGCCCAGGGCACCAAGCAAGGTGCTATGCCCCTGGAGACTAGGTTTCATTAAGGAATTCCAATACAATATGCCACACATACTGCAAGTCCTGTTGGAATCCTTGGTAAATTTCTACAGATTAGTGCCAAGTGTGCTGACCAGCTGCATCATGGTCTGGTATGGGGATGAGGTCACCAATACCACTGAGCTTAGAGCCCTGCAGAAGGTAGTGGACACTGCCCAGGATATCACAAGCAAATCTCTTCCCACCATCAAGAACATCCACAGGGAATGCTGCCATTGGAGAGCAGCAGCAATTGTCAAGGATCCACATCATTTAGCACACTCTCTGCTCTCAGGAGGGAGGTACAGGTGCCACAAGACTCGCACCTCCAGGTTCAGAAACAGCTGCTACCCCTCCACTATCAGACTCCTCAACAACAAACTCAATCAGGGACTCATTTAAAGATTCTTACTTGTTCACTTTATTTTTTGTTTGTTTTTTTTCTCCTCTTTGTATTACACAGTCAGTTGTTTATATTTGTTTACATATGCACATTGTGTAGTTTCTTTTTCCACTACTAGTAAGTGGCAATTCTGCCTCACCTTCAGCAAAAAGAAATCTCAGGGTTGAATGTGATTTGATGTATGTACTCTGACAATAAATCTTGAAACCTGAAATCTGAGTTAAAACGAGGGCCAGGGCCAAATTGCAAGGCAAGGCCTATCAGATTTTTCTGGTGTTGGTTTACAGATGCTCCAGAAGTGTGCATATCCCAGCATTACAGGTAAGGTCTTTCACACAGAGATAGAAGAAAAGAACCCGCTGAACCAGCAGGGAAAGCATGGTCACAAACAGTCCTTGGGCAGTAGGACCATTGTACTGCAGACATAGTTGCAGTAGAACTCCCATCCCTTTGAACCTTCTCTGTTATTCAATACGATCAGGATTGATAGTCAGGCTCAATTTCATATTCCTAGTCTCAAAACAATATTCAAGACTTGGCAGTACATTGTCCCCATATACATGCCTGTTAAATTTACATATCAACTTTTATCAAATACTTTCTGAAAGTTCAAGTAAATAACATCCAGTCATTTCAATTGCATTTGCAAAATATTCTGTTGTTTCGACAAACACGATTTTCCATCTAAAAAAACAATGTTTTAATATACACCAACACCGTTAACATTAAAAGTAGCAAATTTTAAATTAACCTGATCTTCATCAATTCTGTGAGAAACAGAAGTACCTTCACAGAATTTGTTTGAGACAAAAATTGAGAACAAAGAACATTTATTATACAACATTGCAAAGTTGGGTGCTTTCCCCTTACCCTGGGAATACACACATACGCTGGGCCTCACCCAACTTTTATACAGTTATTTCAGTATAGAAGTACCCTCTCCCTAACATTCTTCTGCCTCCTGGATGAATTTGGCATTAGACAATCCTGTCTGCCTATGTGCTGTTTTTGTGAACTTGGAGGACCAGGGGGTGTCCTGTCGGTGTCCCATCATGTCATTGTCCTTATTCACAAACCTGCCTTTGTCCTTATTCACACCTTTCCAACCCTCAGGGCTTACTAATTCTATGCAGAACTTGCTAATTCTGTCTAAGGCGGCTTACTAATTACATATGCGGAACTTGCTAATTCTGTCTATCTCTAGAAGACCCTTATCTCATTCAGACTAACTTTACTTCCTAAATTCTATTATCTACCCTTATCCTATTCATACTGGCTTTATTCGTTCATATATCCATACTAGCTTTCTTCACCCCTCATTTTTTCATATTAGCTTTACTCATCTCTCACAATTCCAATATCAATCAACTGTTGAGATTACATCCCTCGCTTCCTATTCTTCCCTTTCAGGACCAAAACAAGATGTTAAGGGAACCTTTCTTGACCTTGCCCCTGTTTATTACCAGGTAAAGAATTAGAAAATGTCAGGGCTTCAACAATATCATTAAAAAACTGAGATTGAAAGTCTCCATGAAAGATGTAAGTAAGGCAGGATACCAAAAAGCAAATTTGTATCCTTTCTTCCACAAGACAGCCTACGGCGTTTAATTACAGCTTGACTCAAATCAGCATTAAAAAAAAGACTATTATTTTTAATCATTCAAGGACCCTGATTACTTCTCGCATTATGAACAGCAATTCTTAAAATCAACTCTCTATCTTGATAACAGAGACATCTAATCAAAATAGAATGTGGAGCTTGACCAGGAAGTGGCTTCCTTCTTATTGGTCTATGAGCTCTGTCCAGTTCCAGACTATTTGGAAAATATTCTGTTCCCAAAACCTCGGGAACCCACTTCTGAAAAAACTGAAATGGGTCCAGACCTTCAAAATCTTCCAGAAGACTGACAATTTTAACATTATTTCTCTGACTTTGATTCTCCAGAGCATCAATCTTCTTCAATAAATCACCTTTCTGAATTTCTCAGCCAGTGAACGAATCTTCCATCTGTCCCATCTTTTCTTTACATTGATCTACTACATCTTTACAATCAATAAATTCTTCTTCTTCAATAAATTCTTCTTGTTGATATCTCCCCCTTCATATCAACAAGCTGTTCCTTCATAGATGAAAACCCTTGACTCATCTGGATAGCCTAATTCTCCATCTGCTTGGATAAGTCAATATATAAAGTTGGATCTGACCGATGAGAATCAGACTTAAACTTTAAGGCCTGCTTTACCATGGGCCTACCCTAGATATGACAGTTTCTTCCTCCATACCTTATTCTTCCTCTTCTTCCAGTCCAGCTGTATCCACTTCTTCCTCCTCCGTCGATATCAAGGTTGGTTCTACCTGACTACGGGATCACTGGACTGAGGGAGGTCAGGTCCCCCCCGCAGCCTGGGCCATAACAGGCATGTGTGATTGTTCTTCTTGATCTGGAGGGAGACGACATTGTGCACCAGTGCCATCTTCCGCAGCGCTGCGTGAAGTCGGTGCAGGTGTAGATTGAATCCTACCAGAGGACTGGCGTTGTGGACAACGGTGAGGAGGAATCGAGTCCGGAGGCTCCACTCAGCAGTTGCTAACTGTTTAGTAGCCGTTTTATTTGCTGGTTGAGCTTTAGTTTTCTTCATGGCTGATTCTAAGATACTTCAGTGGTATACTTAAAACTTTCTAAAAATATTTTTTAAACTTTAAAATGGGTTTTGAATAGTTCTGCCAGGGGCAGGTGTTTTCCCATGTCTTCTCCCTACACCATCACACCACACCACCCCTAAAAACCAGTGTTGACTTTGTCTAATCCTATCATGTTTCTGAGTGTGCTGTTAACTTACCTTTTATCATTACTGAGCAAAACCACAACTGTTACTGAGTAATTCTTGCAACAATTCCAAAGGCCTGGTTTAAACATGCTTCTTGTCATGGTGTTCACAACTTGCTTTTAAAGGCTGGTTTCAGGAAAACCAGAGAACCCTGTGAAATCAGCAATGCAATGATTGAAATACCACCCCAGTTAAACAATCATTGTAAATTTGAAAGGCAAAATTACCTTTCCAATAAGCCAGTCAAATATTTATGTGTTCAAGAAGCTATCAGTCCATTAGTCAACTTCCCAATGCAATCAGAATCTTGCTAGCTTCAACCACTTCTTTATTTACCCCCATTCCATAGCAATCCTGTCTTTCCTGAACTCAAACCCTTGTCGCCTCCCTCACTGAAATTTTCCACCAGTGGTTGATGTCCTCACACACTTTAGAATTTTCAATCCACGTTAATATATTACCTTCAATACCATATCCTCTCATTTATTGACCAAGCTCCTGTATGGGAACTTCTTGAAAGTCTTCCAAAATCCAAATACTCCTGAAAACTAGTTTTCCCCTATTGTTTTATAATAGTCACTTCTTCCGAGAGCTCCAGCACAAGCTTCAGTCATGAATTTCCCTTCATAAATCACTGACTCTCTGATGCACCATCAATTACACTAAGGCTGACATTGCCAAAACTGAAGGCTTTTATTGACAAGAGATGGACAGCATCCCTGTGTTGGTCACTCACACTAACCCAGACTCCAACTGGGGGCAGGTTTGTTGCAAGACAGGCTTCATGGGGGAAGAAAGGGAGAGGAGTAATGAGCCAGCCAGTGAGAGCAGGGTCAACCAGGAAAGGTCATGACAAATATGTACAATAGTGGTTTCACCACAGTCTGGTTACATCTTGCAATTCTTTTCCAGAATAGTTAGATGGTGTAATGGAAGATTTAAACCGTGTTTTTTACTTTTGCAGTCTTTGCTTCTGCAAGGCTTGGAACCTGCTTGTTGTTTTTTTACTTTTGCAGCCTTTGGTTCTGCAAGGCTGAGAACCTGCTTGTTTTTTAGAATCAGCAGACATAAATTGCACCGAGGGGCCAGAGATGCAGTTATCTGATGAAAGGACATCTGTGTACCAAGAACATTTAATCTTCCTGCTTATTTTGGTTACAGACTGTCAGAGGCCTAGCCTTGATGCAAAATAAACCATTGTATTCAAAGTGATAAGGTGAAAATTATGTTACTCCATAGAAGCCTAACATGCTAGCTTGCTCACTTATCTTTCTTGCTGTGCTGGGAATAGGTGCTTGGGTAAGCAGTTTTTGGGCAATATAAGCCATGGTCCCACTGCTGAAGTTTGAGACTCTCCAAGAGGTGGCAACATCTCTCAGCAAGAAGAAGAACTTCCAGAGTCCAGCCAATGACCCGGTCGGGGGAGGTGGAGAAGCTGCTACCAGTGCCCCGACAACCAACTACAAGTATGCGGTCGTTGCCTCGCTTCGGCAGTTGGGACCAGTCCCGGCGTTGATAAGTATAATTGGGAAGGGCTTGCATATTGTAGTTTGAAATCAGCTTTTGAATTTGTAATAAACATTTGCATACACTGAACTGCTCTCGGTGTGTACACACTGTTGGAATCTAGGGGTTAAAACAGTATGAAATAAATGATTAATTAATAAGTGTATATTTACTGCATGGTTCAGGGGAAAAGAGGAATGTGATTAAGTGGCAATCACAGCATGGAGCAAAGTTGGCTGAGCAAAATTGTCTCTCCAAAATACAGGGAGAGGAAATGCATAAAACGATTTAGGAGGAATGCTCAAACTAAAGGAGGTGGTGAGTAGCACAGGAGACACAGGCCAGATCAGAACAAAGAATGGCCTGCAAGAAACAAAGGGAATGGAAAACCAGTCTAGGAGGAAGATTAAGGCAGGAGGAGGTGTTAAAGAGAACAGCAGAAATTGGCCAGACAAGAACAAAATGGTGATTAGAAATATCTGGGGATGAATTAATTTCTGATCAACACAACAGGATAGTCTGGCCTGGAGGATTAAGATGGGAGTGCTACACCCCAGATATCTGCAAAACAGGAGATGACTTGTGATAACCCTTATGCAAAAAGATCTAGCAAAGGAAGACAACTTTTGTTCTGTATGATAATGATATCTAGCAAAGGAAGCCAACTTTTGTTCTGTATGATAAGGTTGACCTATATAAACTGAACCAACTGGACAATAGGGGTCAGTCTTGGGGAGTAGCTCACTGTGCAGGTGACCTATGAACTAATGAGTGGCCCAGAGCTCTGTTAAGTTTTATTCTTGTGCTGTGTAATAAATTGACTGTTGAACCAAATACCTTCTCCTATCACTTCATTCAAAGAACACGCTGGACTCAGACTACACATAGACTAAATTAAGAGTAAGGTAAAGCCAGAGTACGACAATTTGGTGAGCTGTTCTCTTTAACACCTCCTCCTGCCTTAATCTTCCTCCTAGACTGGTTTTCCATTCCCTTTGTTTCTTGCAGGCCATTCTTTGTTCTGATCTGGCCTGTGTCTCCTGTGCTACTCACCACCTCCTTTAGTTTGAGCATTCCTCCTAAATCGTTTTATGCATTTCCTCTCCCTGTATTTTGGAGAGACAATTTTGCTCAGCCAACTTTGCTCCATGCTGTGATTGCCACTTAATCACATTCCTTTTTCCCTGAACCATGCAGTAAATATACACTTATTAATTAATCATTTATTTCATACTGTTTTAACCCCTAGATTCCAACAGTGTCTATTGTCTTTCGGTAGCTCAAACTCTGTGACCAATCTAAAACGAACAAAGTGAGAGGTACAAGTTTACCCAGGACAGATGGTACTCAGGCAGAGGTCTGAGTTGATGTCGTGATTTCCTGGGATCTGGTGTCAATTCTGAGGACTCCCAGCAGCTATTCCCTCCTGCCTCTGGAACACTCTGTTGCCAGAGATGATGATTTGTTCTGCTTGTGGGAGAGAACACACACAAGGAATGTGATGGAGAAGTCTGGCACAGAGGTCTGCAAGGACAGCTGTCAGGTCTGTGAGAGATGGGAAAATTGATCTAAAATTATGAACATGGAAGAAACTAAAATTCATCAGTTAATGGCTGTAACCAGTACAAACAGGATGAGCTTAGGGATTAGGATGCAGGAAAGCAGAGTCAGCACGATTAACATAAGAATCTTCTTTGTGACAAGAGCCACCATAAGACTAAGATAAGGAATGGTAAGGTACAATAGAATGTAGGAAGTTGAGGTAGTCTGGATCAGATAAGGGTCTCCTAGCCCTAGATAGAAGTACTAAGTCCTACATATCTAATTAGCTAACCTTACACAGATTTATACATATTAAATTAGCCAACGCTAGATAGGATGAGTCAACTCTGCATAACAAGAGACTGTAGCCCTGAGAATCAGGAAGGTGTGAATAAGGACAATGACATGATGGGACACCCACAGGATACCCCCTGGTCCTCCAAGTGTACTGAAACTGCACGTAGGCAGGAAGGATTGCCTATGCCAAACCCATCCAGGGGGCAGAAGAATGAAAGGGGAAGGGTATTCTGATACTGAAATTGACTGTATAAAAGTTGGGTGAGCCCCAGTATATGTGTGTATTCCCAGGGTAAGGGGAAGCACCCAACTTTGCATTGTTGTAAAATAAATGTTCTTTGTTCTCAATTTTTGTCTCGAGCAATTTCTTTAAAGGTACTTCAATTTCTAACAAATGGGGGCTCGTCCGGGATCACACTCCCTCCACTGACAGAGTACCCCGACGACGAGAGTAGGTGCACCCCAGCTGATTCAGCTGGACTCACGGACGACGGGTGGCTGGTCAGTGGAAGAAGCGAGTGATATCCGAGAAGAGGCATTGAGAACAAACGATGGGAGGAAGCGCGCTAGAGCATTGCTACTGGAACTCGGTAAGAGGAATTTTACTTGCCTATAAGTATGGGAATTATGAGTAGCAAGGAAGAGAGTCCTGGTTCAGGATGTGAACACCAGATAGCTATGTACGGCCCGCTTGGGTTGATGTTATCTGAGTGGGGCACGGGAAGGACCCGTGGGAAAGACAAACTGACAATGGTCAGGTATTGTTGTATTGAATGGGTTAAACGCCCGGTTAAAGGGAGCTCCGTGTACTGGCCAAAGTTCGGATCCGAGGATGAATGGATGTGTCAAGCTTTGAACATCTGGCTCTATCAAAACCAGAGAGAGACAATGTTGAGAGCAGGGAATATGCAGCCTGCTTGCTCAAGGGACCCATGGAACAACTGGTTTTGAATGAGAAAGAACTCAGGGATAAGAGAGAGGAGGAACCTTTTGTCCCTGAATCACAGGGGTGGGATGTGCTACATTCCCTCCCTCCACCTTATGTTCCTCCTATGCCAGCTCCTATCTTTCCTTCCCTTCCTATGACCTACCCTTCTGCACCTCCCCCTCCTCCCCCACCACTAGAGAAGAAAGAAAAGAACCGGAGTGGTATGGTGACTCGCTCACAAAGCGCTCGATTACCACCTCCGTTGACAGGAGAGAGAGATCATTGTAATTCAGAACAACGTGAGATCCCTCAGGAAGAAGGGGCAGAACCCTTCGATTCACTTCTCAGGGAACAGGAACACAAATCTAAGAAACCAGAAATCAGCTGGATGCGACCCCTGCGGGAGGTTCCCATGGGAGAGGGTCTTGGGTTCGTAAATGTGCCCCTGACCAGCACTGAAGTACGTAATTTTAAGAAAGAATTGACCTCCCTGATAGAAGATCCCCAGGGATGTGCTGAACAGTTAGACCAATTTCTGGGACCAAACCTGTATACTTGGGAGGAATTAACATCCATCTTTAAGACTCTGTTTACCTTAGATGAGCGGGGAATGATCCGACAGGCAGGCATTAGAGTCTGGGATAAGGAACACCAAGGGGGGCACGAGGCGACCCCTGGAGAAGCCAAATTCCCCCTCACAAAACCTAATTGGGACAAAAATACCAGTGGTGGCCGCACACTGATGGAAGAATACAGGATTAATTTGATCAAAGGAATCAGAGAATCTGTCCCCAAAGGACAGAATTTCAAAAAAGCCTTTGAGGTTCCCCAAGGTCCCGAGGAGACCCCTCTGCATTTCTCAATAGATTGCGCACGGCAATTCAACAATATGGGGGTCTCGACATAGAATCTCCAGCAGGGGAACAATTGGTTCTAACGGGTTTTGTTACCAACTCAGCCCCAGACATCAGAAGAAAATTACAAAAGACAGAAAATTGTCACGAGCAAGGAATTACCCAGCCACTGCAGATTGTTCAGAGAGCATTTGTCCAGAGGGCGGAAGATAAACAAAAAGGGAAAGCTAAAATTTTAATACAAACAGTCAAAGGAATAGTAGCTGATCATCACGAAAAAGATAAGGATTACGGGCCAACTTCTGTACGCGGTGAGGGGAGCCATGGGTGGGGAAGTGGGGACCCCAGCAGGTGGAGGAGTAGAGGAGGATTCCGGGGACGACGGATGCCCCCTAGAAATTTTGGGAGAGATTGGGAAACAGGACCACTTATCTGTTTCCATTGTAAAAAGGAAGGGTACTTTAAAAAGGAATGCCCACTGCGAGCAATGGACACATGCTCCTATGCCCTGATGGAAGCTGATCATGAATAGAGGGGTCACGGTTCTCAGCCAATACACACCGTGGGGCAGCACGGAGAGCCATTAGTTAATTTATGCATAGGACCCCACAGTGACAAGATGATATTTTTAGTCAATTCTGGAGCCGCCCGATCTAGCATTCTACACCAACCCCAGGGGGTTAAAATAGAAGGGACAGTTACAGTTTCTGGGTTGGGAGGACGAGACTTTCCAGTCCCGGTATTGCGAGAGGTCAGAATTCAAATGGGAGATAAGATCATAATTGAGGATCTTCTATTACTTCCCCAAGCCAGAGTATGCTTGCTAGGAAGGGACCAATTGGCTATCGGTACCCGACCTTTACAATCAGGCATTGGAGTACAATTCTATGTTTTGAACGAGGAGGATCGAAAACTTATAAATCCAAGAGTATGGGCAGGAAAAGGCAATAGAGGAATCCTCGACATTCCTCCACTACAAGTCACTTTAAAGGATACTCAACAAATTGTTAGGCAGAAACAGTACCCGATTCCGATGGCTGGCCGAAAAGGTTTACAGCCCGTAATTGACCAGTTGATTCAGGACGGCATACTCGAACCCTGTATGTCTCCCTTTAATACCCCGATTTTACCTGTTCAAAAACCAGACGGCACCTACCGCCTAGTACAGGACTTGAGGGAGCTTAACAAATTCATTCTTGCCCGTCACCCTGTTGTACCTAACCCCTATACCATCATGAGTAAAATTGACCCCCATAATCAATGGTTTAGTGTCATTGATCTCAAGGATGCATTTTGGACTTGTCCATTAGCTACAGAGAGCAGAGACATGTTCGCCTTTGAATGGGAGAACCTCTTTACTGGCCGTAAAAACCAATACCGGTGGACTGTCCTTCCACAAGGCTTTGCAGAATCACCCAATTTATTCGGTCAGGTCCTAGAACAGGTATTAGATGAAGCTCCTCGGAGAGAAAATTGCCAACTCATACAATATGTTGATGACTTGTTAATTACAGCGAGGACTTATGAATTAGCTAAAGATTTTACGGTAGCACTTTTAAATTTTTTAGAGAAGAAAGGTCTGAGAATCAGCGAGTCCAAACTACAATTTGTGCAATCCAAAGTCAAATACTTAGGACATCTAGTGAGTCAAGGAACCAGGAAAATTAGCCCAGAGAGAATAACTGGTATTATGCAGATTCCCCCTCCCAAAAATGCCCAGGAACTCAGGAAATTCCTTGGGTTAGTGGGATTCTGTAGAATCTGGATGGAAAATTATTCTAACCTGGTCAAATTCCTTTATGATAAACTTCCCAGTATAGGAACCGAACCACTTGACTGGACGGATGAAGAGATCAAAAATTTTAACTCTGTTAAACATTGCCTTACGCGTGCCCCAGTTTTAGCGCTACCCGACCTAAACAAACCTTTTGACTTATACACTAATACAAAAGCTGGGGCAGCCACCGGAGTGCTCACCCAAAGCAGGGCAGGCTATAGACAACCAGTAGCTTTCCTGTCAAAGCTTTTAGACCCCGTTTGTCGCGGCTGGCCAGAATGTATACAAGCCATCGCAGCCACTGCAATTTTGGTTGAAGAAGGGCGAAAGATTACTTTCGACGCCCCTATGATAGTTCACACCCCTCATACAGTCCGCAATATTCTCTTACAGCGGGCTGGAAGGTGGCTCACGGATTTGAGAATTTTAAAATATGAAACGATCCTAATGGATAGCAATGATTTGACCTTACTTACAACCAAAACTCTCAACCCAGCAGCCTTCCTCATCTCTCCAACTACTGACCAATCCTCAAACGATTTAGAACATGTGTGCTCAGAGGTTATCGACTTACAAACCAAAATTAGGGAAGACCTAACCGATGTCCCTTTAACTGAAGGAGAAAGATTGTTTATTGATGGCTCTTCACGTTGTATTGCAGGAACCCGCTATAGTGGGTATAGTGTAGTGGACGGTAAGCAAGATCTGGTGATCGAAGCCGGTCGTCTCCCTGGTCATTGGTCAGCACAATCCTGTGAGCTATATGCCCTCTGTAGAGCACTCCACGAACTAGAGAACAAGGTAGGAACTATCTACACTGACTCTAAATACGCTTTTGGTGTAGTCCATACCTTCGGTAAGATATGGAAAGAATGAGGGATGATAACTGGCAAAGGACAGAAGTTAGCCCATGAAGAGTTAATTACCCAATCCCTAGAGGCTTTAACACTCCCATCCGAAATTGCCATTGTACATGTGCGGGGACACCAGACTGGTAACAGTCCTGAAGCTAGAGGAAACAGGCAGGCTGATGCAGCTGCCAAACAGGCAGCACTCGCAGAAAAGAATCACATGCACCAGCTACTGCCCACGCCGATAGAGATTAAAAAGACCCCCATCTTTTCACGGGAAGAGGAGGTCTCAATGAAAGATAAGGGATTTCGCCAGACTGCCGACGGGTTGTGGTGGACAGTAGACGGACGGCAAGTCCTTAACAAAGCCATAACTCGCCAAGTCATAGATCAGTTACATCAACAAACACATTGGGGAACCCAGTCCGTTGTTGATATCTTTGGACGTTTCCTTCACTGCCCTGGCATATACAATATTACTAAACTTGCTACTAGATCTTGTCCCATTTTAATAAGAAATCGATGCGCCAAGTAATACCTGGCGGTCGCGACATTGCCGTTCGCCCATTCCAGCGCATACAAATAGACTTCACTGAACTTCCTAAAATTGGTATTTACAAATTTCTCCTTGTCCTGGTCGATCATTTTACACGATGGGTTGAAGCTTTTCCTACCCCGAATGATCGTGCTAACACTGTCATCAGAATACTCATTGAATGTGTCATTCCACGATACGGGATGATGCAGACCATTGATTCAGATAGAGGTACGCATTTCACCTCTCAGATTCTCCAGGGTGTCTGCAAGAACCTAGGAATAGACTGGCAACTACATACCCCATGGCATCCCCAAAGTTCGGGTCGAGTCGAACGTATGAATCAAACGTTGAAACTTCAACTCACCCGACTTCATGAAGAGACTGGTCTTTCCTGGATTAAATTGTTACCATTAGCCCTGATTAGAATTCAGACAGCCCCTCGTAAAGACCTTGCAGTCTCACCGTACGAGATGATGTTTGGGCTCCCATTTATGGGGTTCCACACTGATTCTCCCATCCCCGAGGCTAATGACCAATACATTTCAAAATTTTTACGAGGGCTTTCTACTTCCATCCATGACTTGAAACAAAAGGGACTATTAGCCCAAACACCACCCTTAGACTTTCCTATACATTCTATTAAACCTGGTGATTGGGTTTATGTAAAAGCATGGCAAGAGGATCAACTAAAACCTGCCTGGGATGGTCCCTTCTGTGTACTTTTAATTACAGACACCGCAGTAAGAACAAGAGAAAAAGGCTGGACCCACATTCAAAGAATCAAACCAGCTTCCGAACCACAACATCACGACACACACACTCAACCCTCAACCTGGCGTGCAGTTCCTTATCCTTCAGACCTGAAACTTACACTGCGCCGTGACAAAGTGCCGTAATGTTACATTTAACTGTTTATACATTTATTGTTGTATTTTTAACTGTTTATTTTTTTAACTGTTTATTCATTTATTGGGGTATTGTTTGTTAACTGTTTATGTCACTTCATTACACGCTATGTTTTAAGTCCTCCTGGAATAGGGGCAGTAGAGGTTACAATTGTGCTACTTTACAGTGTAGACAGGGCATAGATTTAAGGCATTTTCAATACGGACTGGGGGAACACAGTAGCAATAGTCAGTTAACAGCCTACATAGTGATTAATCAATGTACATTTCACACACAGGGAGAGACTCACAGGCAAGCTGCAAAACACAATTAAATCAAGAGAAACAATCCCCCCCCAGCTTTGTCTCTTTTCATCACCCCGTGAAGGGGAGCACCAGTTACCAACAACGTGAGCTGCTTGGCACCTCAATATCAGACTCCAGACAGCCTTCGGAGATCGGTGGCCCTAGGGTTCGGGGCTGAAGAGGACATCAGATACTAGCCACAATTCAACGGAACCGCCTGACTCTCGCTACTCGTTCGCTGCTGAAGGCAGCGTTTCTCACAGACTGCTACTCGTTCGCTGCTGAAGGCAGCGTTTCTCACAGACTGCTACTCGTTCGCTGCTGAAGGCAACGTTTCTCACAGACTGCTACTCGTTCTCTGCTGAAGGCAGCGTTTCTCACAGACTGCTACTCGTTCGCTACTGAAGGCAGCGTCTCTCACATACTTCGTCAGGACAAAGCTTACAAAAGTCGGGTGGTTAAAAGACAGTGCTTCAATATTTCAATGTGAATCTGCCCATGCCCATGTTCAGACGTGGCAACTTCGGACTGATGTGGGATGGACTAGACTCTTTACTGAGAACTGGAGCCTGATACTCGCAACCCTAATAAGCAGCTGGACTCGCTACTCTGACCTTCATGGTGCTCCCCTACCTAAAGACTTTACACAGGTATTACAATTCGGTTATTGACCAGCTGGGTAAAACAACACCTTACACTTGAAGGATCAGTATTACTGATCTAAAAGAAAAGTGAGGGGGGGGGGGGGGATCAGTCACACTGACCAGTAACCAAAGATCAGTAACACTGATCATGGTGAAAGATCAGTATTACTGATCTAAAAGAAAAGTGAGGATTGTGAGAGATGGGAAAATTGATCTAAAATTATGAACATGGAAGAAACTAAAATTCATCAGTTAATGGCTGTAACCAGTACAAACAGGATGAGCTTGGGGATTAGGATGCAGGAAAGCAGAGTCAGCACGATTAACATAAGAATTTTCTTTGTGACAAGAGCCACCATAAGACTAAGATAAGGAATGGTAAGGTACAATAGAATGTAGGAAGTTGAGGTAGTCTGGATCAGATAAGGGTCTCCTAGCCCTAGATAGAAGTACTAAGTCCTACATATCTAATTAGCTAACCTTACACAGATTTATACATATTAAATTAGCCAACCCTAGATAGGATGAGTCAACTCTGCATACCAAGAGACTGTAGCCCCGAGAATCAGGAAGGTGTGAATAAGGACAATGGCATGATGGGACACCGACAGGATACCCCCTGGTCCTCCAAGTGTATGTACTGAAACTGCATGTAGGCAGGAAGGATTGCCTATGTCAAACCCATCCAGGGGGCAGAAGAATGTAAGGGGGAGGGCACTCAGATACTGAAATTGACTGTATAAAAGTTGGGTGAGCCCCAGTATGTGTGTGTATTCCCAAGGTAAGGGGAAGCACCCAACTTTGCATTGTTGTTGTAATAAATGTTCTTTGTTCTCAATTTTTGTCTCGAGCAATTTCTTTAAAGGTAAATTCTGTTTCTAACAGGTCTCATGAAGTGACTCAGGATGTTCAAAGTGGAGATTT
This sequence comes from Narcine bancroftii, assembly GCF_036971445.1. NCBI lineage: Eukaryota > Metazoa > Chordata > Chondrichthyes > Torpediniformes > Narcinidae > Narcine > Narcine bancroftii. The sequence continues at coordinate 212,826,751 of NC_091471.1, forward strand.
GGCAAAGAGAATGAAACTGAACAACAGTTGGTTGATGTTTTACTGCTACTTGCTGAAGAAATTTGTAGCTCTATATCAAGAGCGTCCTGGGCGGCCCCATCACAGTGTGGTAGTGTTACTGCAGAGAATGGGATTAATGGTCAATCCACACGACCATAAGAATGGCAAAAAGGATCACTGGAGTCTCTGTTTAAACACCGCCCCCCCCACCTCCCCACCCCGGCCCGATGTGGTCTTCCAGGACCATTGTCTGAAGAGGGTGCACAAAATCATTTTCAGCTGCTCCCGTTGGGAAACAAATATCAGAGTCAGTTCCACCAGGTTGAGGATCATCTTCCACGGGCAGTGAAAATGCTGAACGATCAAAGGAACTGCTCACACTAACCCTCAAAAATTCAATTATCTATGAAACGATAATTATTTATTTTTATGTATGTTCATTTGTTCTGTATATGTATCATTTGTGTGTCTGCATGTTTTGCAGCAAGGACCGGAGCCCATTGTTTCGTCGGTTGCACCTGCACAATGAGAGGAAAATAAACTTGAGCCTCGCAGTGTCTTGCCTGAACCCTGCTGCAGATACAACTGCTCTGTTTCACAGAAGATTGGAAAAGCACATGTTGCGAACAGCAACGAACAGCAGCATATCCGACCCATCGCAACGGTGGTGACCCACTACTGCGAATACAAGATCGACAACACCCATTATTTAGCTGATGACTGAGAATGGATAAGATGTGAAATGATCATTCCTGCTTTTGGGCACTGGATGTATCTGGACAATCTTTTACATTGCTCTGCATATAAATGCACTGCAACAACTTGGCTCGAGGCACAATTAATTCTGCGGTATGTCAGCAATCAGACTAACTTCCACAGCTTCTGATGTATCCAAACCAATTCTTGACAACATGCATGATTGGTTCAATCATGCGAGGTTGGGGTCCCCAGCTTCAACTTTAACTTTGGGGTTCAGCTACATGGCTCCCCCATCACTGAGAGTGGGGATGTGGAAGGATCCTCTCCTTACTGCCACCATAACCAGTCTGTATGTCTGTGAATTGCTGGCCCGGTCTGTGGTACCAAAACATGTTTTTAAATTTGTTTTTAAAATATAACTGACAGCATAGAAGAAGCAGGTGCTGGCCATTTAAACCTGTGTTGCCTAATTACACCCAAATTAACCTACAGCCTCCTTATGTTTCAGAGGTGGGAGGAAACTGGAGCACCCATCAAAAATCCATGTAGGTCATGAGGAGAACGTACAAAGTCCTTACAGATAGTGGCAGATTTGAACCAGGTCACTGGTGCTGTAATAATGTCACACTATGCTAACCATGCCACATTCATATCTCACGGGTTAAAGTTACTTATTATGTCCATTTTGTAGCTCGAGTGCAGAATCCGCACTGGGTGAGGCATTGCCTGCAGAATAAGGCTTGGAGTGTGAGGAACCTGGCCAGAGACAAAATCATTAGGGTTAGGAAAAGCTGCCTTTACAGAGGGGCTTAACATTTCAGAAGTACTGCGAGGGGTAAGAAGGAATACAGATTCAAGTTTCTCATTCAAAAGGGAACTGAATAACTATTTAGAAGAATTTCAGGTTGCTGGACATAGGGGAGGGAGTAGGACCGGTTGCATGGAGTCGATGGACCAACAGCTTCCTCTGTGCCTTGCTTTTGCTGTGATTCTGTGGTGCACGATCAGGGAATACAGAGGACCTGATGCACCGACAGTGCAGTGGTTTGTACACAACATGGAGACAGTCCTCTCTAGCTTGAAACTGTGCCCACCTCCTTCAGCACAACTGCAGGACCAATCACATTGCAGCCTGCAATGCCTATTGTCTGAGATAAGGAGTTTTAGAAGATCCGTACATCACCAAAGACTCTTGCAAATTTCTTCAGGTGTAGGGTGCAGAGCATTCTGACTGATTGCCTCAGTGGTATGGTGGTGCCAATGCCAAGGTTATAAAAAGGCTACAGAGAGTTTTAAACTCGGCCAGAGCCATCACGAGGATGATTCTTCACATCATTAAGGACACCTACAAGAAGCAGTCTCAAAAAAGCAGCTTCTACTATCAAGGATCCCCACCACCATGCTCTCTTCAAACTGCGACCATGAGGAAGGAGGACGAGCCCCCAACACCCTCCACCATCAGATTCCCGAAAGGACAATGAGCCACAGACATCACCACACTTATTTCTTTCTTCTTCTGCATTAATTTATTTATTTTTAAAATATCATACATTTATGGTTCTGTAATGCAGAATAATGCTGCCAAAAGCAATGAATTTCGTGACACACGTTCTTGATTCTGAGACTGAGGGAAGGTAAGTGTCCATGAGTGAAAAAGGAAAAACACTGGCTTCCTAATCATTGCTGCTGCAGCACAAGTCAGAGGATGGAAATCTTTGCAGAACCCTGCAATGCTGGATCTTCATTCAGTGGAGCAGCTGTCCGAGCTGCCACCCCACATCTCCAGTGACTCGTGTTCAATCCTGATCTCCAGTTCAGTCTGTATGGAGTGTGTATGTGACCCTAATGTCCATGTGGGGTTCTTCTGGGTACTTCAGCTTCCTTCCACACCCCAATGATATGAGGATCAGCACGTTAATTGGTCAATGCAAACTGCCATCTGTGTACGAGGGGTAAGGTTTGGTGAGGGAGGTGGAATTTGTTTGGAATGTGGAGAGAATAAACTGGGTGTAGTGTAAATAGCTGCTTGAAGATTGGCATGGATTTAGTGTGCCAAAAGACCAATTTTCATGTCATATGACTGTAAGAATTAATCTGATGACCACAGTTTTTCACTCATCTCTGAATCTGTCTGCTGATGCGGCGCTACTAAATCCAATGGCTGGAATCCTATGTTTCTATTGGGTATGATGGGTTGGAGAGGTTGGCGGATTTGGAGTGGCTGATTTATTTAACACAGAATCAAGGGATAACCCAACTACATCACCAGCACAGATAGAATAGCAGAGAAAAAGGAGTTAGAAAATGATTCACTGAGAAATCTGGAGGACAACTACGCCAGGCAAAGGGCAAGAAATAGACAATGATTGGACACAGAATAGATGAGGAAGATTGTCACATCGGTGATCAGGAATATTGTTTGCATTTGGTCACCTCAGGCTTGCAGTAGTTGAGGTCGTGAAGGACACAAAGATTGGAGGTGTTGTGGACAGTTTTCAAAGTTTGCAGAGGGATCTAGACCAGCTGGAAAAATGGACTGAAAAATGGCAGACCGAATTTAATGCAGACAAGTGTGAGGTGTTGCATTTTGGAAGGACAAACCAAGAAAGGACGTGCACGGTGAATGATAGGGCACTGAGGAGTGTGATAAAACAGAGGGATCTGGGAAATACAGATACATAATTCCCTAAAAGTGAATAGGGTTGTGAAGAGAGTTTTTGGCATTTTGGCCTTCATAAATCAAATATTGGGTATAGGAATTGCGATGTTATGGTAAAGTTGTATAAGACATTGATGAGGCCAAATTTGGAGTATTGTGTGCAGTTTTGGTCACCTAACTACAGGAATGATATAGAAAGAGTGCAGAGAAGATTCACTAGGATGTTGCCCGGACTTCAGTAACTGAGTTACAGGAAAGGTTAAATAGGTTAGGACTTTATTCCCTGAAGTATGATATACTTCTTCCAAACTTTGGTTAACCTGATCATCATCAATTCCAATATCAATCAACTGCTGAGTTTCCATCTCTTGCTTCCCTTTTGTAACCAAAACAAGCTGTTGATGGAACCTTTCTTGACCTTGCCCCTGCTTATTATCAGGGAAAGAATTAGCAAATGTCAGGGCTTCAGCAGTATCATTTAAAAAATGAGTCTGATAATCTCCTTAAGAAACTTTAAGCACAGCAGGATAACGAAAAGCAAACTTATATCCCTTCTTCCACAGAACAGTTTTACCTGAATTAAATTCTTTACTATGTTTAATTACAGCTTGGCTCAAATCAGCATTAAAAAAATACTCATTCTTAACAAGTAAAGGACTCTGATTACTTCTAGCATTCTGTACAGTAAGTCTTAAAATCAATTCTCTGTCCTGATAATGCAGACATTGAATCAAAACGGAACATGGAGCTTAACCAGGGAGCGGCTTCCTTTTTATTGCTTGATGAGCTCTATCTCATTCCAGACCATTCAGGAAATATGCTGTTCCCAAGACGTCAGGGATCCACTTCTGAAAAAACTGAACCGGATTCAGACCTTCAAAATCTTCCAGAAGACCAACAATTTTAACATTATTTCTCCAACTCTGATTCTCAAAAACATCAATTTTCTTTAACAAATCACTTCTCTGAATCTCCCAACCGGTGAATGAACCCTCCATCTGTCCCAACCTTTCTTTACATAAGTCCACATCATCTTTAAAATCAATAGTCTTCTATCTTCTTAAATGTATCTTGGACCTTATCCTCTGCTTTCAGACATTTTACCACATCCATTTTAATGGAAGATATTTCTCCTTTTATTTCAGCAAATTGTTCCTTCATAACTGAAAATCTTTGACTCACTTGAATGCCAAATTTTCCATTTGTTTAGCCAAATCAGCAAGCAAGGTTGGATATGAATAATGAGGGTCAGACTTAAGCTTGAAAGTCTGCCTCACCACAGGCCTACCCTTGAATATGTTTGCAAGATAGGCCAAGATTCTTCATTAATTGTTAACTGTTTAGTAGCTGTTTTCTTTGCCGGTTGAGCATTAGTCTTTCTCATAGCTGTTTGTAAAATACTTCAACAATATAATCAACAGTCTTTAAAACATTTAAAAAAAACTTTTATATGGGCTTTGAATAGTTCTGCCGGGGGAGATGTCTTCCCACGTCTTCTCCCTATGCCGTCACGCCATGTCCCCATTTCCAGCATCTTTTGTAGATCTGAAAGACTGGTTGCAAACAAAAATAAACCATATATTGCAGCACTAAATCACCAGGAAAATAACATCCTTTCAAAAAGTTAACTATTATTAAAATGTGGAATAATTATTACAAATAGGACAATGCTCTTATAACCAAATAAACATTTACAGCACAGAAACAGGCCAGTTTGGCTCTACTCTTCCATACCGAATATCTTCTCCTACCTAGTCTCATTGACCTGCATTTGGGCAACAACCCTCCACACCTCTCCCATCCATATGCCTATCTTTGAATATTAACATCAATCTCCACCACCACCCTCTGCGTGAAGAAATTCCTCCGTCTGTTTTCCTTAAACTTTTCCCCTTTTACTCTCAATCCATGCCCTCTTGTTTGAATCTCCCCCACTCTCAGTGGTAAAAGCCTATCCACATTGATTCTATCTGCCTCCTTTATAATTTTGAATGCCTTGATCAAATCACCCCTCAACCTTCTACGCTCCAGAGAATAAAGTCCCAGCCCCCTCAATCGTTCCCTGTATCTCAAACCCTGAAACACCGGCAGCATTTTCGTAAATCTCCTCTGCATTCTCTCTATACTGTTTATATCCTTCCTGTAATTCAGTGGCCAAAACTGCACACAATATTCCAAATTTGGCCTCACCAATGCCTTACACAAGTTCAACATATCGTCCCAACTCCTGTATTCTATACTCTGATTTATGAAAGCCAACATACTAAATGCTTTCTTCACCACCTTATCCATATGTGATTCAACCTTCAGAGAATAATGTGCCATGACTCCTAAATCCCTTTTTTCCACTGCACTCCTCAATTGTCTACCATTTGACGTGTATGTCCTACTTTGATTAGTCCTACCAAAATGTGGCACCTCACATTTATCAGTATTAAACTCCATCTGCCATCTTTCAGCCCAATTTTCTAACCGTCCTATAAGCTTTAATAATTGTCCTCACTATCCACAACACTGCCAATCTTTGGATCATCTGCAAATGTACTAATCCAATTTGCCACCCTATCATCGAGAACATTAAAATATATATGACAAACAGCAGTGGACCCAGTACCGATTCCTGAGGCACTCCACTCAACACCAGCCTTCAATTCAACAAACAATTTTCCACCACTACTCTCTGGAATCTCCCATCCAACCACTGTTGAATCCACCTCACTACTTCATCATTAATACCTAATGCTTCCACCTTTTTTACTAACCTCTTATGGGGAACCTTATCAAAAACTTTCTGCTTTTACCTGTTGTACACATGCCTCTTCCTCCAAACCAAGTTCCCAACATCTTTTGAAAACCAAGGCTCCCTACAGTTTCTAACCTTTCTTTTAATCCTCATGGAGACATACCGGCTCTGCGCTCTCAGAACTTCTCCTTTGAATTTCCTCCATTAATCAGCTCTAAGGATTACATTCCTGACTACCTAAGTATTGATGTTAATTGTTGATATCAAGAAAGCAGCCTCTATCCTCAAGGACCCTCCACCCCCCAGACTATGTCCTCTTCACACTGCTACCATCAGGAAGGAGGTACAGGAGCCTGAAGATGAACAGCCAGCGGCACAAGGACAGCTTCTTCCCCTCTGCCATCAGATTCCTGAATGGATGATGAACCACAGACATGACCTCACTTTTCTTTTGCACTGATTTTTAAAAAAATGCCATTTATAGCAATATCTGCTCCCGGAATGCTGCCACAAAATAACAAATTTCATGACATGTTCATGACAATACTGATTTCAGTCAAAAAGACTTTCTTAGTTCTATTCACAATACAGATCATGATATTGAGTTATTGTCAGACACACAAGTACAATTTACGTATACACTTAAGTTCCTACTTCTGCAGTCAAACAAGTGTGTAAGGTACATCAGCTAAATAGCATACATTCATCACTCCTGTGTGGAAAGAGATCATCAATATAACGAATAAATGGATAAATAAATATTCACAGTCACACCATAAAAATTCTGGACAGTGAAGCTAGATGGGTGTGTGTGCCCATGTCCGTGTGTGTGTGTGTGTGTGTGTGTGTGTGTGTGTGTGTGTGTGTGTGTGTGTGTGTGTGTGTGTGTGTGTGTGTGTGTGTGTGTGTGTGTGTGTGTGTGTGTGTATACACATTTTAACCAGGGCAACTAATAAATCAAACTCTTAATTCACTCAAAATAAGGGCTTGCCTATTTAAAGCAAGGATTGCAAGACACCAAAGGGTTGGAATTCTCCACCCAAGGAGAAATACATTTGAAAGTGATGGGCAACGTGCAGAATCAAAAGATCGTGCAATAAATTAGTGCTGAGGTAAATGATCAAACCTCATCTTAGAGACTGATAGGTTCTTAATCAGCCAGGGCATCAGAGGTCATGGGGAGAAGGCTGGGCAGTGGGTCTGAGAGGGAAAATGGATCAGCTCATGATTAAGTGGCGGGGCAGACTTGGTGGGCTGAATAGCCTATTTCTGCTCCTACATCTGATGGTCTTATTTTCATGAACCCCCACACCCACCCCACCTGATGTTTGAATCCTGTCAACAAAATCCTGCTACTGGTCATGAACCACTTGCTAAAGTAGTGACAAACGTTTCCAGGCATTTCTTACATTTCGCAATTAATCCACCTACCTGCAATAAATATGAGTCCATGAAATATTTGAAAGAGAATGTATATGAATGGGTATGCAAACATTGACTTGCGCTTTCCTGACTTGAAGGCTAGCAGTAGAATTGTTGTACAAAGATGACCATTTTGTGTCCCTGTTTCAAAAGCTATGGTGCGACACCTATGAAGCAAAACAAAACATATAAACAGATGGTAGTGTAGGATTACTGTGATTGGCTGAGAGTGTAGCCACACCTACTGGCAGGTCTTAAAGGATTGCTCCTAGCCAGTCCAAGTCATTCTGGACTGGTCGACATACTTGTGATACGCTCCAGTCTTTTAGTTCATAAAAGCCTTGGTTTGGATCAACAAGTCTTTGGTTCTTTCGACGCACATTACACTCCTATGTATTTTTTGATTCATGAGATTTACTTATTTCCTCTTTTATATGGAAAAAAAATCCTTCAAAATACTGAGATAAATGGGGGCTTGGCATTACCTAATCTGAGATATTATTACAGGGCCGCAAATATTAGATATATAATTATTTGGATATATCATAATGAATATTCAGTGCCTCAGGATGGATTGACCTACAGATTAAATCCATTAAAAGACATTCCCTTTTCTCAATACTTGAAGCACATTTGCCTTTATCGCTCTCCAAACTAACTGATAATTTGGTAGTTAGATACTTTGCATATTTGGTTCCAATTTAGAAACACTTTGGTTATCACAAATTTTTATTAATTCGTCCTATTTTAAGTATTCCTTTTTTTTACTCTTGGTCCATGACATTGGATATATTCAATGATCAAGGTGGGGATTCGACATTTCTTGGACTTGTATACAGACCAAAACTTTGGCTCTTTGAGCAATTATCCGCCAAATTTAAATGACTTAATCGTCATTTTTTTTCACTTCTTAAATTCATTAGCATTGAGGTTTCCCCAAGACTCAGATTTTAATCTTATGTGGGAAGTATATAATTTTAGACCTAATCAGAAAGGACTGCTTTCAGCCCTTTATGAACTACTTTTAAGATCAAGTGATAGTTCCTTAACTAAGGTTAAGAAAGTTTGGGAACATGACTTTCAGCAACTGTTTGCTGAAGATACATGGGATTCTATATTGAGAAATGTACATTCATCCTCTCTCTGTATTGGACATTCTTTATTACAGTTTAAAGTTGTCCATAGAGCCCATAATTCCAACGTTCAATGAGCTAAATTTGACCCCAATATATCCTCTAAATGTACAACTCAGGAAGGTACTTTATATCATGTGTTCTGGCGACGTCCCTCCCTCTGTAACTGCAGGAAAGAGGTATTTACTACACTATTTTTAATTCTTGATAGCAATCTCTCGCTGAGCCTTTTTACTGTTGATTTTGGAGTGAGTGGACCCATGGATTTGATTTTGACTCCATCTCAATCCCATGTGGTTGTCTTTGCTTCCCTGGTTGCTAGGAGGTTAATTCTGCTGTGGTGGAAAGATGTTCTCCCTCCCACGCACACTCAACGGTTATTGGATTTGATGGCATCCCTCTCTCTAGAGAAAATTAGGTGTTCAATGACTAAAACAAGTATTAATTTTTTTCTCTCTCTGGGGTTCATTTTTCAATTATTTACAAAATTTATAGATCAATTAATTTTGTTCTTTATTTTAAAAAATCTTTTTTCTTTTACTTCAATATTTTTGAACCATTAATATTGAAATTAGTAGTTGACGCCTGAAATCACTCAGATAATAGGTTGGAATTATATAGAAATCACATTAGTTATAGGTTTTTTTTCTTTTCCTTACCTTTTTTTTTAATCGACAACATGGATCATATGCATCTTGTTTACCGTTGTTTGCTATCTGTCATTTTAATATGCTTCAATCTGAACTTTTTATCATATGTATTTGATAGTATTATTTTCTCAAAAACCAATAAAAAGATTGAAAAAGAAGTTATTGCACAGAGCTCCTTGTACATTAACTGTCTGGGTAAACAATTTGCTCAGAGGCTCTCCTAAATGTCCATTGCAACAGGTGGAGAATTAACAGAATTCTCTGCTTGTTCTCCTTCCTGATTCCAGGCTGATGTCATCGAAGTAAATAAGAGGTCTGTAGATGTTGGAAAAGTGGAGCAACACAGACAGAGTGCACTGGAATAACTCAGTAGGTCAGCCAGAATCTGTGTAGAGGCAAAAGACAGTGTATGTTTCCAGCCAGAAACCCCTTCGTCAGGAATGGTCCCCAGTTTGGAGGGAGCAGAGTTCTGAGTGAAAGGGTAGACGGTAGATGGCAGAATCTCAAACAGAGGGCATGGCTTCAAGTTTAGGGGTAGTCACTTAAAACTGAGGTGTGTAGGAACTTCTTCTTACAGAAGGTGGTGAAGCACTCGAATTCTCTGGCCCAGAGGTATTTAACAAGGACTAGGTCAGACAACCCATGATGAACTAGAGCACACATGTCAAACTCTGGCCCGCGGGCCAAATTTGGCCCGCGATATAATTATATTTGGTCCGCAAGATCATTTCAAAAATGTATTAGAGGTGGCCCGCCCTGCAGCAAGAGCCGATGCTGTTTTTTGGTAATGTCACCCCCACCATCCTCCCCCTTCATTGCACATCCTTCCCCACCCCCTAACTATCCCCTCCCCCCTAAAACCACCCCTCTTAAAAGATGGCCAGAATATTCTCAAAAAGGAATCCAGAATGGTAAAGTTCCACAAACCTTCTGCTGGGAATCCTAACAACACCCGGGCATCAGATCCACGGGACGCGGAGGGAACAAGAGTGTTGCAGGTTAACCGTGCAAACTTTGAGAACGGGGAAAACAAAATTGTAACACGAGAAGTCTGTCGATGTCATCAGCCGGCAAGCCAGTTGGAAGGCTCCCCGCACAACCTGTCACTTCTCCCACCTGTCGAGCGGTGCGGCGGATTGGCGAGCGCCTGTGATTTCCTGTCGGCGCGACGGACATGGCAGGCTGCGCACGGCCCCCGCTGTTCCGCAAAGGCTGATCGGCAGCGCGCTGGGCCTGAGTGGGTGGGTAAGCAGGGGTGGGCAGAGGGTGTAGGTGAGGAGTAATGGGCAGAGGAAGTTATGGAGGTCGAGGGGCAGTTAGAGGGAGGGATGAGTAGAAGGAGGGGTGGATAGGGAAGAGGTAAAAGGGGAGGGGCAGGGCGAGTAGGGGAGGGGTGATTAGAGTGTGAGAGACGGGTAGAGGGAGGAACAGGTTGAGGGGAGAAGCAGTAGAGGGGCGTGTATAGGATGGGATGGGTAGAGGCAGAGCGAGTGGAGTGAGGGGTGAGTAGAGGTTGGGTAAAGGACTGGTCAGGTAGAGGGATGGTGGGTCGAGGGTGAATAGAGGCCTAGAGCCTGAGGAGTGAGCAGGAAATGCTGAGTCCTGATGCAGGCCAAAATGGACACAGCCTGTGAATGCTGACTACATCTCCACAGGGACCAAATAGGTTTCCCTCAGGTCAAGCAAAGGGTGAACTTGAGCTACCTACTCCTGACCTGTAACATTATCCTCCTAAAGTTATATCCTAAAGTTTAACATTACATATGTTGAAAGAAGAGAAAACATGCAGATGTTGTTGAAAATTTTCAATAAATATTTAGTTCGGCCCTCGACTTAGTCCAAGTTTTTAATTTTGGCCCTCCGTGAATTTGAGTTTGACACCCCTGAACTTGAGTCTTGTGCAACTGCAAAGGCTGTGGGAGTGGGGTGGGGGGGGGGAGGTGGTGGGGGGAGTGGGCAAATTCAGGAACACAGCAATTCTGGGGAACTCTTTTTTGCTTCACTTTTTCTGACTATAAGGGGTGCTGGGCAATGCTAACACCAATGGCTAATCTTTGCTTTATGGGAGATGAAAGGCAATTTTGTGTATGTGGTGATATGACCACCAGCCTACTGCAGGGGGCGATCTCTGTGCCTGCAGGAAGACTACCTAAGGGGCTGACTCCGTCTGACCAGCCCCTCTTGAGCCAGTCACACGGGGATGAACTGGTGTTCAGACCTTTACTGGAATAAAGCCTGTTGTACAGTCCTTTCTGAGTTTGTGCTTGCTTGCTGCTACCTTAGCGCACAAGAGTGTAATATTACATTTCTGTTTTATTACATGACAATAAATTGTCATGCTACAGATGATGTGTGTAATGAGTTTGCTTTTGTGTGGGTTTCCTCCGAGTGCTCTGGTTTCCTCTCAAAATGCACTGGGGTTGTAAGGCAATTGGATGTCATTGAGCAGCACAGGCTTGGCAGAAGGGCCTGTTACTCTAATGCATGTCTAAATTTAAATTTTAAAAAAAATTACATTTAAATTTAAAATTTAAAAATTTATCTGATCTCAGGAGAACGTGGACAGAATGACTCAAAACACAGAAATGGTTTGACTTACCTCTTCCACGATTGCTGGAAAATCACAGCAAAGATAAATCCTGCAGCATAACCAATCAAAGGGTTGATTGCTCCAATAATGAGCAATGAAGGGTCAGCATTCCATGGCCCTCTGTACAGCACTGAGGTTGTCACCGAGATGATCAAAAATAATACTGAACCAACAGTTGCTCCAGCCTGTGTAGAAGTAGAACAAATTTGTTCTTTATGTTGAGGCATTATGTTATCTGACAGGAGCACTAATTCTATAGCACAGAGAATGAGAAAGGTCATTGAGATCTGCAGCTCACTGTGTGGAAGCCATTGAGCAGAGAGGGGAAAGTGAGTCTGGAGTAACAGAATTCAGGACAAACCAGATGAGAGAGAGCAAAAAAAAGAAATCAAGATATAAAGAATACTTCTGAAAATAACAACATCAGGTTCTTCTTAACATTCAAAGACTATTAAACATATTATTTGGGGCAGCATGGTTAGCTTAGCGGTTAGCACAATGTTGCTACAGCGCCAGCAATTGGGACCAAGGTTCAAATCTTGTGCAATTAGGACCTGGGTTCAAATCTGTAAGGAGTCTGTACATTCTCCCCATGTCTGCACGGGTTTTCCTCCTACCCTTTAAAATGTACTGGGGGTTGTAGGTCAATCAGTGTAATTGGGTGGCATGGGCTCGTGGACCTAAAGGGTCGATGAGAGGGCGGTATGTCAAATAAAAAAACAAGTATAGTCGTGTAAAAGTCGATCACATGTAAAAGTCGGCCCCGCATTTTTGGCCAAGAAATATGGAATTTTCCATATATCTTGCGTAAAAGTCGAACCGGAGTCTCTCGCCTTGGCCCTAGCCACCCACAGGTTGGAGCTCCCGACACCTGGGTCGTGAACTCTTGCCTCAGCCCTGGCTGCCCACCCATCGGAGCTCCTGACACCTCAAACGTGGATTTCCCACGTGGTCCCGGCTACCTACAGACTGGAGCTCCCGATGCCTCTGACGATGCAGATACTTACCACGGTTCCAACCTCCCCTGTGGTAGGACGTGTGTCTTGATGGGCAGGGTCTTTATTATTACTACTTTAATTCATTGTGTTTTTGTTCTTTATTCATTTAAAGATCATTTGGACTTCTGCTACTGGTATGGTATTTTGGATTGTAAGTATGAATTTCAGCCTCTCAAAAGTAGTATCTATGTAATAGTCAACCCCAAATTTATTATCAAAAATTGGTCTCCAAAATTTGACTTTTACACAAGTATATATGGTCGCTCCTAAATGTTAACTGCTGCAAGGGGGAACTTTATAGATTTGAGGCGAAATGTGAGAAAGTGTTTCAGAATCAGCTCTATAGTCTTCCGTCTACTGTTTCCCAAATAGAATGTGTTGACCCTCAGAATTGTGCCAGTGATGCATTAATGATGACATAGGTGCTGCCTCCTGCACCTGTCAACTTCATTCACTTTCCTACTAACCTGACCTTAAATTCATCTCTGGCAACACTTTTCCTTTTCGATCTCTCTGATTCCATCTTGGGGGACAAATATTCTGCAAATATTTTCTGCAGCTCCCAAAGTGACTCACGATGTGCCCCACAGATGGGTGCTGGGTCCTTTGTTGTTTGTCATCTATATCAATTATTTGGATGATATTGTAGTAAATTGGATCAGTAAGTTTGCAGACGACATAAAGGCTAGAGGTGTAGTGGACAGTGAGGAAAGCTTTCAAAGCTTGTATTGGGTCTGGACCAGCTTGGAAAATGGGCTGCAAAATGACAGATGGAATTTAATGCAGATAAGAGTGAGGTGCTTCACCTCTCATTCTTGGTTACTACATGAGGTTCTATCTTAAAAATGATAAATTCCTCCTCTTTATGTGCCCATCATTCACGTCTACAATTTAAGGTAGTACATCTAAAAGTTCAATTGGCTAACTTTTATCCTAATATTTCTTTGACTTGTGATTGACGTAAGACTGAAGAAGGTACTTTATTGCATATGTTTAGGTCTTGTTCCTTTTTTTCCAAATTTTGGGAAGATATCTTTAGTAACTTACCTTTAGTTCTTAATGCAAATCTTATACCTAATCCTTTAATAGCTTTTTTGGGATAAACTAAGATCATTGGTTTGAAATTAACTATTTTTCAATCCTGGATTTTCTCACCTCCAGACCACAATTAGTGAGGATGTGTAAGAACATCTCCTCTACAAACTCCATCAGTACCAGAGCACCACAGGGCTCTGTTCTTAGCCCCCTGCTCTATTCACTTTACACTTACGACTGTAGCTCGGTATGACAATAGCACCATCTATAAATTTGCCAACGATACCACAGTAGTGGGTTGTATAAAGGAAGGGCATGAGTCAGCATACAGGATGAAACTGATGGTTGACTTCAGAAAGGAAAAGCCAGAGGTTACAATCCAGTGATCATTGGGGGATCAGAGGTGGAGAGGGTGAGAAAATTTTTCTTGGGAGTCACTATCTCACAGGATCTTTCCTGGACCCAACACTAATGGCATCTTGAAGAAAGCACGTCAGTGCCTCTACTTCCTTAGGAGTTTGCATAGGTTTGGTATGACATCAGAAACCCTGGTAAATTTCTATAGAGGTGTGGTGGAAAACGTGCTGATCAGCTGCATCGTGGTATGGTATGGGAACATTAATACCTGAGTGTAAAGCCATCTAAAAGGTAGTGGATACAGCCCAGGACTTCACAGGTAAAACTTTCCCACTATTGAGTGCATCTACAGGGAACACTGCCGTCAGAGAGCAGCTTGAAGGACCCACACCACCCAGTATATGCTCTGTTCATGCTGCTGCCATTAGGAGAGAGGTCTAGGTGCCACAAGACTCACACCACCCAGTTCAGGAACAGCTGCTACCTCTCCACCATCAGACTCCTCAACAACAAGGACTCATTTATTGCTTTTCTTTTTATTCTCTCTGTATTGCATAGTCAATTTGTTTACATTTGTTATTTGTTTATAGTTCTTTTGATTGTTTACATTTTACGCTGTGTGCAGTTTATGTTTTGCACTACTAATTAGTGGTAATTCTGCTGCACCCAAAGAAAAAAGAATCTCAGGGTTGTATGTGATGTCATTGGTGTACTCTGACAATAAATATGAAAGAACCTAGAGCTGTTGGTCTGAATTATAGAGGGATAGGCTCAGTGCCAAAGGAGACAATCGTGGACATTGCCCTGCCCAAGTGAGGTGTTGTACCTGTACCCTCTGTAAGCTTGCAGCCATCGCTCGTGGTCAGACCCACCCCTGCCTGCATCAGTATCATATGTCAAGCATCTATTTTGATGCATGCTAGTGATTCTCCATCTGCCCCCGTCCGCATTAGTAGGATACGTCAAGCGTCACTAGTATCCAGCCTGATGCACACAATAAAACCAATACTCTCGGCTGCTACATCGGAGGGACGGAGGATATTAACATTCGCTTGGCAGGTAGGTAACAGCATCCACCAGCACCCAGCCCCCCCACCCTCCACTGCTGAGCGGCTTTACGAATGTTGGACTGTGCCTCCCCCCCCCCCCAACACACCCATTTAACACTTGTTATGGCACCGACCCTGCAGTGGGATGTGGAGACTGAAAACTTGGCTGAGTGAGATTCCTTGATATTAAAAAAATCAAGAAATTTGAGGATGGAGCAAGAAAATTCTGTCGAGGTCGAAGATCATAATCAAGAAGTGGATCCATGGAGCAAGCTGAACATCCCGTATCTGCTCTGTTTTTGTGAGCTCACATTTCCAGGCTTCTAGGTTAATTCCCTTTGCGATAGCCCTGTTCCCCTAACTCTGGCCTCTTGCGATTGTGCAGAAGATATTGTAAATAATCTTACAAAATTCTTCTGAAGCTCTTAGTTCAGCAATAAATTATTTCATTGATAAGGGGCAGTTGAGGCAAAACCTCAGGGAAATGGAATCAAACAATTGATCTTGTCAGGAGATGGACTGAGCTTCAGAGTTTAGCAGGCAGGAACAAAAGGAAAGGTGAGGAATAATGTAGAAAATGTACATTGAATCATTATTTTAGTGGATGGAGAACCTTTGTATTTATATATCATTGATGCAAGAAATGATTTTTAAAAAACTTTATAGCAATGAATATTGATTGCTAAATTACTCTGAGAGTTATTACATTTTGAAAACATAAAAAATGTATTAACTTACCTTCAGAAGGATTTTTGATAGGTTTGGCCACTTCCTTGTTATAAAAATTCCAAATAATAATGGAATGATCAAAGAAACCAAAGCAATGCCTATTTCAGAAAAAGGTAACATTAAAACAACCACTTAATCTCCAATTTTGATTTTACATTTATTCCCATATACCAAATACAAACACATGAATGCATGAGTTTGGGCCCCTCAAGTCTTTTGCACTATTCAATAAGATCATAACTGATCAGATTGTGCCTTCACGGCATTTGCTTGCTTACCTTGGGGTCACCTTGCTTATCAGGTGTGGATCTTAAAAATATTCAAATTTTCTTCTTCCACTGCACTTTGAAGGATTACATTCCAAGACTCACACCCATCCCCATCTCAGGGAACAAATCTTTCAATGGTGAAACTTCCTCTCCCACCCACCTTATCACAACTCCACACGATCCTACATGCTTTTAATGTGATAAGGACATTCTCCCTCTTCCATGACAAAAACACATAAATGGTGCCGACAGGAGGCATTCCCAGCCACGATAAGAAGGTGAATGAGACACCATGAGTGTGGGCAAAATAAAGGACAGAGCACTGCTTACCAAGTTATCCATGAATATTTCTAATCCCTCATTCCACAACCCTGCACTCACTCAACAGCTCCAATGTGGTCCCTTTTACTCATCCTCCATAGAACCCATATGCTGTCTACCCTGTTATACAGGAAAGTCTGCAGGTGCTGTGATTGAAGGGTGATACACAAAAGTGTTGGAGAAACTCAGCAGGACACATGGCAAAAGGATATAGTCAATGTTTTTGGCCTGAGTCCTTCGTCAAAGTATGAGCAAAAAGCAGGTAGGTTCCTGAATTAAAAAGGTTGGTGCGGAGGGAAGAAGGGGCAGAGGGAAGCAGCACAGGCCCACAGGCAAGAGTCCATAAGTCGATATAGGTGGGAGAGCAGGAGTAAAAAGCTGAGAAAGGATAAAGGGAGGGGGCTAGCTCTGAATGGAAAGGGAAGGGGTTTGAGAACTAAAGGAATAAGGAAAGAGAGAGAGGGGGGGAGGAGTGTAATGGAAATTGGAGAAGTCGGTTAATGCTATCTGGTGCCTAGATGGAATATTAGATGTTCCTCCAAATTGCAGGTGGCTTCAGTTTGGCAGTGCATGAGGCCATGGGCAGACATGTAGGAGTGGGAATGGGGTGTGGAATTTAAATGGTTGGCCACGGGGAGGCTCCCTTTATTACAGTGAAGAGAGCGAAGGTGCTCAACGAAATGATCTCCCAGTCCGCGACCAGTCTTTCCACAAGATGGCCACAAGGGGAGCACCGGATGACCACTGTAGATTCAAAGAGACATGTTGTTTCACTTGGAAGGACTGTTTGGGGACCTAAATAGTGGTGAGAGAGGAACTGTGACATTTCCTGTGATCACAGAGGTAGGTGCCCTAGGGACCTGAGGCAACTTTTCTTTTACAGAGAAGATGATGGGTGTATGGAATGGGCTGCCAGAATGGGTTGAGGCAGGTACTACTGCAATGTTTAAGAAACAAATTGGACAGATAAATGGATAAGATGGGTTTGAGGGACATGGGCCAAGTGCAGGTATGTGGGATAAGTGTGGGTGGGACATTTTGGTCAGCGTGGGCAAGTTGGGCTGAAGGGCCTGTTTCCATGCTATGAGTCTCCATGACCCCAATGTTGCCACAAGCAACTTCAGGAACAGCCCCACTGTGGCAAAGCTACGCTTAACTCATGGCAAGTTGACATTAAATCACCTTTGACTAAAATATTGACCCACATTTTTATCACAGCATGTCATAAGGAACTGCAAGGATTTAAAACACAACTTTAAAACAGACTATAAATTGAGGGTCCACATAAGAAATCAATTAAGAGAGACATAAACAGGGCTAATACAAATTGCTGTTGATCTGCTTCTCAGATCAACAGAATAACAAATTTACAAAATTCAGGTAAGCTCACAGAGTTCTGCACCATCAGAACAACCGTCTAAATAAATAATAAGGACAAATTAAACGCAGCAAATTTCTGACACGTAGATATATGTGGACACAGACATCACTATCAATAGATTGGAGAGTTCATGACAGTCAGTTGTCAGTGGTACTCTATTATAAAAAATGGGGATTTGGGAAGAAGGTTTAGGATGACTTCCAAGAAAACAGAACATTATTTCTTAATGTACATTTGAATTTCTACATATAATCGTTATTGTAACTCTTTTTACTAGTTCTGTAGCACATATAATTGATTTTTTAAATTTAATAAATACCAATAAAATATTTTAAAAGAAAAAGAGAACATTCTTGGTCACCATGAGCTCCTTCAAGTGATCAACTATGAGTTCCAAGTTGAAGTCACCTATTTAAGATTGCTCGTGGCCACATCAATGTGCAATTTTATTATTATGTATCAAAGTCCTCTTCAAATACAATCCAGTCAGTCAGACTCCAGCAGTCAATGAACAGTGAAAGCTGATAACAGCTTTACATTACAATCACTACCACCAATTTCCTTATTCGACTTCAGCAGTCTGTTTTTGGTAGGGAAATCGAGGTTGTAGGTCTATTGAGTGTCATTGTTGGCCTCTTGTGATTGTGCAAAAGATATTGTAAATAATCTTACAAAATTTCTTCCAAAGCTCTTAGTTCAGCAATAAATTATTTCATGTTTACCCAATGTTAGTGGAATCTAGCAAATTATGCAACAATTGGCTTTGCGTCTGTTGTTGGGAAATCGTTAACCTATATTTGGAAAGGAAGGGAATCAGAATGGTCCTCCCAGATAGAGGATATACAGTATACTATTAGTAAAATTGACAGTCAAATGTGTATTTGGCAATTTCTTAAGGTCATTGATAAGGGGCCTTAAAAGGGCAGAATCAGTTTCTAGTGTGCTGTGAATAAAATTTTGAAATTTTATTTTAAATTAAAAAAATTAATCATTAATTTTTGAAAAGCAATGGAAAGGAAAATAAATTATTCTAAGTCAAAATTGTACATAACAGTAAAGGAACCTTGAACCCTGACATTTTGAAACACTCATTTCCACTGACCTAGGTTAAATGTAGTTAAAGCTTGGCAGGCAAAATAGTAATTGAGAAATGTGAAGCCTTTAATGTACAGATATTTCTGAGACTGACATCAACCACATGAAGCAGAGTGAACGTTAAATGCAGACTTTAATAGAGTGATATATACAGCGGCTCATGGCAATACTTCTGTCCCGTAGGTACTGCTGGACTTCTGCACTCATGAATCCAGCATCCCTGTCAGTGTGTACATAACTGGGATACCCAAACATGCTGAAAATAGATTGCAGGCACTTTATTACTGTGGCTGCCGACACATCGGACGGAGCATGGAATTGTGAAAGGGAAGCGGGAGTATTCATCTATGGCATTAAGAAAGTAGACGTTCCTGTCGTAGGAGGGGAGCGGGCTTTTAAAGTCAAGGCTGAGGCATTCAAAGGTCTGGTGGCGTTTATCAATATAGCCCTGTCTGGCCGGTAGAACTGCAGTTTGCATTCTGAGCAGATGGGACAGTTCTTGTTTACTGTCCTTACCTCCTCCACCGAGAACAGGAGATTGTGGGTCCCTATGAAATGGAAAAATCTAGCGACCCCCGGGTGGCCCAGCTCATTGTGCAAGCTCTGCAGCTGAGATGTGTGAATAAGGGTCATGCAGATGCCCCTGAACAGTGCGTCTGGGGGGTCATTGAGCTTCCCGGGAAGGTATAGAATGTTGTAATTGTATGTGGACAGTTCTCTCCTCCAGCGCAAAATTTTGTCGTTTTTTATTTTCCCCCTGTTCTGGTTGTCGAACACAAATGCCACGGATTGTTGGTGACCAGAGTGAAGCGGTTACAAGATAGGTAATGTTTCCAATGCCTCACCGCTTCTACGATGGCCTGTGCCTCCTTCTCCACTGCCAAGTGCTCACCTCTGACCCCTGTAGGGTCTGCGAGAAAAAGATTACCGGTCACCCCTGCTGATTCAGTGTGGCTGCTAGTGCTACATCTGAGGCATCATCTCCAGATGGAAGGGGATCACCTACGGCCCGCAGGGCTGCTTTTGCAATCAGGTCCTTAATCTCTCTAAAGGCTTTGACAGCTGCCAGGCCGAGGGGAAACGCCGAGGCTTTTATGAGTGGATGGGCCCTGTCGGCCTAGTTGGGAACCCATTGTGCATAGAACGCGAAGACTCCCAAACGTTTCTTTCACATTTTCTGTGTGAGGGACTGGGAGGTCTAGAAGTGGGCACATGCGGGCAGGGTCCGGGCTGATTTCCCCTGCCTGGAAGAAACTCTTGAGGTTCATATCATGGTCGGCTTGAGAGTGGCCACAAATGGTAATGTTGTCGAGGTAAGGGAACACTGCCTGGAGTTGATACTTGTCTACTATGTGGTCCATTTCCTGCTGATCAGTGACACCCCATTAGTGATGCCGAAAGGGAGACGGAGAGACTGGTTCAGTCTGCCATCTGCCTCAAATGCCATGTATATGCGGTCGCTCTCTCTGATGGGCAACTGGTGATACACTACTTTGAGGTCTATAGTGGAGAACATGTTATACTGAGAAATGCTGTTCACCATGTCCGCTATGTGTGGTAGTGGGTAGGCGTCCAGCTGCGTAAACTTATCGATGGTCTGACTGTAGTCGACCACCATCCGCTGCTTCTCCCCGACCTTACTACAACTATTTGGGCTCTTCAGGGGCTGGAGCTCTTCTCTATAAAGCCCTCTTGAAGGAGTCTGCGAACCTCCACTCGAATGAACTCTGTCCTGTGGGCTGTACCTCCTGCTCTTGGTGGTTATTGGCATGCAGTCTGGGGTGAGGTGAGTGAATAGCGGGGGAGGTTCTACATTCAGGGATGTCAGGTTACAGTGCTGTTTATTCCCAAGGAGCAGTGGGGGAAGGGGCCCATTGTAAACCGTTGAGATGCTCTCCAATTGACATTGAAAGTCCAGCCCGAGCAGGACGGGAGCACAGAGACGGAGAAGAACTAATAATTTAAATTCCTCGTACTCTGTGCCTTCTACTGTGACCTTGCAGAAGTGTCACTTTAGCTGTGTGGTTGTTTGTTGGACGCAAACAAAATCTGGTGGTCACTAGAGTATGTGTTCAGGGCAAGGCGCTCTACTAGCCCCCCCATCTATGAAACTTTCAGTACTCCCACTGTCCATTGGGCAATTTACTTTCGACCCATTAATTTTAATACTAACAGTAGCATTTGATAAATCATGTGGATTCATCTGGTTTAGACGTAGAGAGGCCAGAGTGGTGGTATGTTATTACACCACTAGGTCACCAGGGTCCACCACCTGGCGACCTTGTGTATATAAACCATTTGCAGCTCATTCTCTCTCATTCTGGCCTAGGCTGGCACAGAGGCAAGGTCTAGTTGTATATATTAGCCTATTAAAACTAGCGTTTTACTTGCACTGTGTCTCGTGTGGTTGATCCTAGTCGCCATCAATTCAATAGGCTAATATATACAGCTAGGCTGTGGGACCGAAATCGCGGGAGGGAGAGGGACTCACCCAGTGGTCATAGTGGTCTAGGAGAGGGACAGAAATATCCCGGAGCAGGTAAAGAGCGGCCAAGACCCCCGCCTGTTAGCTAATTCACCGGGACCAGGACCGGCCATGCAACCCACTGGGTTCCTGGTTTATAAACAAGGATCGCATCAAGTGCGAGTGGAAGGCATAGAGCAAGTTGCCCTCCCAATCACGATTTATCGCCAGGACTGCATTACTACCCCTGAGACACACCCCCAACTATCCCCGATCCCCCAGAGGGGCTCATGTTTCTGCAGGATCGGGTGGCCACATGGGAGAGGAATCAGGCCCGGTACGCACCCCACCAGCCACCGAATCAGAGGCTTAGGTTTACCCAAGTGCTGAGGCCCGATGACTGGAGCTGGACCCCAGAACCCCCAGGGTAAGCACGCACTTCGGCCGATGGCAGAGATGTTTTTAAATTATACAGGGTTTGAAGGAGCGTCAGAAGAGGAGATACTAATGCTACTGTTAGCTTAGCTAGGGGATCGCCTGTACTCGCTTATGCAAGACGTTAAATCATACCAAGAGGCAATGAACACCCTACAGGGCACAGTGAGCTACACTCTAGGTACCAGCTTATGTCCAGGTTGTAGTAAGTAGGGGACTCTATTAGAGATTTTATACTTGCGATGAAAGACTTAGCAAGGGCCTGTACTTTTAAAGCAGTATCTGCCCAAAAGTATGCAGACGATCTTGTAAGGGACAGGATCGTGGCCAGCGTCAGATCTACAGAAATCAGACAAAGGCTGCTGGAAAAGGGAAGAAGCAGAGACTATTGCAGAGGCTCTGGAGGACTCTAGGAGAGAACTAGAAGAGTACTCACTGCTAGACTCGTTATCCCCTCACAGGGAGAGAAATATGAGTGATCAAGGGCAGCACATAGCAGCTGCAGCCCCACTGGAGTGCTCCAAGTGCCTTTTTTGTGGGCAGCCAAAGCACCCCAGAGCTCACTGCCCGGCTAGGGAAAAGGACTGTTCAGAGTGTGGAAAGAGAGGACATTATGCGATAGTCTGTAGAAGCCTCAAGGCTCCAGCCAAAGCCCTTTCTCGTGCAAATGAAAGGCGGGAAAGCTCTTCTTCTTCCTCCTCAGGCAGGCAGAAGCAGAGAACCATGTGCTGTTGGCCATCTTGGGCAAAGGATGTCGAACAGAGGACATCACTATCGGGGGATGATTACGATACAGAGTGCTACTACAACCAGGATGCCGAGTACTACCGTGCCATGCTGGTCTCTCTGTGTTTGAATCAGGTGAGTCCACACAATTTATCGGATGCTACTGAAATTGCTTGATAGATAGCGGGAGTATGGAAAGTTTCATAGACCAGGGGCTGGTAGAATGCCTTGCCCTAACACATACTCTAGTGACCACCAGATTTTGTTTGCATCCAACAGCCACACAGCTAAAGTGACACACTTCTGCAAGGTCACAGTACAAGGCACAGAATATTTAAATTGTTAGTTCTCCCCCCCACCCCTTCACCCCCCACTTCCCCACCCCGTCTCTGTGCTCCAGTTCTGCTCAGGCTGGACTTTCAATGTCAATTGGAGAACATCACAATGGGCCCCTTCCCCCACTGCTCCTTAAGAACAGGCCACACTGTAGCCTGACGGCCTTGAACATAGAACTTCCCTCACTATTCACGCACCTCACTCCAAACTGCACCCCAGTAGCCACCAAGAGCAGGAGGTATAGCCTGAGGGACAGAGAGTTCATTAGAGCAGAAGTCCGCAGACTCCTGCAGGAGGGCATTATAGAGAAGAGCTCCAGTCCCTGGAGAGCACAAGTTGTTGTAGTGAAGTCAGGGGAGAAGTGGTGGATTACAGTCAGACAATCAACAAGTTTACGCAGCTGGATGTCTACACACTACCACGAATTGCGGACATGGTAAACAGCATTGCTCAGTATAAAGTGTTCTCTACCATAGACCTCAAGGCAACGTTCCACCAGTTGCCCATTAGAGAGAGTGATTGCATATACACAGCGTTCATTCGAAGCAGACGGCAGACTGTATCAGTTCCTCCGTCTCCCCTTTGGCATCATCAATGGGGTATCCCTGTTCCAGTGGAAGATGGACCGCATAGTAGACGAGTACCAACTCCAGGTGGTGTTCCCATACCTGGACAATGTTACGATTTGCGGCCTCTCGCAAGCTGACCATGACATTAACCTTCAACGTTTTGTTCAGGCAGCAAAGCAACGCAATCTAATGCATCTTTAGCACCAGGAAACTGGTGCAGAAAGGGGAAATCAGCCTGGACCCGCCCGCATGCGCCCACTTCTAGACCTCCCAGTCCCACACACACAGAAAACCTTAAAGAGATGTGTGGGACTTTTTGCATATTATGCACAGTGGGTCCCCAACTATGCCAACAAGGCTCACCCACTCATAAAAGCCTCAACTTTTCATCTCAGCCCAGCAGCTATCAAATCCTTCACAGAGATTAGGGATCTGATTGCATAGATCAGAGATGAGACGATCCCTTTTCAGGTAGAGACTGATGCCTCAAGTGGCTGCCACTCTGAACCAGGAGGGGCAACCGGTAGCTTTTTTCTTGCGGACCCTACAGAGGTCTTGCCTCTGTTCATGCTGATAAAAGCTACAAGATCTTGCGAGTGCCTCAACCTCGACTTTAAAGGTTTGCTCCCTTCCTATGACCGGAACATCTATTTCTTTAATGCCATAGACGAATCCTCACGCTTCCCTTTTGCTATTCCATGTCCCGACGTATCTGCAGACATGGTAATAAAATGCCTGCAATCCATTTTCAGCATGTGTGGGTACCCCAGCTATATATATACACAGATAGGGGTGCTACCTTTATGAGTGCTGAGGTCCAGCAGTACCTGAGATATAGAGGCATAGCCACCAGTTTCACCACAAGCTGTAACCCCAGTGGTGATGGACAGGTAGAAAGGGAAAATGCCACTATCTGGAAAACTGTCCTACTAACCTTAAAGGCAAAAGACCTACCAGTGGCAAGGTGGCAAGATGTGTTACCGGAGGCCTTACACTCCACACGCTCGCTGTTGTGTACCACCACTAACACGACACCTCATGACCGTATGTTTTCCTTTTTGAGGAAAGCCGTGACAGACACGGTGCTGCCTAGATGGTTAATGACATCCCTAACAAGACTCCCCGGCATGCTGTGACCTTGTCATGAGCCTGTGTCTGGAATGGAGCTCGCTGTGCCCTTTATTAAAGTGTCTCTGCAAGGTGCTCATAGCCTCTTGATAGGACTTAGCATCCTGTATAAGGGAGTACAGGCGATCCCTCAGCTGCGCT
Organism: Narcine bancroftii; assembly: GCF_036971445.1. NCBI lineage: Eukaryota > Metazoa > Chordata > Chondrichthyes > Torpediniformes > Narcinidae > Narcine > Narcine bancroftii. The sequence continues at coordinate 212,851,680 of NC_091471.1, forward strand.
AACAGTAGCATAAGCATTTATTCCTCCGATGCCCCATCAACCCCACGTAGTTTAAAAAACACCCCTGCCACCAGTTGAAGTGAGTGCTTGCCCTGGGGGTACTGGGGTCCAATTCCAGTCTGTCTGGCCTCAGCACCTGGCTGAACTTGAGTCTCTGATTCTATGGCAGTGGGGGCGCATACCAAGCCTGACCCCTTCCCCACGTGGCCACTCGATCCTGGGGAAGCATGGGTGCTCTCTGGGGAGTAGGGTTAACTGGGTTTGTCTCTGGGGGAGCGGGCTGTCCTAGCGGTCCTGGTGGTAGATCGAGATCGGGAGGGATACTTGCTGTACAGCTTCTGCCCATGCTTATCGCAACCCTTGGCTATCAAGCAGGAGCTCAGTGGGGTGCGTGGCTGGACCCAGTCCCGGAGAGTTTCTTAACAGGCAGGGCTCTGGGCCATTCTTTACCTGCTCCCAGGTGCTTCTGTCCCTCTCACAGTCCTCGGTCTCTGGGCGAGTCCCTCTCTCTGCCATGGCTTCGGTCCTGCAGCTCCCTGCCTGGTCCGTAATAGGCTGCACGTGCGTGGGGGTCATCTCCATTTTCGGATCCTTAGACCTGGTTTCGGTGGAGTCGGGAGCGAAGTCGAGGACAGGAGTAGCTTCCATCCCAGATATAAATCACTCTATTAAATTGCGACTGACATCAACCATACGAAGCAGAGTGAAGGTTAAATGCAGGCTTCAATAGAGTGATATACACAGCTAGGTCTTGCCTCTGTTCATGCCCAGGTCAGAAGGAGGAGCATGAACTCCAATCGGCTTTATATACAGGGTCATCAGGTGGCCCCTGATGACCTAGTGGTGTAATGGCATATCATCGCAATTTCAGCTTGGTTTTGGCATATTCCATGAGAGAAAAGGAGAATGTACAATAGCTCCATCAAGGATCAATAAAAATAAATGTAGTAGGGAAAAAAAATTACTGAGAACCAGACTGATTCCAAAATGTTCAGTGAAGTAAAATAGGAAATAAGAGAAGCAAAACGAACATTAAAAAATTGGCTGAATCCAAAGTATTTTGAAGGCATCTTAACTGGAAAAGAGCTCTCAGGGGAGAGGTGCTTGCAATCTCTCTGACAATCAACAAGGTTTCGTTGTCTCCTTCCTCAGAGGTACATCTGTACTAACCCCATACTCTATTTCCCTTAATATCTAAAAATCATTTGATCTTTGTCTTGAATATACTTGGTGAGTATGCATTCACACCCTTGCAAATAGATAACTCCAAACATTCAACATCCTCATGTGAGAGATGGGAAAACTGATCTAAAATTATGAACATGAAGGAAACTAAAATTCATGCATCAGTTAATGGCTGTAACCAGTACAAACAGGATGAGCTTGGGAATTAGGATGCAGGAAAGCAGAGTCAGCACGATTAACATAAGAATCTTCTAGTCTCTGTGACAAGATCAGTGAGCCACCATATAAGATAAGGAGCGGTAAGGAACAATAGAATGTAGGAAGTTGAGGTAGTCTGGATAGACAGAAGTGCACCAAGTTCTACATATCTAATTAGTTAACCTTACACAGATTTACAAAGTTATACATATTAAATTAGTCAACCCTAGACAGGATGAGCCAACTCTACATACCAAGAGACTGTAGCTCCGAGAATCAGGAAGGTGTGAATAAGGACAATAACTGAAGGGACACCGACAGGATACCCCCTGGTCCACCAAGTATACTGAAACTGCACGTAGGCAGGAAGGATTGCCTCTGCCAAACCCATCCAGGGGGCAGAAGAATGTAAGGGGGAGGATATTCTGATACTGAAATTTACTGTATAAAAGTTGGGTGAGCCCCAGTGTATGTGTGTCTTCCCAGGGTAAGGGGAAGCACCCAACTTTGCATTGTTGTATAATAAATGTTCTTTGTTCTCAATCTTTGTCTCGAGCAATTTCTTTAAAGGTAATTCTGTTTCTAACACTCAGCATGAAGAAACCTCTTCTCCCGAATGGCTAACCTCTTATTTTGGCAAGGTGGACCTTATTTCAAGACTTGGCAGCCAGTGGAAGCATTGTCCTCACTTCTACCTTGTCAAACCCTCTACAAATGTAATTTGATTTATTCTACTATTGCAACAAAATAAGCAGACGAATTTCATTACCTATGTGTTTGTAAGGTACTTCTATCATGCACAAGATCCTGGTATCATTGACTCCTTGTGTCAAGAGGGGTGAGTAGATAAAAAGATTCAAAGGCATTAAACCAGTGGCCAGGATTGTAGAGAAAACCGTCATGAAAATACTGCAAAAACACAAAGTGGTTATTATTTACAAAACAGCAAATCTGATTGCTAATCCATCTTTAGCTTAAAGAATGGAGTCTGAATTTTGCAAATAAAACACGGCAAGCTGCCAGATAGAGTATACTGCAAATTTAAAGAATGAATAACATGGTAACACAATTTTCAGGAAGTTTCAGATTAAGCTTGTCAGCACAAAGATCTCAAATAGATATACTTGCAGAGTTATTCAATGGATATGCAGATGAATAAGAAAGATTTTAAGTCATTATCCTGACATACCAAAATAGTCAAAAATACCCACAGACTAAATTACAAAAGACCAGGCAATTCTTTTTCATGTTTTCTACAATTGGTTTTAGAGCTCAGACACAGACCTAATTAGGTTAAAACAAACAGTGATTCCATGGCTACTTGGGGATAGTCTGACAGACTTCTTCTGTATATTTGAGGTGTTTGAGGAGGCAGGGGGTAGCTAATAGAGAGTGAATAGGATGGCCCTTGTGAGGTGATGGGAAGATGGAGAAGGAGACAGAACTACATTGATATTTCCTATGAAAGGGGGGTGGGGGGGGGAGGGGAGGAGGTGAGAAAAGGAATTTGGCCAACAGTTTGTGGTGGGTGGGGTGGTGGGAGTTTATTGAGGAGAGGAGATTACAGGATTGTGAGGAATGCAGATCGGGAGGCTTCTTGGAAATCAGAGGGTTAGCTGTAGGCTTCCTGAGTTGCTGCAGTAGTAAAAGCCCCAGCACAGTAAGGCCCCAATTCTCAAAGGAGAACAACATGACGAAATGTCATTATCTTCAGGTAATGATCAGAATTTTGAAATTTTTGAAAGTGATGTAAAACAGCTTGAAAAAGCATTTTATTGTGTTTCATTCATGGGGGAAAAATGAAATTCATTTGCAGCATGCTCAAATTGAAAACATTATTTTAAAAGGTTGAAATTATTAGACTGAACTTTAGTAGTGTGACAGCCAGCTTTAACCTACATATAGACTAGATGAATAAATTTGCAGAAATAAGGAGGAAGATGAACTTACGAGATATTAGAGATTCTTTTCTCAATTGTTATGTTGGGGAGTGAGCTAGTTTAGACCTCATTTGTGAGATTAACAATGTTGTTGTCAAGGGACCTTTTGGGGAAGGTTGGCATAGAGCAGTAATTCTCAATTTTTTTTATTGGCCATGCTCCCCGCCCGAGTCGGGCGGGCGAGAGACTGGCAGCGCGAGTCGGGCGTATGAGGTGGGGAGACTGGCAGCGCGATTCGGGCAGGCGAGTGGGGGAGACCGGCAGTGCGAGTCAGGCAGGCGAGAGACCGGCAGTGCAAGTCGGGCGGGCGAGGGGGGAGCGGCCGGCAGCACGACTAGAAGTGGGTGGGGGTGGATATGGCAGCACAATTTGGGTGGGCTTAAATCTGGCTTTCCGAAATCCAGAAAAATCTGAAATTTGGAACCCTCAAGGGTTCACACACACACACACACACACACACACACACACACACACACACACACACACACACACACACACACACACACACACACACACACACACACACACATACATATACAGGTACACAATCCTTTATCTGGATTGTCTGATCTCAGAAGCTAAGCAGGCTCAGGACTGATCAGTACTTTGGGGGGGGAAGGCCCTCTAGAAAGCTGTAGGTTTCTGTGAGGGGTGCTGGATAAAGTGGCGACTCTCTGTCTGCCTTAAGGTAGAGAAAAGTTAAAGAATTTTATGCTTGTAACATTCTAAATGTACAGGTACACTATCCTTTATCTGGACAGTGTGTTCTGAGTTTCGAATTTCCCCAGATTTCGGAAAGCCATATTTAAGCCTACCCGAATTGTGCTGCCGCATCCACCCCCATCCCCTTCCAGTCGCGCTGACATCTCCCCCCCTTGCCCGCCCAACTTGCGCTGCCGGTCTCTCCCCCTCGCCCGCCCGAATCGCTCTACTGTCTGCCCCCCCCTCGCCCGCCCGACTCACGCTGCTGGTCTCTCGCCCACCTGACTCGCACTGCCAGTCTCTCCTCACTTGCCGGATTTTGGAGCTTTCCGATTTTAGATGTCCGGATAAAGGATTGTGTACCTGTAGTATTATGTGACAATAATGGAACTTTACCTTTTGCATATATATGTATTCCCTTGAGGCTAAAAAAAAACAGGGAATGTGATGCTTCCTTAGCTAATGAGAGAGTAAAAAGATAAAGTTAAATCCAAGAAAAAATGAATAAAGTTGTTGGAAGCACCAATAGGCAAATTAGAAGTCAAAGAAAGATCAAGAATTTGATTACAACATAGAATCATAGAACATTACAACCTAGAAACAGGCCCCGACCCTTCTAGTCTATGCCAAACCATTTTTCTGCCTACTCCCACTGAGTAGCACCCAGTCCATAGCCCTCGATATGCCATCCATGTCCTCATCCAAAGGCAAGATAAAATATGAATGGAATGGAACAAAAGATAAACATACTGTAAGTATGCAAAATGGAAAAGAACAGTGAGGACAAATCTTAACCCCTCACAGAGATGGAAAAATTATAATAGGGCAGCAAAATGAAGCAATTATTTTACAGCTGACTTCACAAAGGGAGACATACAAACCTGCCAGGCATATAGAAAATTAAAGATCTCATAAGAACTTATTCATTCAAGATCATCTGATCTTGAATGAGGGAAAATGTCCATGATCTTGATGGATGGCAGACCACGCTTAAGATGGCTTACATATGCTTCTTATTTTTTATAGTTCATTTGCTACCATTCAGTGGCGACTGAGGATCATTTTTTAATCTCACACTGCAACTCCTATAATCTTACCATTTTAAGTTTTAACATGCATTAAGACCATTCCTACCAGCTAATCTATGCATATACAAGATAAAATTAAAACAAAAAGATGCTGGAAGCTAAACAGGCAGCATCTATGGATAGAGAATTTCAGGATGTGGGCCATCCTTCAGAAATGGAAAATATTCAAGAGGCTTTAGAACAATACCAGGGATGTCTCTGATATTAGACCATAACACAATAAGGCATAGGAGTGAAAATCGGCTATTCAACCCATCGAATCTGCCCCACCATTTAATCATGAGCTGATTCATTTTCCCACAGTCTCCCTGCCCATCCTTCTCCCCATAACCTTTGATGCCCTGGTGGAAGACAGGTTTTTTTTAATAAATACTTTATTTATTCAACAAATATAATGTCAAAATTAAGAATATTATACTATAAGTACATAATAAAGTATTAACAAATACATGCTGAAACTCTATTTATAAAAACTAAAATACTAAAATCTAAAAACTACAAAAACAACTAACCCCCTATTAGCCCAACCTCCCCCCAAACTAATCTAATCCCAAAACTAAAATATAAGTTATTTAATTATAAAACGATTACAAGTAATTAAGTCGGATTGCATCAGTTGACACTCAAAGACCTCAAATACATCATAAAGTTGTTATATTGTTATATTTTTAGGGAAAACTTCACTGATCAAAAAAGAAATTAATAAAATCATAATTTTAATGTCATTATTTTCACATACAGAGCCCAAATTTTCAAAAATAAAGAATATTTATCCCTTAAATTATATGTAATTTTTTCTAATGCAATACAGCGTTGGATTTCAGCATGTCATCTATCTTAATGTTAATGAATCATCGGATTTCCATGTTACAGTCACACATTTCCTTGCTATTACTTAAGCCAACTTAACAAACTTTAATTGGGAATCTGACAACAATAATTTAGGAGTAACATTTTAAATTTTCCTAACAAAAATAATTCAGGGTTTAAAGGAAAATTCACTATCTGTTGTAGAAATTTACTAAAAGAAACCCAAAAAGGGTTATTTTTGAACAAGACCACATGGAGTAAAGAAAAGTTCTAGTTTCTATTCGACATCTAAAACAATAATCTGATAAATCTGATCTCCATCTATTCAGTTTCTGAGGAGTAATATACAATTGATGTAAAAAATTAAAATGAAGTCATCTATATCGTACATTAATAGTATTTGTCATAACCTCTTTACAAAAGATTTGCCAGATTTGTTGATCTATTATCGTGTCCAAATCCCATTCCCATCTTTCTTTTGAATTAAACAAACCTACTTTAGGTGTCTGTTCATGTAATAATATATATGCAATTGAAATAAACTTTTTAATCATTCTATCCACCACAATTTGTTCCAAATTTGAAAGATCTTTTAAAATCATTTCCAGTCCTAATTTCTCTCTCAAGTAAGGCTCAATTAAAAATAATAAAATAATGCATTTTAAGGTATACTGTATTTAATCATTAATTGATCAAAAGACATCAATCTATTATTATCATAACAATCCCCCAGATTAGAAATTCCCTTGTGATACCATATTTTTAAAAAAGAATTATCTTTTGAAAAAAAAAATAGAGGATTTATTAATGGTGTTTTTAATTTTAAAATATTAAATATTTAGCAAAATCAGTTTCTAATTTAACTTTATTCCAGATGTTCAACAAATATTTTAGTATCAGAGCTTCCTTATCTATTACATTGGATTTAAAATCCCATTTATTAATAAACTCATCTGGTTTAACTTCTCATATCTTACTTAGTTCAATATTAGTCTAATTTTAACAAACAAAAAAAACTAAAAATCTTAATTGTACTGCCCTGTAATAATTCTTAAAATTGGGAAGATGTAGTCCTTCTTGTTCATATTTTTAATTTTTCTAATGACTTTCTTGCAATCTTTCTTTTGCAAAGAAATTTCCTAACTTGCTTATTTTAAAAAAATTTTTGGGGTAGAGATATAGATAAAGTTTAGAATAAATATTGAAGTTGTGGAAAAATGTTCATCTTAATACAATTAATGTAATGGATAGAAGACAGTTTATTGAGATTAAATGAATAAAAGGATTGTAACAAAAGGAGGAGGGGGTGGTGTAAGTTATAAGGCATGCTTGTTGGTAGCTAGGGAAGTGCCAGCTCTAGAGATTGTGCCCCTGGTTACATTTTGTAATCTTGCTTGGTTCAAAACAAATTAGCTGACTGGAGGCACAAGTGGGAATATCAAAATCGTCCAGAACTGGTGAACACAATTTTGGGATCATAAGGCAACAAGGGGTACAGTGCATGTATGATTCTATTCCTGGAGCATATACAAGGCATGACAGAGCAGAGGTAGACAGGTTTTTTCCCATGGTGGAAGAGTCTGGGACAAGAGGGCACAACTTCAAGATTGAAGGTCGTGCGCTTAGAACAGAGATGTGGAAGGATTTCTTCAACCAGAGGGTGGTTAATCTGTGGAATTTGTTGCCACAGCTGGTTGTGGAGGACAGCTCGTTGAGTGTATTTAAGACAGAGATTGGTTGGTCTTGATTAGTTAGGGCATCAAAGGATATGGGGAGAAGGTCAGGCAGTGGGGCTGAGTGGGGAAATGAATCAGCTCATGATTAAATAGTGGAGCAGACTCAGTGGGCTGAATGGCCTATTTCTTCTCTTATGTCCTGTGGTCTTATTGAGATGCAATGTAGGAGACAAAGGACACAGCATAAGTGTGTGGAACAATCATCGTCTTGGTGTGGTCCCACCAAGTGAAAACTCAATTGTGGCAATGACTGAGACCACAATTTCACTTGGGAAAAATAGTTTGAACCCTACAACTGTAGGAAGAGAAGGAAAGAGATGATGTAGAATTGGACTCTCTCCTGACAGATGGGAGATTCGGTTGGGAAAGCTGAAGAGGAAGAGAAGTGGAAGTCTGCTGCAGCATTAGACTGGGAGTCTCAAATATGGTGGAGGGAGATTGCTTGAGTGTCATGGGTAAGTACAAAGAAAATTCTAAATTATGAGAATATTTCAACAAAATACATCTATTTATACACAGCACATATAAATTTTTATCAATATTAGAATTTTTTTTACAATTAATACACTGACCAAACCTATCAATTATTAAATATTTAGCAAAATTAATATTTTACAATAAAGATTAAGTTTATTTAAGGCTTGAAAGGTATTTGTTGCTCTATGATTTCAGGTAATTTCATTGTCATGCTGCATCTAGGGAGGAAAGAAAGAGTTTTGTTGAGTTTGAAAGCAGCAGAGATTACAGGTGAGGCACTGTGAATGAAACTCACAGTGCTCCATTTGAAGAGATAAGGAGAACTAATAGGAGGAGCCACACTTACTGTTCCTTGAGGGCACTCCAACCAGGCAGCATTAATGACTATTAGTCCCCTCCCTGTCTGTCTTTCTCTTTCCCTATCCTTCTGTCTCCTTTCCTCCAGCTGTCAACCCCTTCCCGTTCAATTCAGAGCTACTCCCTTCCCCTATCATTTCTCAGCTTTTTCCTCTTCTGCCTTCCACAACCCCACCCAACCCCCCCCCCCCCCACCCCTCCCATATCTGCCTTCTCCTGCTTCTTCTTCCCTCCTCTCCTCTCCCCATATTTTTATTCAGGCGCCTGCCTGCTCTTTGATCATACCTTGGCGAAGGGCTCAATCCCGAAATGTTAGTTATCTCCCAAAGCTTCCTATAGATGGATGCTGCGTGACCTGCTGAGATTCTCCGGTACTCTTACATTTCCCAGGAAAACCCCTGCATCTGCAGACTTTCCTGTTTAACAAAGCTGGAGAAACTCAGCTGGTCAAACAATGTACTTTATATAGTAAAGATTAAAAAATACATAACTGATATTTCGAGCTTGAGCCCTTCATCACGGTATAACTTCATTGTTTCCTTGTTAGTCACACAAAGCACTTTGGTGATATCAAAAGTAAACCCAAGGCAGCTAGATTTTTACAGAAAGACTGTGCAGAAAAAAGATACAAATGCTCATGCCTTGATTAATGAAAGGTAAAGTAGAAATCTGTAACCACTTACCTGAGATCCATATCTCCATCTGTCCAGTAGCTCATTACATTAGATAAGATTCCTCCAGGACAAGATCCCATAACAAGTACAGCAATTGCTGGTGCATACTTCAAGTGAAAAGAAGTTGCGAGGGTAAATGCAATGAGGGGCATTAATGCAAATTGGCAAACGAGACCTACAGCTAACCCCCATGGCCTCTTAAAATGACACCACAGCTTCTTCAAGTCAACAGTGCAGCCCAAGGAGATCACAATCAACAGGAGAATGGCATAAAGTGGCACACTAACAATATTCATAATTCTCTCATTAAATTTGTCATCAGCACTTACATTATTTTCATTGCCAATAGTACTATTCTCACACTTTTGAATGTTTGCCATATTTCCCATTTTCTCTTTCTCTGCTATGCTATCTTGCACTGGCTTTGTGCAGCAAGTTTTAGAGTTAGCCCTGTGTATTTATTTATATAGGAAAATCCAAGCAGATGTGTCTACGTAAAACTGAAATGCGTATTTATCTTGGAGAATCTGATATTGTGCAATTATTAACCTCTTAGAGTCTAAAACATGCAATCCAGATGGGCTCCAATAACAAAACTTGGTCGTGCAGTCTTTTAAAATGCCATTTGGTAATAAAACTTATTTAATTCTCCAGAAATGCCAGCTGTGCATCATACCCAAAAGCAGTGTCCATAATGTCTGGACAAAGAGAATTAACGTAATTAGCTGCAAATATTTCTGTGTCCCAAATGTACTTCTTTCAAAAACAGATGTAGTAGAGATGATCGTGTAGGCGTGATTGCCGACCTGTGATCATAGCAGGTGCAGTTTGCAGTCATAAGTTCCCAGAACTTGAATGGGGGCATGCAGAAAGTTGTTATAACAGAGTAGCCAGAGCTCAAATTGGTCTGGGGCTTCAGGCAATTGAGGATCAATGTCTAACTTGTCCAGTCTCAGCAACTTGTCCATTGCGGGTTAAAAAAAACTTTATGGTAATAAAATATCAATAACGGCAAAAGACTGAAGTTACGAGATGACAGGTTTTTATTTCCATAAGACTGGATACGAGTTATTTCTGTCCTGATTCTAGGATTCGTACTGAAGGAAGGACTCAGGCATAATTGCCTTTATTGGGGAATTCCAGGGGAAATTCAACTTGAAAATGACATTATTAATAATGTTCCTTCTTAGTTTATTCCTTGCAGTTGTGGGCTTTAAGTATTGAATGATGAAATTATGCAGTGCCAAAGGACGTTGCTTGGCACATAATACCTGCTGAGTGATCCAACACATTTCCTGTGAGCTCAGTTGAGGAGACCCTTGGGACCTGTCATAGGCATTGATTTTATACCACACATTACATGTATACATGCAGTTTTCTTTTGATTAAATCCTGCTTCAAATTCATGCCTAGATTTTCCTTAGATTTCCTCTCTTCCAAGATAGTCACAAACCAATAGGTTTATTAGGTTTCTGAATGCCTTAATGTACCACTGGTAGACTGTCTGCTGTATGTCAGGTAGTTTTACCTCCTCTGACTTCCTCTGTTCCTTTGGTCTGGGCCACTGGTTGCCCTTGCCCCAGCCTCTACACATTGCCACTGGCAGGCACAATTAAGTATTTGCTGTTGGAAAAACTCAAAGTGGGTTTTCCAAATCCTGCTAATCAGCTGTGTGGGCTTAAAATGGGAACATAAGAAATAGGAGCAGGAATCGGTCATTCAGCCTGTCAAGTCTGCTCTGCCATTCAATTAGCTCATGTCTGATCTGATGATGGCTCATCTCCACCTACCTGCCCTTTCCCCATATTCCTTAATTCCCCTACTATGTAAAAATCTATCCAACCTTCTCTTAAATATAGTCACTGAGGTAGCTTCCACCACTTCAATGGGCAGCAAATTCCATAGATTTGCCACCCTATGGGAAAAGGAGTTCCTCCTCTTCTCCATCCTAAATCAACTTCCCTGAATCTTGAGGCTATGTCCCCTAGTTCTAGTCTCCCCACCAACAGAAACAACATACTGTATCTACCTCTATCCTAACTATGCCTTTCATATTTTTATTTTTTTCTTTTCTTTGGCTTGACTTCGCGGACGAAGATTTATGGAGGGGTAAAGTCCACGTCAGCTGCAGGCTCGTTTGTGGTTGACAAGTCCGATGCGGGACAGGCAGACATGGTTGCAGCGGTTGCAAGGGAAAATTGGTTGGTTGGGGTTGGGTGTTGGGTTTTTCCTCCTTTGTCTTTTGACAGTGAGGTGGGCTCTGCGGTCTTCTTCAAAGGAGGTTGCTGCCCGCCGAACTGTGAGGCGCCAAGATGCATGGTTTGAGGCGATATCAGCCCACTGGCGGTGGTCAATGTGGCAGGCACCAAGAGATTTCTTTAGGCAGTCCTTGTACCTCTTCTTTGGTGCACCTCTGTCTCGGAGGTGTAAGGTAAAAACATCATGAGTTGGGACCGGAGAAGGAGTCACCCAGTACTAAGTAGTAACAGGATGCAGGTGTGACCTTGTACGCTCAAGATAAGTGTGGCAATAACAAGAATGATGTGCAGCAGACTAACAGAGAAGGGTATCAACAGCTTATTCATTGGACAATGTAATGGTATGATAATTTACTAAGTACGTGTCCTGAGGTATAAAAAAAACACCACTTGCTGATATCGTTAGACTGTTAGTTGCAAGTGTTACAATCCGGTAATAAAGAACCTTGATTTCCACTCAGTCTGGTGTCTGACTCATTCATTCTCGAACAAAGCAGACCTAACAATTTGGTGACCCCGACGTGATGGGTGAGTGGACACTAGACGACGGATTCTGTTTTTCTTGACAATCATCTCAGCCAGCTGACAAAAAGGTCCAGAGAAGCCTGTTTTAACAAAATTCTCTCTCTTAAAATCTTTATGATTGTCAGTAAGAACTGGAGATCGGACAAATTAGACGATCATAATTGAAGGTCGTCACCTGCCAGGATTGTAACACGTAAGTGTTTACAGACAAAACTATAAAAGTCCTTAAGGTGTTTTAGTGACATTTGATAAGTGCTTCGCCGACAAACTACTAGAGTTTAAAAAGTCTTTATTGTGACGTTGCAAAGTCAAATAGAGTGAGAAGGTGGTCTAAGAACAATTGGGGACCTGAGTTTTCTGCCCTAAACCGGTTATTAAGAGGAGAAATCTCCCACGTGAAGGTTGGGTTTTGAAAGAAAACGAAGGTTCAGGCTTATTGGTCTCAATTGTATAAGACTCGCTTATAAATGTCTGGTAGGTATGATAATGTCTGTACACTTGAAAACTTAAGAATTTATTTCCCAAATTCGCCGTGGTGGAATACCACAGCGGACATTAGAGACCTTGAGACGACAAAAAGAGTACTCGGAGATGCCTGCCTGGTGAACAAGGGCGACGACCAAAGACTGCAAAAGCTGTGTCCGGATCAGGTAGGAGATATCAATGAAAAAGTTGACAGAATCTTAAGAGACACACGGTTTATTCTTAATATTTTTGACAAGTTAAGTGAAGGTATTCCCAGCATCACCAAGGAGATACAGTTACGTAAATTCATAGATTGGTACAGGGAAACTGGACAAAAATATAGCCCAAAAACTTGGTTTCCTAGTTGTAACCTAACTTTCAGACCTCTTTGGGAAAACAGAGAGTGGAAGACGAGCAATCAGAGTATACAGGACAGTCTGACGTCCACCGGAGGACCAGACTTGGAGACTGTTTCACTAAAAAACTTTTGTCATCCGGCCTGCAAGGAGACATTTTTAAAGGCGATTTTTGTTAACATAGATCCTCTAAACGGACAAGAACCTAAATTAAGAGAGGCATTAGGAAGCGACCCCGCAGCAATGGCAGCACAGTTGCCTGCTAAGACCTTTGACCAAGTTATTAGGGAAATTAATCAGGAATTAGAGAAGAGAAATACCAGTAAAGAGGCATTGGAGAAACAAAGAATTCTCCGAAAATGTGTAGATCGCTGGAGGAAGATGGGGTGGTTACCCAGGAGTGCCGAGATGTTCCTGACAGGTGAGGGAAACAAAATTCTAAAGCGTAGGGTCTTAGATAAGCTGGAGGAAACAAAACACAGAAGGGAAATAAAAGTGCCTGTTTCCGGTTTCCAGCCACGAAGTGTCCGGGTTTGCTCTCTCCCTCCCTCCTTTCCCCCTCCCCCCTCTCTCTTCTCTCCCCCTCTCTCTCTTCTCCCCCCCCCGCTCCTCTCTCACCCACTCCCCCTCCCAATCTCAATATGTGGCGATGCTGCCCTGAAATCCCCAGGTGGGGCAGGGCAGAGAAATACAATTTGGTTTTAATTTTGTGCCCACAATTCCAGCTCCGCATCAAATGGGATCCTGTTTTATCCTCTCTCCCTCCCTCTTTCCCGCACCCCCACCATTGTGGGATCAGAGCAGACGTTGTGGGCTGACGTGTAGCTCACTCGAGGTGGGAGGGAAGGAAGGAGTGGTGGTTCCCAGTGGTGGGAGACCCAATCTGATCCAGACCAGTGATCACAGGATGAGAACCTTTTAAAGGTGTAACCATGAAACGGAAGTGTTAATCTGAAGACTTTTCTCCCAGTGGGGCCAGTGCAAGGCATTTTTTCTCTCTCTCTCTCGTGCTCTGTGTATCTGCCTCTCTATCTCTTTCTCTCGCTATGCTCTCTCTCTCTCTCTCTCTCTCTCTCTCTCTCTCTCTCTCTCTCTCTCTCTCTCTCTCTCTCACAGTCTCTGGATGTATGTGATTCATGTATGTACTCTGACAATAAATCTCTCTGACATGATCTGGTTTTACAGAGACTTGTCAGGGCAGTCATGCTTCCCCGGGCTCTAAGCCTAATTAAGGTGGCAGGCCATTCCCTATAAAACACAAAGGAAGGGAAAGGAAACACGGCGGCTGACAGAGCAGCCAAACAGGTTACTGGATATCAAGAACCTATACAGGGGATGATTCTGAGGTCCCATGGCAAAAAAGAGGAATTAGAGAGAAGAGAAAATAGTAGTAAGTTGAGTGACCAAAAAGAGAAGGAGGGAGAGGGACCCCCACCAAATATTGAACACCTGATAGAAATACAGGAAAAAGCTAGCCCAAGTGAGAAAGAGGAATGGATGAAACGCGGTGCTACATGACAGGAGATCATCTATGACAATCGGACAGTACATGTCTGGCGCTCCCGAATAGGTACGATAGTTGGTCCCCGCCAATAACTTCTGCTATTATTTGAAGAAGCACATGGGCTGACTCACATTAGCGCCACCAAAACTTATAATACGCTTAAACAACATTGGTGGAATCCCCACTTACGCGAGCACATTGACAACTTTAGAGCTGAATGTACTAACTGCAATGGGCATAACCAAAGGATCACCTTACCCCACCCACTTTTACGATTTCCAGTCCCGACAGCCCCATGGAAAGAGATCTATATTGACTATACAGATATGGGTACTGTTGGAATCTAGGGGTTAAAACAGTATGAAATAAATGATTAATTAATAAGTGTATATTTACTGCATGGTTCAAGGGAAAAGAGGAATTTGATTAAGTGGCAATCACAGCATGGAGCAAAGTTGGCTGAGCAAAATTGTCTGCTCCAAAATACAGGGAGAGGATATGCATAAAATGATTTAGGAGGAATGCTCAAACTGAAGGAAGTGGTGAGTAGCACAGGAGACACAGGCCAGATCAGAACAAAGAATGGCCTGCAAGAAACAAAGGGAATGGAAAACCAGTCTAGGAGGAAGATTAAGGCAGGAGGAGGTGTTAAAGAGAACAGCAGAAATTGGCCAGACAAGAACAGAATGGTGATTAGAAATATCTGGGGATGAATTAATTTCTGATCAACACAACAGGATAGTCTGGCCTGGAGGATTAAGATGGGAGTGCTACACCCTAGATATCTGCAAAACAGGAGATGACTTGTGATAACCCTTATGCAAAAAGATCTAGCAAAGGAAGACAACTTTTGTTCTGTATGATAAGGTTGATCTATATAAACTGAGCCAACTGGACAATAGGGGTCAGTCTTGGGGAGTAGCTCACTGTGCAGGTGACCTATGAACTAATGAGTGACCCAGAGCTCTGTTAAGTTTTATTCTTGTGCTGTGTAATAAATTGACTGTTGAACCGAATACCTTCTCCTATCACTTCATTCAAAGAACACGCTGGACTCAGACTACACATAGACTAAATTAAGAGTAAGGTAAAGCCAGAGTCCGACAGTACTGACCTTAGGACAAAGGAAGGATACCAATATCTCTTAGTGGCGGTAGATAGGTTCTCACGGTGGGTGGAGGCTGTCCCAACGAAGAGGGAGGATGCGGATAGTGTAATAGGCTGGCTGACACGAGAGTTGATACCCCACTACGGGGTCCCCAGCAGAATATGCTCTGATAATGGGTCCCACTTTAAGAATGAGCTGATCCGACAGGTTGAAGAATACTTAGGGATCAAACACCGTTTCGGTAGTTTCTATAGGCCTGAGAGTCAGGGGCTAGTAGAAAGGGCAAACAGGACGATAAAATCCAAATTAGGAAAGGTTTTAGGTGGGACCAAGTTGAATTGGGTCGAGGCATTGCCATTACTACTGATGTCTATGCGACAAGAGAAGGCCAAAGAATGAGATTCTAACGGGTCGACCCATGCCCGGTCCAAAGACTGATCCAGCCTGGGTAAAGAATTGGGAAGAAAGGGAAGTGGAACTGGACCATTATATGCAGATGCTGGGTAATATGGTTGCTTTAGTTTCACAACAGGTGGCGAATGCAAATAAGGAGAACCTGGACACTGAAGGAGTTCCAGTGAAGGAGGGAGACCTGGTGTATATCCGTAAACCAGGGAAGGTACATTGGACTGAAATTAGATGGATTGGACCATACACTGTTACCGCCGTGACAGTTAGGTCGGTAAGAATTGACAAACCAGGGGATAATAATTGGCATCATTTTGCCTTTTGCTCCAAGGCAAAACAACAAGTAGTGAGTATTGGAAAATATGATGAGACTCATGTGGACAATGCCGAGGGCCCTATGGGCATTCCTGCTGATGGGTTGCCAAACAAGCCAACAGAGTAGTTTGGATCCATGCAGGGCCAAAGTTATTCTGAAGATAGATAAAGACAAGGATAGCACCTTCCAGTTCGATCTATGCTGCACTTCTATCTCTAATAACACAGGGCCAGATGGGTCACTCACTAAGGGCCTGACAAAACTTAAGGCATTAGCGAAGGAATTAAAAGCCCAATCTGAAGTCTCTAACCCTGTTTTGTCCTGGTTACATGGAGTGTTTGGGAAATGGGGCACAATGTTGGGACAACTTTTCCTAGGATTGTTCATTTCTGTATCCATTTTTATCACTTATGGCTGTTGTTGTATTCCATGCATTCGAACGCTGGTCACGAGGACCATTGAGAGAGCCTTTGCCAACCGCGATGAGCTGCCTCCAAAATATCAAGCTCTACAAGCTACGGAGCGGGACTATCTCACGTCACAGGAGGCGTCAAAAAATGCTGAGATCGATCCGGAGTCTGATGGAGAATGTGACGGGGAGGAGGGATTATTAAATAGATTGTAGTAAAAATGTTAACTTTTATCTTAACTATTTACAAATGCTTAGAAGGGATAGCCAGTTATTTGCTTGGGGGAAAACGGGGAGGAAACTTGTAAACGGGCAACGGGATCGGGGAAACGGATGGGGGTTATACGCTAAAGAGGTTTGGAGGGAGCCCTTGCCCACCAGCCGAAAAACCCTGTGAACAGAACCCGTATGGAGCTTGGCAATAATAGGCGAACTAATGTAATGCGGTGGTAGCATAGTCAGGGCAAGATTGTCCTCTAAAGAGGACAAAGGAGGGATTGTAAGGTAAAAACATCATGAGTTGGGACCGGAGAAGGAGTCACCCAGTTCTAAGGAGTAACAGGATGCAGGTGTGACCTTGTACGCTCAAGATAAGTGTGGCAATAACAAGATGATGTGCAGCAGACTAACAGAGAAGGGTAGCAACAGCTTATTCATTGGACAATGTCATGGTATGATAATTTACTAAGTACGTGTCCTGAGGTATAAAAAAAACACCACTTGCTGATATCGTTAGAATGAGCCTTCTCCAACTAACACTGTTAGTTGCAAGTGTTACAATCTGGTAATAAAGAACCTTGATTTCGACTCAGTCTGGTGTCTGACTCACTCATTCTCGAACAAAGCAGACCTAACAGTGGTCAGTGGAGAGCTCGCCATATACGTTTCTATAAAATCCCCTCTCATTCTTCTAAATTCCAGCAAGTACTATCCCAGATAACTCAATCTCTCCTCATAGACTAACCCCCTCATCTCTGGAATCAACCTGGCAAACCTCCTCTGCACCACCTCCAAAGCCAGTATATCATTCCTCTAGTAAGGAGACCAGCAGTCCAGATGTGGTCTCATCAGTACTTTGTAGAGTTCCAGTATAACCTCCCTGCTCCTAAATTCAATCCCTCTCACAATGAAGGCCAACATTCCATTTGCCTTCTTGATAACCTGCTGCAGCTGCAAATCAATCTTATGTGATCCATACAAAGGTACTCCCAAGTATTTCTGCACGGCAGCATGGTGCAATCACTTTCCTTTTAAACACTATTCTGATCTTCCATTTTTCCTTCCAAAGTGGAAGACGCCTGCCTACTCATTTAACCTATCTATATCTCTCTGCAGACTCTCCGCCTCCTCTGCTCAATTTGCTTTTCCACTCAATTTAATGTTATCAGAAAACTTATATACACTACACTCTGTCACCTCTTCCAGATTGTTCATGTATATGGTGAACAGTTGCAGGCCCAGCACCGACTCCTGCAGCACTCCATTCACCATTGTTTGCCAACCAGAAAAATATCCCTGTACCTTGTACAAACTAACAAACTTTACTAGTACTAAAAAGGAATAGCGATGCAAAATTCCCAGACAGGTTTTAGCTGGTGATCTTGCCATGCTTTTACATATACCCAATCACCAGATTTAATAAAATGAATAGGATGCTCCAGGGGTTGGTTTTGAGCTAATAAACCCTTCCGTTTTAATTCGTATAGAGAGGCAGAAAGTCCCTTTAAATATTTGGATATGTACTGGTCATTCGCCTCAGGGGTAGGTGACATACAAGGTTCGAGTATACCATCTTTCACCAACTGGTCAATTACTGGCTGCAGCCACTTTCGGCCAGCCATCAGAATTGGATACTGCTTTCGTCTAATTACTTGCTCAGGATCATTTAAAGTAACTTGCAGGGGAGGAATATCTAACACTCCTCTATTGCTTCTTTTTGCCCATACTCCAGGATTTATTAGTTCCCGATCCTCCTCGGTTAATACATACAATTGAACCCCGATACCTGATTCCTGTGGTCTGGTGCCGATAGCCAATTGGTCCAGTAAATCTCGTCCTAACAAACAAACTCCAGCTTGGGGAACCAGTAGAATGTCCTCCGTTACTATCTTCTCTCCCATTTGCATTCTTACATCCCTTAATACAGGGACCGTAAAATCTCTTCCTCCTACTCCCGAAATCATCACTGTCCCCTCTATCTTAACATCCTCGGGTGGTTGTAAAATACTAGACCGGACTGCCCCAGAATCTACTAAAAAGGTCATCTTGTCACTGTGGGGTTCAATGCTTAAATTTACCAATGGTTCTCTGTGCAGCCCCATGGTGTGTATTGACTGAGAACCGTGACCCCCCCCCCCCCCCCACCTATTCATAATCTGCTTCCAACTGTTGGACTCTGGCTTTACCCTACCCTTAATTTAGTCTATGTGTCGTCTGAGTCCAGCATGTTCGTTAAATGAAGTGATAGGAGAAGGTATTCGGTTCAACAATCAGTTTATTACACAGCACAAGAATAAAGCTTAACAGAGCTCTGGTTCAGTCGTTAGTTCATAGGTCACCTGCTCAGTGAGCTATTCCCCAAGACTGACCTCTACTGTCCAGTCTCTACAGTTTATATAGCTCAACCTTACAGAACAAAAGTTGGCTTTCTTTGCTAGATTTCTTGCATAAGATTTATCACAAATAATTTCCTGCTCTGCAGTTATCTGGGGTGTAGAGCTCCCATCTTAATCCTCAAGGTCAGAATATCCTGTTGTTTTGATCAGAAATCAATTCATACCCCAGATATTTCTAATTATTTCTTTGTTCTCATCTGGCCATATTCTTCTGTTCTACTCAACACCTCCTTCTGTCTTCGCCTTACTGAGTTATTTCCATTCTCTTTTCTGACAGTCTCTGTCAGGATTTTCTTTGTTCTTGTCTGGCCATCGTCTCCTGTGCTAATCAACACCTTCTTTTGCCTTAACATTCCTACTAAATTGTTTCATACATATCCTCTCTTTTGTATTTTGGGAGCAGGCAATTCTAAACCTACTGCTACATACTGTTGCTACATACTGTGGCTACCCCTTACAATGACATGATGGGACACCGACAGGATACCCCCTAGTCCTCCAAGTTCACGGAAACAGCATGTAGGCAGACAGGATTGCCTAATGACAAACTCATCCAGGAGGCAGAAGAATGTAAGGGGGAGGGTACTTCTATACTGAAATGAACTGTATAAAAGTTGGGTGAGCCCCAGTGTATGTGTGTATTCCCAGGGTAAGGGGAAAGTACCCAACTTTGCATTGTTGTATAATAAATGTTCTTTGTTCTCAATTTTTGTCTTGAGCAATTTCTGTGAAGGTACTTCTGTTTCTCACAAATGGGGACTCGTCCGGGATCGCTCTCCCTCCACTGACAGAGTGCCCAATGACGAGGGTAGGTGCACCCCGGCTGATTCAGCTGGACTCATGGACGGCGGGTGACTGGTCAGTGGATGAAGCAAGTGATATCCGAGAAGAGGCATTGAAAACAAACGACGGGAGGACGTTAAGGAAGCGCGCAAGGAATAGCTACTGGATCCCGGAAAGAGGAATTTTACTTACCTGTTAGTATGGGAGGTGTGAGTAGCAAGGGAAATAGTCCTAAGGAAGGACGGGACAATCAGATAACTAAGCAAAGTCCGTTAGGATTAATGCTATCTGATTGGGGTGCGGGGAGAACCCGTGGGAAAGACAAACAGACCATGGTCAGGTATTGCTGTTTGGAATGGGTTAAAAAAAAAACCCGATAAAAGGGAATTTGGTATATTGGCCAAAGTTAGGATCCGATGAGGACTGGATGTGTCAGGCATTGAACATCTGGCTCTATCAAAATCAAAGAGATAATATTGAGAGCAGAGAATATGCAGCCTAGCCTGCTGGCTCAGTGGATCGGTTGATCAACTGGTTTTGAATGGAAAGGAATGTAAGGACAAGAAGGATGAGGAACCTTTTGTCCCTGAAACACAAGGATGGGATGTGTTACATTCCCTTCCTCCACCTTATGCTCCTCCTATGCCGGCTCCTATCTTTCCCCTCTCTCCTATGCTCTACCCTTCTTCACCTTCCCCTCCTCCCCCACAGCTAAAGAAAGGAGAAGAAAGTAGGCATGGTATGATGATCTGATCAAAACAACAGGATATTCTGACCTTGAGGATTAAGATGAGAGCTCTACACCCCAGATAACTGCAGAGCAGGAAATTACTTGTGATAAATCTTATGCAAGAAATCTAGCAAAGAAAGCCAACTTTTTGTTCTGTATGATAATGAAATCTAGCAAAGGAAGCCAACTTTTGTTCTGTATGATAAGGTTGATCTATATAAACTGAGCCAACTGGACAATAGGGGTCAGTCTTGGGGAATAGCTCACTGTGCAGGTGACCTATGAACTAACGACTGAACCAGAGCTCTGTTAAGCTTTATTCTTGTGCTTGTAATAAACTGATTGTTGAACTGAATACCTTCTCCTATCACTTCATTTAACGAACACGCTGGACTCAGATGACACATAGACTAAATTAAGGGTAGGGTAAAGCCAGAGTCCGACAGATGGAAGCAGATTATGAATAGCGGGGGGGGGGGGGGTCACGGTTCTCAGTCAATACACACCGTGGGGCTGCACAGAGAACCATTGGTAAATTTAAGCATAGAACCCCACAGTGACAAGATGACCTTTTTAGTAGATTCTGGGGCAGCCCGGTCTAGTATTTTACTACCACCCGAGGATGTTAAGATAGAGGGGACAGTGATGATTTCGGGAGTAGGAGGAAGAGATTTTACGGTCCCTCTATTAAGGGATGTAAGAATACAAATGGGAGAGAAGATAGTAATGGAGGACATTCTTCTGGTTCCCCAAGCTGGAGTTTGTTTGTTAGGACGAGATTTACTGGACCAATTGGCTATCGGCACCAGACCACAGGAATCAGGTATCGGGGTTCAATTGTATGTATTAACCGAGGAGGATCGGGAACTAATAAAACCTGGAATATGGGCAAAAAGAAGCAATAGAGGAGTGTTAGATATTCCTCCCCTGCAAGTTACTTTAAATGATACTGTGAGAGATGGGAAAATTGATCTAAAATTATGAACATGGAAGAAACTAAAATTCATCAGTTAATGGCTGTAACCAGTACAAACAGGATGAGCTTGGGGATTAGGATGCAGGAAAGCAGAGTCAGCACGATTAACATAAGAATCTTCTTTGTGACAAGAGCCACCATAAGACTAAGAAAAGGAATGGTAAGGTACAATAGAATGTAGGAAGTTGAGGTAGTCTGGATCAGATAAAGGTCTCCTAGCCCTAGATAGAAGTACCAAGTCCTACATATCTAATTAGCTAACCTTACACAGATTTATACATATTAAATTAGCCAACCCTAGAAGGTGTGAATAAGGACAATGACATGATGGGACACCCACAGGATACCCCCCCCCACCCCCGGTCCTCCAAGTGTACTGAAACTGCACGTAGGCAGGAAGGATTGCCTATGCCAAACCCATCCAGGGGGCAGAAGAATGTAAGGGGGAGGGCACTCTGATACTGAAATAAACTGTATAAAAGTTGGGTGAGCCCCAGTATGTGTGTGTATTCCCAGGGTAAGGGGAAGCACCCAACTTTGCATTGTTGTAAAATAAATGTTCTTTGTTCTCAATTTTTGTCTCGAGCAATTTCTTTAAAGGTACTTCAATTTCTAACAAATGGGGGCTCGTCCGTGATCACACTCCCTCCACTGACAGAGTACCCCGACGACGAGAGTAGGTGCACCACGGCTGATTCAGCTGGACTCACAGACGACGGGTGGCTGGTCAGTGGAAGAAGCGAGTGATATCCGAGAAGAGGCATTGAGAACAAACGACGGGAGGAAGCGCGCTAGAGCATTGCTATTGGAACTCAGTAAGAGGAATTTTACTTGCCTATAAGTATGGGAATTATGAGTAGCAAGGAAGAGAGTCCTGGTTCAGGATGTGAACACCAGATAGCTACGTACAGCCCGCTTGGGTTGATGTTATCTGAGTGGGGCACGGGAAGGACCCGTGGGAAAGACAAACTGACAATGGTAAGGTATTGTTGTATTGAATGGGTTAAACGCCCAGTTAAAGGGAGCTCCGTGTACTGGCCAAAGTTCGGATCCGAGGATGAATGGATGTGTCAAGCTTTGAACATCTGGCTCTATCAAAACCAGAGAGACAATGTTGAGAGCAGGGAATATGCAGCCTGCTGGCTCAAGGGACCCATTGAACAACTGGTTTTGAGTGAGAAAGAACTCAAGGATAAGAGAGAGGAGGAACCTTTTGTCCCTGAATCACAGGGGTGGGATGTGCTACATTCCCTCCCTCCACCTTATGTTCCTCCTATGCCGGCTCCTATCTTTTCTTCCCCTCCTATGACCTACCCTTCTGCACCTTCCCCTCATCCCCCACAGCTAGAGAAAAGAGAAGAGAATAGGAGTGGTATGGTAACTCACTCACAAAGCGCTCGATTACCATCTCCGTTGACAGGAGAGAAAGATTGTTGTCATTTAGAACAGAGTGAGAACCTACTGGAAGAAAGGGCAGGTAAATGTGCCCTTGACCAGTACGAAGGTAAATGTGCCCTTGACCAGTACGGAGGTACGTAACCTACTGGAAGAAAGGGCAGGGTCAGAAATAATAAGCTAGAAGTTAGCTGGATGAGACCCCTGCGGGAGGTTCCCATGGGAGGGGGTCTCGGTTTTGTAAATGTGACTGAAGTGCATAACTTTAAGAAAGAACTGACCTCCCTGATAGAAGATCCCCAGGGATGTGCCGAACAGTTAGACCAATTTTTGGGACCAAATATATATACAATATGAGGGTCTCGACATAGAATCCCCAGCAGGGGAACAATTGGTACTAACAGGTTTTGTTACCAACTCAGCCCCAGACATTAGGAGAAAATTACAAAAGACAGAAAATTGGCATGAGCAGGGAATAACCCAGCTTCTACAGATCACACAAAAAGCATTTGTCCAGACATCTGAGGATAAGCAGAAAGCAAAGGCTAACATTTTGATGCAAGCAGTTAAAGGAATAGTAGATGAGTAACATGAAAAAGGCAGGGACTGTGTGCCAGCTCCTGAATGTTGGGAGAAGCGTCGGGAGTGGGAGAGTAGAGACCAGAGATAATTTCATAAATCACGACTTCCCACTTCAGTCACTGACCAATATTGATTAAAATTCATGCTAAAAATTAAATGTCATAAATGATAGTTTTTCAATACTGTAGAATTAGCGAATTTAACTACCAGTTAATTCCAATTTATGGAATAAATTGTATTCAAATGTGATTTTGCACAGGGAGTACCTGAGAGTTGAGTGATATTATAACATTTGCAGGGAGAAATGTTTGCGCAAATAGAGTGAGTTCTACACGTCTTATTTTAAGTGTATGTAAGATAAAGAAAGGATCTGATGTGTAAAGTGGCTGGATCAGCCAGTTGAAGGGGGAGTGTGCATGTCCCTTTAAGTGCACTGTGGCACTTGAAATTGAGGCTTCAGGCTCTTGTCTTGCAGTTAGAGGTATGGAGTCCTATCAATACATTTAGTACATTTCTTCTACACATTCAGCAGTCAAGGTCTGTGAGTTTAAAGATCACCCACCTCTGGAGAATAAAGATACCTCTGGGGATTCCTATGGGGATTCCTATAAGTTTAATCATTCATTTCTCTGTGCATTTTCCTCCGGAGTGAAATTAATGCCTCAGCACAATTTCTCTGTATTGCCGCTGTTATTTAATTCATGATAACTTTCCCCCATTCATCAGGTTTATATTTAAATCCGGTAGTGCGGAAGTTACATTGTAAATAATCACGGAGGTAAACCTTGCGCGACTGGATTCAGCTTAATGGAGAAATAAACCTGCGAACTGGTTTATGGTGGTGTGTGAGTACTGCAATAGGTGGAATATGATTTAAATTGGTGGCATCGTTCAGAACAATTGGGCGCATAGGAATAATAATAGCATTAATTACTCACAGATCTTGTACCTGATACTATTCACTATGTCCCGGCTTCAGGACTGGGAAATTGGCATGGTACAGAGAAATTGGCATGGCACCAATATTTCTTGATTCACTAATGACTCCACAAGCTCCAGGATTCATGCAGCTAAACTTTAAGAACAATATTATAGAAACTAGCCGGTACTTAAATGATTGTGTGTGCAATCAACATTAGAAAAATATGAAAGGTATTACAGGTGCTCCCCTACTTATGATTTTACGATGACACAATAGCATGACTGTCATTTACTTTCATATAATGTGTTAAAGGTCATCACAAGCATCGTTGATTTTTCCAATAAACTTTAATAATTCCTCTAAGGTGAATTTTTTGTAGCCTCGTTGGTTAATCACATTTTCGGAAAGCTTACAGGGACTGTTGGGAGAGAGCAGGGTAGCGGGATCCGTATGGGGACTGATACACCGCTGTCGTTAGAGAGTGGGGCAGCGGGATCCGTATGGGGACTGATACAGCGCTGTCGTTAGAGAGTGGGGCAGCGGGATCAGTATGAGGACTGATACAGTGCTGTCAATGTTAGACAAGGTACGTCTCCAATTAAGATTTTTTTTCAACTTATGCTGGGTCTGCTGGAACGCAACCCTATCGTAAATTGAGGAGCACCTGTGATGTTCTTCTATCTAAAGTGTAAGGTAAAACATCATGAGATGGGAATGTGTAAGGAGTTACCCTGTGCAGGGCTGTAACAAGATGTGAATGCATCCTTGTACTTACAAGATAAGAGAGACATTGATGGATTGAGAGGCAGGAAGCTAGCAGGGAAAGGATAGCAACAGTTTTAGTCATTGGACAAGTAATGATATGATGATGTTCTAAGCACGTATCCAAGGGTATAAAAAATCACCATTTTGCTGATAACGGCAGAATGCATTCTCCAACTAACATTGTTAGTTGCAAGTGTTACAATCCGGTAATAAAGAACAAAGAACCCTGATTTCGACTCAGTCTGGTGTTTGTCTCACTCATTCATGAACAAAGCAGACCTAACAATTTGGTGACCCCGACGTGATGGGTGAGTGAACACTGGACGACGGTTTCTGTTTTTTCTGACAATCATCTCAGCCGGCTGATAAAAAGGTCCAGAGAAGCCTGTTTTAACAAAATTCTCTTTTTTTTTAAATCTTTATGATTGTCAGTAAGAACTGGAGATCGGACAAATTAGACGACCACAATTGAAGGTCGCATGCCAGGATTGTAACACGTAAGTGATTACAGACAAGATAAAAGTCCTTAAGGTGTTTGAATGACATTTATTAAGTGCTTCGCAAGAAACTACTAGAGTTTAAAAGTCTTTATTGTGTCGTTGCAAAGTCCAATAGAGTGAGAAGGTGGTCTATAAACAATTGAGGACCTGAGTTTTCTGCCCTAAACTGGTTATTAAGAGGAGAAATCTCCCACGTGAAGGTTGGGCTTTGAAAGAAAACAAAGGTTCAGGCTTATTGGCCTCAATTGTATCTGAGAGACTGACTTATAAATGTCCGGTAGGTATGATAATGTCTGTACACTTGAGAAGTTAAGAATTTATTTCCCCAATTCGCCGTGGTGGAATACCACAGCAGACACTAGAGACCTTGAGACAACAAAAAAAGTACTCAGGGACGCCTGCCTGGTGAACAAGAACGACGACAGAAGGCTGCGACAGCTGTGTCCGGATCAGGTAGGAGATATTAATGAAAAAGTTGATAAACTCCTAAGAGACACCCGGTTTATTCGAAATACTTTTGATAAGTTAAATGAGGGTATTCCCAACATCACCAAGGAGATAAAGTTACGTAAATTCATAGATTGGTACAGGGAAACAGGACAAAAGTATAGCCCAAATATTTAGTTTTCTAGTTGTAATTTAACTTTCAGACCCCTTCGGGAAAACAGAGAGTGGAAAACGAGCAATCAGAGTATACAGGACAGTCTGAAGTCAATTGGAGGACAAGACTTAGAGACTGTTCCTTTAAAAGATATTAGTCATCCAGCTTGCAAGGAGACATTTTTAAAAGCAATTTTCGTTGACATAGATCCCCTAAACGGAAAAGAACCTAAATTAAAACAGGCATTAGAAAGCGGTCCCGCAGCTATGGCTGTACAGTTGCCTGCTAAGACTTTTGACCAAGTTATTAAGGAAATTAATCAGGAATTAGAGGAGCGAAATACCAGTAATGCGGCATTGGAAAAACAAAAAATGCTCCGAAAATGTGTAGACCGCTGGAGAAAGAGGGGTTGGTTACCCGGGGGCACTGAGATGTTCCTGACAGGTGAGGGAAACAAAATTTTAAAACGTAGAGTCTTAGGCAAGCTGGAAGAAACAAAACGGGACACAGAAAACAAAATCTTTAATCACGAGTCAGCAAAAAAGAGGGTGAGAGACAAGGAGATTCAGTACCGCGATGTCCTAGCTCTATTTGAAGAATTTGGTCTCCCTGGTAACCCACCTGTTACTGCCCCTGTAGAAATAGCTTGTAGACCCCCGCCCTATACATATGTGGAGTCAAAAGGTGCCCCTGGCAACCCAGATGGGATCCTGGAGTCACGTCCCTTATATCCAGATATTGAGACACTGGGGTGTGACAAGAACCTCGGGAATAGGGACACATCAGACGAGGTACAGGCCCCTTTAATAAAAATAGAAGGGGGAGTAATAGATGTGGAGACCCCTCTGGAGTCCAAGAAAATAGAAAAGGAGTTAGAGATACAGAAATGGAACATGAAAAAGGTTCAGGATAACATTAAAAACTTAAACAGAGATATTAATGTGCTGGGGCAGATCAGTGAGGATCAAAAAGAATTAATGGTAGGTGTATTGAAGGAAGTGGAAAAGATAACTACAACACTGTCAGGAGAAATTAAAGCTGAAGGAATGGTAATAGGAGTAAAGGACGAAAAGTGTAGTACAGATGAGGAAACGAGATACGATCCACCATGGGAGGAAAGTAAAAGGAAAAGACTCGGGAGGGAGAAAAATAGACATGCCTACCTGGACATAGTTAGGACAAAAGAGAAAGATGTGAAACAACTAAACTATGGCCGAAAAGATTATCTTAGAGATGAACGTGACCAATATACCTTTGACCCTGAGACATTGGAAGCTGATAGGGACAGTGACAGTGACGAAGAAGAGTCAGAACAAGGTGGGATAAATAAATGCATGCCAAGAGTAAAGAAGGAGCAGAAATCCCCAAAATTGAGATATCAATGCCCATTACTGATCACGGGACGGGGAACTCAAAAATATGTACCCTGGTCACGAATGGACTTAGAGAGTTTAATGAAAAAACTACCTCCGTTGAGTAATGGGGCTAGTCCATGGATTTCTTGTTTTGAGCGAGAAACCTGCCAAGAACAATTAGCACTCGCAGATGTCAGAACTATCATGATAAAATTAAAGGCAGAAGGGGCCCTGAAGCAAATAGAGAGAATTGTAAGAAGCAGTAAATTGGGGGATGAAATAGAATTTAACCCACTTCGAAAGAGGGGGAAGTGAGAAAATTCGACAGTACGAAGATGTCCAGGGGAGAGAAGATAGCAATTGAGACAGGTATTGATGAGTCAAACTCCTGGATAGATCAGATGGGTAAATATGCGGACCAAGCAGGGTATGGGAACTGCTGGGTCTGTGCCCGAGGAAGGCCATTATTACGGATGAGCAGATCAATTTTTGAGGAGACAGATGCTATGGACTGCGCCTTGAACCTAATGTCAGAATCCAACCCACTGAATAGGTGTCTGATATGGGAACAGACGTTTCCCATAGCTCAGGCTAATGTAGCTTCCCCTGTCTTTAGATCCACAGGCATAACTAATGTTACTTGTTTTGCCAACAACAACACAGCAGCGCACGTTTTCCATGTGGGTTGGCTGCCCAGCGACTCGTGCAGGACTCATGTTGATCTCTCACATAGCAGTAGTGCAACCCGCTTGACCCAGGCTAGGGCGGATATTTGGTGGTTTTGTGGAGGAAGAGTGCTGTACAACTGGCTCCCCGCTAACTGGGATGGTCGGTGTGCTCTAGTAACCCTTAATGCGCCAGTGCTGATTGTCAAAAGGCAGGAGGGAGACGAGGATTCCCTAGAATTGCGCCACACAGAGAGTTGGCTGTGGAGAAAAAGGAGGAGTGTTGGACTCTTGGGGCCGGGAGGAAGGAACCCTGATGGGGTATGGATTGATGCCATTGGCCAAGCCCGGAATATTCCGGATGAATTTAAATTAGCCGATGAGATTGCAGCTGGGTTTGAAAGTTTTCCTGTTTTTAGTGCAATTTTTCCCATCACTGTAAATAAAAATGTTAATAGGATCAACCTTATTCACTATAATGTCCAGCGCCTTGCAAATTTGACCAGGGACGTTGTTGAGGCAATACATCAACAACTGTCAGAAACTTCCCTTATGACACTTCAGAATAGGATAGCGATTGATATGGTCCTGGCAGAGAAAGGTGGAGTGTGTGCTATGTTTGGAGATCTATGCTGCACTTCTATCTCTAATAACACAGGGCCAGATGGATCACTCACTAAGGGGTTAACGAAACTTAGGGCATTGGCGAAAGAATTAAAAGCCCAGTCTGGAGTCTCCAATCCTGTTTTATCCTGGTTACAGGGAGTGTTTGGGAGATGGAGCACATTGTTAGGACAACTTTTGCTGGGTTTGTTCATTTCTGTATCAATTTTTATCACTTGTGGCTGTTGTTGTATTCCATGCATTCGAACGCTGGTCACGAGGACCATAGAGAGAGCCTTTGCTGACCGTGATGAACTGCCTCCGAAATATCAAGCTGTGCAGGCTGTGGAGCAAGACTATCTCACATTACAGGAGGCGGAGAAAGTTGCTGAGATCGATCTGGAGTCTGAAGGGGAATGTGATGGGAAGGAGGGATTGTGAATTAGATTGTTACACATATAATTTTAACCTTGCTTGTAACCTAAATATTATAACCTTGATTGTAGAACAAATATTATAACATTGATTGTAACACAAACATTATTAATCAGATTGTAGAACAAGTATTATGAATTAGATTGTAGACCATATGTTAACTTGGGAATTTACTAATGTACGGGGGGTTAGCTAGTTTTTTGCTTGGGGGCAAATGGGATGAAACTTGTAAACGGGCAATGGGATCGGGGTGACGGATGGGGGGTGTACGCAAAGGAGGGTTGGGGGAGCCCTCGCCCACCAGCCGAACTACCCTATGAACAGAACCCGTATAGAGCTTGGCAATAATAGGCGAACTAATGTAACGCGGTGGTAGCATAGTCAGGGCGAGATTGTCCTCTAAAGAGGACAAAGGAGGGATTGTAAGGTAAAACATCATGAGATGGGAATGTGTAAGGAGTTACCCTGTGCAGGGCTGTAACAAGATGTGAATGCATCCTTGTACGTACAAGATAAGAGAGACATTGATGGATTGAGAGGCAGGAAGCTAGCAGGGAAAGGATAGCAACAGTTTTAGTCATTGGACAAGTAATGATATGATGATGTTCTAAGCATGTATCCAAGGGTATAAAAAATCACCATTTTGCTGATAACGGCAGAATGCATTCTCCAACTAACATTGTTAGTTGCAAGTGTTACAATCCGGTAATAAAGAACAAAGAACCCTGATTTCGACTCAGTCTGGTGTTTGTCTCACTCATTCATGAACAAAGCAGACCTAACAAAAGCCAGCTTTAAATAAACTCTTATCATTCTGACAAATCCAGGTCTAAGTCTAATTTTCCTCCAGCCTTTGAGCAAGCGCTTCCACTGCTGCATCTTACTGATCACCTCCTCACCAATGAATCAGAAGACCATGGTGTATGGCACTCACTGCACAAGCAGTCTGAAAATGTGTACAAGCCTGTTCAACTTCATTTTACAAAATCAACAATCGGTTCCAAGCTCCCCAATGCTCTCTGTGGAGAGAAAATTGCCAGATTTTTACCCTCTTAATGCCCTTGGTTATGTTTGCCTCTTCTCAAAGATTACATGGCTGCACAGAGGAGCAAGGCTGAAAGTGCCTTGAAGTAGTCTGTTGGGTGCACTTGTGACCTTTAGTCAGAAAATGCATGGGCTCTTGTTTCACTTTGGGTCGTGTAGCGGTTAGTTCAACTATATTACAGTGGCACTGATGAGTACATCGATGTGAGGGGGTTGGAGGGTTATGGGCAGGGAGTAGTAGGTAGGTTGAACTAGTAGGAGTATCATGTAAATCGGTGCGGACTAGAAGGGCCAATATGGCCTGTTTCCGTACTGTTATTGTTATATGGTTATTATATGGAATATGGTTGTGAGCTGTGGCACAAGGCATTTAATTTTACAATTACAATAGCGATGTTAAATAATCGTCAAATTCATTGCCGTCGGCAGTAAAAAAAGACATGTCTTATTCCCACTCGGCTATTTTAAAATAAATTCAGTTACAATACAGTTAATATCACTCGCCCAATCATTATGGCTAATTGTGTTCTTAAGGCAGAACTAAAGGTTGAATATGTTGCAAGTTCTCTTGCAGGGGCTCTTGTGCTGCAATGTCTGTTATGTACTCACTCTAACAAATTGGAGGGTTGTGCCCCATACAGACAAGCAGCTCCAAATGCATTTTAATAAGGTCTAACATATTCAAAACCCATGCAAATATGGTTTGTGTTTCATTTTACAATTTTTACACTAACAGAAAGGAAAGTCAGATTGTTATTCATTTTATTAAAATCTAGTGATTGGTTATATGTAAAAGCATGGCAAGAGGATCAACTAAAACCTGCCTGGATGGTCCCTACTGTGTACTTTTAATTACAGACACCGCAGTAAGAACAAGAGAGAAAGGCTGGACCCACATTCAAAGAAGCAAACCAGCTTCCGAACCACAACATCACGACACACAGACTCAACCCTCAGCCTGGCGTTCAGTTCCTCATCCTTCAGACCTGAAACTTACACTGCGCCGTGACAAAGTGCCGTAATGTTACATTTATTGTTGTATTTTTAACTGTTTATTTTTTTAACTGTTTATTAATTTATTGGGGTATTGTTTGTTAACTGTATATGTCACTTCAGTACTCGCTATGTTTTAAGTCCTCCTGGAATAGGGGCAGCAGAGGTTACAATTGTGCTACTTTACAGTGTAGACAGGGCATAGATTTAGGGCATTTTCAATACGGACCAGGGGGAACACAGTAGCGATAGTCAGTTAACAGCCTACATAGTGATTAATCAATGTACATTTCACACACAGGGAGAGACTCACAGGCAAGCTGCAAAACACAATTAAATCAAGAGAAACAATCCCCCCCCAGCTTTGTCTCTTTTCATCACCCCGTGAAGGGGAGCACCAGTTACCAACAACGTGAGCTGCTTGGCACCTCAATATCAGACTCCAGACAGCCTTCGGAAATCGGTGGCCCTAGGGTTCGGGGCTGAAGAGGACATCAGATACTAACCACAATTCAACGGAACCGCCTGACTCTCGCTACTCGTTCGCTGCTGAAGGCAGCGTTTCTCACAGACTGCTACTCGTTCGCTGCTGAAGGCAGCGTTTCTCACAGACTGCTACTCGTTCGCTGCTGAAGGCAGCGTTTCTCACAGACTGCTACTCGTTCGCTGCTGAAGGCAGCGTTTCTCACAGACTTCGTCAGGACAAAGCTTACAAAAGTCGGGTGGTTAAAGACCCACTGCTTCAAGATTTCAACGTGAATCTGCCCATGCCCATGTTCAGACGTGGCAACTTCGGACTGATGTGGGATGGACTAGACTCTTTACTGAGAACTGGAGCCTGATACTCGCAACCCTAATAAGCAGCTGGACTCGCTACTCTGACCTTCATGGTGCTCCCCTACCTAAAGACTTTACACAGGTATTACAATTCGGTTATTGACCAGCTGGGTAAAACAACACCTTACACTTGAAAGATCAGTATTACTGATCTAAAAGAAAAGTGAGGAGGTGGGGGGGGGGGAGGGATCAGTCACACTGACCAGTAACCAAAGATCAGTAACACTGATCATGGTGAAAGATCAGTATTACTGATCTAAAAGAAAAGTGAGGATTGTGAGAGATGGGAAAATTGATCTAAAATTATGAACATGGAAGAAACTAAAATTCATCAGTTAATGGCTGTAACCAGTACAAACAGGATGAGCTTGGGGATTAGGATGCAGGAAAGCAGAGTCAGCACGATTAACATAAGAATCTTCTTTGTGACAAGAGCCACCATAAGACTAAGAAAAGGAATGGTAAGATACAATAGAATGTAGGAAGTTGAGGTAGTCTGGATCAGATAAAGGTCTCCTAGCCCTAGATAGAAGTACCAAGTCCTACATATCTAATTAGCTAACCTTACACAGATTTATACATATTAAATTAGCCAACCCTAGAAGGTGTGAATAAGGATAATGACATGATGGGACACCCACAGGATACCCCCCCCACCCCCGGTCCTCCAAGTGTACTGAAACTGCACGTAGGCAGGAAGGATTGCCTATGCCAAACCCATCCAGGGGGCAGAAGAATGTAAGGGGGAGGGCACTCTGATACTGAAATTGACTGTATAAAAGTTGGGTGAGCCCCAGTATGTGTGTGTATTCCCAGGGTAAGGGGAAGCACCCATCTTTGCATTGTTGTAAAATAAATGTTCTTTGTTCTCAATTTTTGTCTCGAGCAATTTCTTTAAAGGTACTTCAATTTCTAACAATCCTGAGCAAGTAATTAGACGAAAGCAGTATCCAATTCTGATGGCTGGCCGAAAGTGGCTGCAGCCAGTAATTGACCAGTTGGTGAAAGATGGTA
Organism: Narcine bancroftii; assembly: GCF_036971445.1. Lineage (NCBI taxonomy): Eukaryota > Metazoa > Chordata > Chondrichthyes > Torpediniformes > Narcinidae > Narcine > Narcine bancroftii. The sequence goes on from NC_091471.1 coordinate 212,885,011, forward strand.
TACTTGAACCTTGTATGTTACCTACCCCTGAGGCGAATGACCAGTACATATCCAAATATTTAAAGGGACTTTCTGCCTCTCTATACGAATTAAAACGGAAGGGTTTATTAGCTCAAAACCCACCCCTGGAGCATCCTATTCATTTTATTAAATCTGGTGATTGGGTATATGGAAAAGCATGGCAAGATCACCAAGTAAAACCTTTCTGGAATGGCCCTATTGTGTACTTTTGATTACAGACACTGCAGTGCGAACGAAAGAAAAGGGGTGGACTCACATAGAATGAATTAAACAAGCTGCTGATACACGGACTAAAGACATTGATAATATACCCTCCACCTGGCGTGCAGTCCTTCATCCTTCTGATCTAAAAGTTACACTACGCCGGGAAAAAGTGCTATAATGTTGTTTTTTTACCATTTGCTGTTTTGTTTACTTGTTGGTTCCCAATTTTTGGGAAATCACCAAATTGCTCACAATGTATTAAGTCCTCCTGGAATAGGGGCAGCAGAGGTGACAATTATTTACCTTTAGAATGCAGACAGGGCGCAGGTATAGAGTATAGTCATAGTGGGGTACCTTATTTAGTATGGGTTAATATAGGATCCCAACATGGACCAGGGGAACAGAACGGCCCTAGGGGAGTAGACTTGGTTTGTATTCCGGCCTCAACAGATATTAAAAAGAGGAGTTTTAAAAAGATAGCACAAAGAAGATGGTGGGACAATGACAGACAGAATGTTAGTCAGGATTGTACATGTAGCAGAGATAGATGAATACATATGCTATTGTTCACAGACAGGCTGCAACTCACAGGTTCAGTGATACTTATGCTAATGTTCGCAGACAAGCTGCAACTCACAGGTTAAGGGACAAGAAATACCCCTCCCCAACTTGGTCTCCTGTAAATCATCCTTTGGGTCACACAGACATTCGGAATGTTAAGAACCACCACTGTAAGGGGAGTTCCAGTTGTAAATGACATAAGCTGCTCCAGAACACCACAGCTGCTTGGCATTTAAATCATTTAATCAGACTCCAGCCTTGGAGATCATCACCGAACAGACAGCGATGGCCCTGAATTTATGGGCTGAAGAAAGACGACAGATACGAGCCACAGTTCAACAAAACTGCCTGGCTCTCAATTACTCGTTGGCTGATGAAGGCAGCGTTTGTGAAAGACTGGTTAATGACAATGCTCACAACGGTCAGGCGGTTAAAGACACTTCTTCAGGAGTTCGAAAATCTTCCCATGCCCAGGTTCAGACTTGGCAACCTTGGTCCAGTGTGGGATGAACTAGACTTTTTATTGGTAACTGGAGTCTGATACCCACAGCCTTTATAGCAGCTGGACTTGCTATTCTGGCCATTATGATGCTCCCCTGCCTAAAGAATTGTGTGCAGTATTTAATTCAACTTACCCCTCGTCAGATCACTATAACCCAAAGGATGTATGTTTCCCAAATTCTATCTGATGATGCTGAGACTGACCCGCTGGGAAAAAGACCAAGTTTACAAGTAATACATTCCAGTTGAGAATTCACGAAGCGTAGCTAAAAGAAAAGTGAGGATTGTGAGAGATGAGTAAAACTAATATGAAAGATGAAGAAAACTAGTATGGATATATGTGTAAAGAATAAAGCCAGTATGAATAAGATAAGGATAGATAATAGATAATAGAATGTAGGAAGTAAAGTTAGTCTGAATAAGATAAGGGTCTTCTAGCCTTTTAGACCAGAATCAGCAAGTTCCACATATGTAATTAGTAAGCCTTAGACAGAATTAGCAAGTTCAGCATAAGTTAGTAAGTCCTGAGACTCGGGAAAGTGTGAATAAGGATAATGACATGATGGGACACCGACAGGATACCCCCTGGTCCTCCAAGTTCACAGAAACAGCACGTAGGCAGACAGGATTGCCTAATGCCAAACTCATCCAGGAGGCAGAAGAATGTAAGGGGTAGGGTACTTCTATACTGAAATAAACTGTATAAAAGTTGGGTGAGCCCCTGTGTATGTGTGTATTCCCAGGGTAAGGGGAAAGCACCCAACTTTGCATTGTTGTATAATAAATGTTCTTTGTCCTCAATTTTTTCTCGAGCAAATTCTGTGAAGGTACTTCTGTTTCTCACAACACCTTCCCGACTCTCAGGGCTTATTAACTTCTTATATGCAGAACTTGCTAATTCTGTCTAAGGCTAGAAGATCCTTATCTTATTCAGACTAACTTTACTTCCTACATTCTATTATCTATCCTTATCCTATTCATACTGGCTTTATTCATTACACATATATCCATAATAGTTTTCTTCATCTTTCATATTTTCATATTAGTTTTACTCATCTCTCACAATACAGTATGTTGTTTCCATTGGCGGGGAGACTAGAACTAGGGGACATAGCCTCAAGATTCAGGGAAGTTGATTTAGGATGGAGAAGAGGAGGAACTCCTTTTTCCATAGGGTGGTGAATCTATGGAATTTGCTGCCCATTGAAGCGGTGGAAGCTACCTCAGTGACTATATTTAAGAGAAGGTTGGATAGATTTTTACATAGTAGGGGAATTAAGGAATATGGGGAAAAGGCAGGTAGGTGGAGATGAGCCATCATCAGATCAGACATGAGCTAATTGAATGGCAGAGCAGACTTGATGGGCTGGATGGCCAATTCCTGCTCCTATTTCTTATGTTCCCATTTTAAGCCCACACAGCTGATTAGCAGGATTTGGAAAACCCACTTTGAGCTTTTCCAACAGCAAGTCCTTAATTGTGCCTGCCAGTGGCAATGTGTAGAGGCTGGGGCAAGGGCAACCAGTGGCCCAGACCAAAGGAATAGAGGAAGTCAGATGAGGTAAAACTATCTGACATACAGCAGACAGTCTACCAGTGGTACAGTAAGGCATTCAGAAACCTAATAAACCCATTGGTTTATGAATATCTTGGGAGAGAGGAAATCTAAGGAAAATCTGGGCATGAATTTGAAACAGGATTCATTCAAAAGGAAACTGCATGTTTACATGTAATGAGTTGTATAAAATCTATATCGATGACAGGTCCCAAGGGTCTCCTCAACTGAGCTCACAGGAAATGTGTTGGATCACTCAGCAGGTATTATGTGCCAAGCAATGTCCTTTGGCACTGCATAATTTCATCATTCTGTGAGAAACAGAAGTACTTTCACAGAATATGCTCGAGACAAAAATTGAGAACAAAGAACATTTGTTATACAACAATGCAAAGTTGGGTGCTTTCCCCTTACCCTGGGTATACACACATACACTGGGCCTCACCCAACTTTTATACAGTTATTTCAGTATAGAAGTACCCTCCCCCTTACATTCTTCTGCCTCCTGGATGAGTTTGGCATTAGGCAATCCTGTCTGCCTACGCGCTGTTTCTGAGAACTTGGAGGACCAGGGGGTATCCTGTCTGTGTCCCATCATGTCATTGTCCTTATTCACACCTTCCCGACTCTCAGGGCTTACTAACTTCTTATATGCTGAACTTGCTAATTCTGTCTAAAAGGCTAGAAGACCCTTATCTTATTCAGACTAACTTTACCTTCCTACATTCTATTATCTATCCTTATCCTATTCATACTGGCTTTATTCATTGCACATATATCCGTACTAGTTTCCTCATCTTTCATATTTTCATATTTACTCATCTCTCACAATTCAATACTTAAAGCCCACACCTGCAAGGAATAAACTAAGAAGGAACATTAATAATGTCATTTTCAAATTGAATTTCCCCTGGAATTCCCCAATAAAGGCAATTATGCCTGAGTCCTTCCTTCAGTCCGAATCCTAGAATCAGGACAGAAATAACACATATCCAGTCTTATGGAAATAAAAACCTGTCATCTCGTAACTTCAGTCTTTTGCCATTATTGGTATTTTATTACCATAAAGTTTTTTTTTAACCGCAATGGACAAGTTGCTGAGGCTGGACAAGTTAGATATTGATCCTCAATTGCCTGAAGCCCCAGACCAATTTGAGCTTTGGCTACTCTGTTATAACAACTTTCTGCATGCCTCCATTCAAGTTGTGGGATCTTATGACTGCAAACTACACCTACTATGATCACAGGTCGGCAATCACGCCTACACGATCATCATGGGCTGTTTGATGTACAAGGAGGCTCCAAAGCCAGTACAGGCCCAGGTCTAACATTTTCTACGCCAGACTTCTCCTGGCCACTCACAAGCAACAACCTTGTGAGCCTCTTGAGGAATACTTTCAGGCCCTGTGCAAACTTGAGTGAGCCTGCAGCTTCAGATATGTTACTCCTAAGGTCTACACAGATGAGGTCGTTCAGGATGCCTGTGTAGCTGACATTAGATCTGACTCTATGTACCAGCGGCTGCTGGATCTGGATGAATTGACCTTACAGAGGGTCTTCAGTGGGTCCAAAACACTGAATGTAGCCCTCCGCAACACGGACTAGTGCTCCTTCAACAAAGCAGCCGCCTCATGGGGAACACGGGCGCCACCAACTTGGGATGCGGGTTCCCAGGCCGCAGCCACACAAGGGCGTCCTCACTTCACTTCTGCCACCGAGTACCCAAAATACTACTTCTGTAACCAACAGAAGCACCCTCAGAAGTGCTGCCCAGCCAGGGAAGCCGTGTGCTCAGGATGTAGGATGAAGTAACACTGTGCCAAAGCATGTAAGTCCAGACTTTCTCCTCTCCCTAGCAACATCATGTGTGGGCAGTGGGGGCAGTCGCCGTCTTGGCCAGTGTTACTTCTGGCGCCACTTCCGCCCCAGAGCAACAGCACCATATGCACACCATAGAAGCTGCGAATTTACCGGCCCACGTCGCAGGCGCCATCTTACCAGCCCGAATCAGACAGAAACTCTGACAACGACCAGGTACTCGCTTTGATTGTACTTGACCAGGACAGCCCCCACCAGCTTGCCCATTTGGAGGTCAAGGTAAATGGCCATCTAACCAACTGTCTATTTGATAGCGTGAGCACGGAGAGCTTTGTACATCTTGATACCATGCGGGTCTATTTTCTCGTGTTGAGCCCGGCAAGTTGCAAAATCTCCATGGCCTCCAGGTCTCAGTTGGCAGAGATTTGTAGCTACTGTGTGATTATGCTGACCGTATGCAGCATAAACTATAAAAACTTTCAATTGTTAGTAATGTCACAGCTCTGTGTGCCTGTGATACTGGGGTTGAACTTCCTGTGCCACCTCAAGAATGTCACTATGGAATTCGATGGGCCTCATCACAGTCCACAATCACCAGTTTTTAAACCGCCCACCCTCCCCACTGCACGTGACCAAGTAGCAAACCACAATCCATCCACCATGTGGATGTCCACCTCTGGATACCACCCCCCTCGCCCAACCGAGGATGGCCAGGCATGATGGGTCACACATTTGTTTTTATTATAAGTGAAGTTGAGTGCCTTGGCCGATTGGAGGAACCAATCTCACCCACCAGTCACTACAAAGAGCAGGTGATACAGCAATGGGGACAGGGCATTTATTAGATCAGAGGTGCAGTGGTTTCTGGCTTAGGGGAACATTGAACTGAGCACAAGGCCCTGGAGAGCCCTAGGTCATGGTGGTCAAAATAAGGGGAAAAACTCCACATGGTGATCGACTGCAGTCAAACCATCAACCATTTCATGCAGCTGGATGTGTACCTACTTCCCCGCATTGCCAACATGGTGAACCAGATCACCCAATGCCAGGCTTTCTCCACCATAGATTTAAAATCAGCATTCCACCAGCTCCTCGTCCACCCAGAGGACCGCCAGTATATTGTGTTCGAGGTGGATGGCCGCCTCTATCACTTTCTACGGGTCCCTTTGGAGCCACCAATGGTTTTGTCTTTCAGAGAGAAATGGACCAGATGGTGGACCAGCACGGGCTCAAGGCCACATTCCCCTATTTGGACAATGCCACCATCTACGGCCATGATCTGCAGGACCACAATTCAAACTTAGAAAAATTCCTCCAAACGTCCAAGGCACTTAATGTCACCTATAATAAAAACAAATGTGTGTTCCACACATCATGCCTGGCTATGCTCAGTTGTCCCATGGAACATGACGTCATTTGCCCTGACTCTGACTACATGCGCCCCCTGGTGGAGCTCCCACTCTTACATAGCCAAAAGGCCCTGAAGAGGTCCCTGGACTTTTTATATTATGCCCAATGGGTCACCAATTACATGGACAAGGCCTGGACCCTGGTAAAAGCCACCTCCTTCCCCCTGTCAGCAGAAGCTCAGGCGGTTTTCACCTGTGTCAAGGCCACGATGCCTGCCATGGATGAATCCACCCCATTCCAGGTTGAGAGTGTTGCCTCCAACTTTGCCCTAGCCACCATCCTTAACACAACGGGCAGACCCGTGGCATTTTTCTCCCGCACCCTCCTTAGCCCTGAAGTCTGGCACTCTTCTATTGAAAAGGAGGTGCAGGCCATCAATGAGGCAGTGCAACACAGGAGACATTACCTGTCTGGCAAAAAGTTTACCCTGCCGATTGACCAATGTCCAGTCACTTTTATGTTTACTAATAAGCAGTGGGGCAAAATCAAAAATGAAAAGATTCTAAGGTGGAGAATAGAACTCTCACCTATAACTATGACATCTTGTACCGGCCTTGAAAGCTCAATGAGCCTTCAGATGCCTTGTCCAGGAGGATGTGCGCCAGTGTGCAGTCTGACTGACTACAAGCCCTCTGTTATCCCGGAGTCACCAGGTTTTTTCACTCGGAACCTTCCCTCATCAATTGCCTGTGCTGAATGCAACCCATGTTTCTACAGGCCCGACAAGTCACACCTGATTAAGGCTACCTGGCTCGTAAAATGCCTGAGCATGGATTTCAAGGGATCCCTGCCCTCCTCAAACTGGAACCTATACTTACTCAATGTCATTGATGAGTACTCCCAATTCTCTTTTGCCATCCCCTGCCCGGACATGACCACGGCTTGAGTCATAAAGGCACTGTGCAATATCTTTACCCTATTCAGGTATGTGAGCTACATTCATAGTGATTGGGGGTTCTCCTTCATGAGTAACGTGTTGTGCAGTACTTTTTCGCATAGGGCATCGCCATGAGTAGAACTATCAGCTATAACTCCCAGGGGAGCATCAGATGCAACAGAACGCCACCATGTGGAAGGCAGTCCTCCTAGCATTAAAATCAAAAGGCCTACCCATCTCCCATTGGCAAGAGGACCTCCCCGAGGCTCTCCACATGATTAGATCACTCCTGTGTACAGCCATTAACACCACGCCACATGAGTGAATGTTTTTCTTTCTCGAAGTCCACGTTGGGAACAATGCTACCTGGTTGATGTCTCCAGGATCACTCTTGCCTCAGAGGTATGTGCAAGGACCTGATCCACTGGTCGAGAAAATCCACCCCCCTTCATGCCAACCCCAAATACATCTATGTGGCATACCTGGACTGGCACAAAGACATCGTCTCCATCCGGGACCTGGCGTGCACAGGAGATCCTAAAAACACCACTGACCCAGTAAGACATATCACCACAAGTAACCACTACATACCCGGGAACCCTACCATGCCCCATTCACCACCACCATGGCTGACTCCCAGCACTCTGTCCCAACACCTGTCACACCTGTTCCTCCCCAGACATACTCCAAATTGCCCAGGATCCTGCAGCAGTCCCAGACACAGAAGAACACCAGACCAGCTGAACATGTGAGGGACACTAAACCCACTCCACCCCACTGGACTTTCTTTTAAAAGAAGGAGTGAATGTGGTGATACCACAGTGATGCTGTTATCCCATTTGTTCTGTATCTCTGTGTAAGGCTGGCCCACCTCCCTGTAACTCCTTCCCCTGGAATTCCCCAATAAAGGCAATTATGCCCAAGACCCTCCTTCATAGCAAATCCTAGAACTGGGACAGCAATAGGAGCACATGTCCAGTCTTATGGTAATAAAAGCCTGTCATCTAGTAACTTCAGTCTTTTGGTGTTATTGATAGCATATCACTTTTATTACCATAAAGATTGTTTTAACTGCAATGGACAAGCTGCTAAGGCTGGACAAGTTAGACATTGATCAGCAATTGCTCGAACCCTAGACAAAATCAAACTCTGGCTACTCTGTTTTAACGACTTTCTGCATGCCTCCACTCAAGTTGTGGGATCTAATGACTACAAACTATGCCTGCTATGTTCACGGTCGGCCACCACGCCTACACGATCATCAGGGTCTACATGACATACAAGGAGACTCCAAAGCCAGTACAGGCCCAGGGTCAGAGGGAAGAGCACAGGCCCACAGGCAGGAGGTAGCCGGTGGATAAAGGAGAGAGTGCACATCAGCAAACAGGGAGAGGAGGGATGCCTCTATGAATGGCGAGGGAAGGGGATGGAATGCTTGAGAAAAAAGAGAGGGATAGGGAAGAGAGGGAGTGCAAGGAGTGGGCTAGCAAAAACCGGAGGAGTCGATGTTAATACCATCTAGTTGGAGAAAGCCCAGACAGAATATTAGGTGTTGATCCTCCAATTTATAAGTGATCTTGGTTTGGCAGTGCATGAGGCTGTGGACAGGATGTAGAGTGCATGGAAAATTGGCAGATGGAATGCAATCCGATAAGTGTGAAATTATGCATTTTGGAAGGTCAAATGTTTTAAAAATATATTTTATTTATAAATTTAAAACCACAAAAGATTCACAAATTTTATAGTAGAAGTCCATTTCAAATACATGTGGCATATAACAGAAAAATAAAAGTATGAAAGAGAAACCTTCCCTCCCCCACCCCCCCCCCCCCCCCACCCTGCATAAACCTCCCACCTACCTCTTTAAGCCTCTACAAAACAAAAAAGAATGGGACAAGAAATCTTCAACAGGAGCGCTCCTTACTATAAGGGTTCTTCTAATATACAGAGACTTTAGGAGAAAGGGAATGGCTGAGATTCATTCAAATATTCATACCCACAGTTTGTAAATATGGGCTATATATTTTCCAAAATGTATATTTGTCTCTTAAATTATAAGTAATTTTCTAAGGTGGAATACAACTCCAAATTTCCACATGCAATCTCTCCATTCCCAGATCCGTATCAGACTTCCAAATTATAGCAATACATTTTCTAGCTATTGCTAAACCAATTTGAACAAACTTCACTTGATAGATATTCAATTTTAATTTAGGTTTAACCCCTCTAATGTCACCCAATAAAAATAAGATTGGATCCTGTGGGAATATAACCGCTGTTATTCATTTCTAATAAATTACCTATCTTCAACCAAAAAGGTTTAACCTTAAGACACTGCCAAGTAGAATGCAGAAATGTACCACCTTCCTGTCCACATCTAAAGCATAAATCTGAGAAAATCTGGTTCAATTTGTTTAGCTTTTGTGGTGTCAAATATAACTGATGAATAAAATTAGATTGTACCAACCTATATGTCACGTTTATTGTGCTTTTTATACTTTATCTACACAACTCAATCCAATTGCACTCATTTTGCTTATTCAAATCTACTTTCCATCTTTGACTTGAGTTATGAACCCTTACTTTCTGAGTATATTTTTTGGTAACAACCTATACATTACTGAAATTAATTTTTTATATCACTGTAACACTTCCATCCCTGCTGGCAATAACAGATCTTGACCAAAATTTTCATGTAAGAATCTCATAACCTGATAATAACAAAATCTGGCACGCTCTGATACGTTAAACTTCTTAATTTTACTGAAAGTAATAAATTTCCCTGCTTCAAAACAATCCTCAGTCTTCCTAATACCATGACGTTGCCAGATCTTTAGAAATTGATTTCCCATAGAAAATGAAATAAGGCTATTTTGAAATAAGGGTGTTCTTTTTTTTTTTGAAAATTTTATTTATCACTTGTATCAATACCAAACAATTATTCAATTATATATCGATAATACAATATTATTCAATACAATATGGTGATACAAAAATAATTACATTTCCCCAAACCCCCCTCCTCCCCCCAAGAAGAAAAAGAAAAGACCTGAACTAAATATTAATCACCAATCATATTAATATAACTATAGTATCTCCAGATTATTGATTGAGAGGAATGAGTGATGTGGATGGGTTTTTATAAACAAATTCCATATATGACTCCCAAATTTTATAAAAATTCCCAGTAAGATTCCTTAAATTATAAGCATTTTTTTTCTAATGGTATCATTTTTTATTTCAATGTTCCATCTGTCCATCATCTTTAGCTTCCTCCATTGCTATATTAAGATATTTTTCTTGATATTTATCCTATTTCAATTTCACATTTTTTTCATATATTTCATATATATCTCACAAAGATTAGCATATACAGAGCCGTTGTCATACCCACACTCCTGTTCGGATCCGAATCATAGGTCCTCTACCAGCATTACCTACGGCTCCTAGAACGCTTCCACCAGCATGGTCTCCGCTCCATCCTCAACATTCATTGGAGCGACTTCATCCCTAACAGCGAAGTACTCGGGATGGCAGAGGCCGACAGCATCAAATCCACGCTGCTGAAGATCCAACTGCACTGGGCAGGTCATGTCTCCAGAATGGAGGACCATTGCCTTCCCAAGATCGTGTTATATAGCGAGATCTCCACTGGCCACCGTGACAGAGGTGCATCAAAGAAGAGGTACAAGGACTGCCTAAAGAAATCTCTTGGTGCCTGCCACATTGACCACCGCCAGTAGGCTGATATCGCCTCAAACCGTGCATCTTGGTTTTGTCAGTTCGGCGGGCAGCAACCTCCTTTGAAGAAGACCGCAGAGCCCACCTCACTGACAAAAGACAAAGGAGGAAAAACCCAGCACCCAACCCCAACCCACCAATTTTCCCCTGCAACCGCTGCAACCGTGTCTGCCTGTCCCGCATCGGACTTGTCAGCCACAAACGAGCCTGCAGCTGACGTGGACATTTACCCCTCCATAAATCTTCGTCCGTGAAGCCAAGCCAAAGAAAAAGAAAGAAAAAGAAATTCTCAGATCCTGTTGTAGTTTTATCTTCAGAATTCGTCCTAATAATATACTTAAATCTTCTCAAAATTTTTCCACTTTAACACAGGACCAAACTGAATGTACAGAGATTCCTACTTCCTTATTACATCTGAAACATTGGTCATAATAATTTGAGTTTAATCATTTTAATTTATATGGAGTATAATACAATTGATGTAAAACATTATACTGCACCATTTGATATCTAACATTAATTGTATTTGTTCCACTCTCTTGGCACAATCTTGACCAACTGCTTCTTGAATTTGTATATTTAGATCTTTTTCCCATCTTTGCTGTGATTTATAATTTTTTTCCCATCGTATCTTGTAATTTTATATACATATTTGTAATAAATATCTCAATAAATGTATCTGTAACTAAATATTCAAATTGACTTTGTTCCTCATAAGCCTCCTACCTTTTAGATATATTTGAAGTTGATAGTATGAAAAAAATTGTATTATTTGGTATTTCATATTTCTCTTTCATTTGTTCAAAAGTCATAAAAAAAGGAAACCTAAAAAAAAATCTTTCATTCTCTGTAACCTTTACTATAACAAATATTAAAAAAAAAGGATCATTCCAAGTAAAAGAAATAAAGCTGATTTTGTTTTAACATCATCTTTGGTATTTGATAGTTTTTAATTCCTCTTTCCATATGAATTCCATTCCGTTACCTTTAATCTGGGTTGATTTCTCCTATTTTATTCATTTCAATATGAACCCACACAGTTTTTTTCTCCAATTTGATAAGAAGAGGAGAGGAATTTTAATTGGGTTGCTTTGTAATGATTTTTAATCCTCCTTGTTCAAATTTCCAAGTCAGTCTTTCCAGAGCTACACTTGTCATTTTATCTCTTCAAATAAATTTCCTTTTTTTTTTTAGCTCTTGGAAAAACTTCTCTGGTATAGGGATGGATTGAAATAAATACTGTATTCTTGTTAAAATAAATTACCCATCCTATTAAAGCTATTGGCAAATCTTTCCATTTTAAAAAAATCTTCTTCAATTTTTAAAAATAATAGTATGTAATTCAACTTAAATAAATTATTTCAATCTCTATCCATTTTTATTCCTAAATATTTAATTGCTTCTTTTTGCCATTTCAATGTTGTAATTTATTTACTTTCTGTATAATCCAGATCAACCATAGGCATCACATAACTCTTTTAACAACATTTACTTTATAACCAGACACTAAACAATAGTCTACTAATCTTACATTTAATTTATACAATGCTATTTCTGGTTTTGTTAAATAGATTATAACATCATCTGCAAATAAACTAATTTTATGTTCTTTATTGTCTATCTCAAAACCTTTAATCTCATTGTCCCTTCTAATTATTTCTGCCAAAGATTCTATGGCCAAAGCAAATAAAAAAGGTGATAACCGGTATCCTTGCTGTAGTGATATAATGTATTATGCTGACTGCTTGCTATTGGTTATGACTGTAGATTAGCTCCACCCTACTGGTCTAACTGATGGTGCAATTTATCCCACTGGTCAGTAGAGGTGGCTTTTTCTGTTAATAATAGCCTATAGTATGATACATCTGGTCCTTGCTTATGGCATATCACTTCTCTAAATGATCTCTCTAATAAAAAAAGTCTTTGATATTTGCCTATTTGTGACCACTTTAACTTTTGGTTGATTATATAATGCTTTTATCCAATCTATATAATCAGACAGAATTCTAAATATATTTAACACCTTTAATAAAATGTCCCATTCTAATCTGTGAAATGCTTTTTCTGCATCTAATGCGACCACTACTGCTGGCTTCTTTTCTTTTTGTGCTACACTTAAACTCATAAGTTTAACTATATTATCTACAGATCTATTTTTAATAAAACCTGTTTGACCCATATTTATTAATTTTATTAAATATTTAATCTATGAGCTAATAATTTAGATACAATTTTATAATCTGTATTTAATAATGATATATGTCTATAAGAGGAAGATTGTAAAGGATATTTCCCTTTTTTTGGAATAACTGTTAGTGCTTTTTTAAAAGATTCTGGCAGATCATGTGATTTTCTCATTTGATCTAATACTTTCAATAATACAGGAATTAACAATTCCTTAAATTCTTTATAAAACTCTGAGGGAAAACCATCTTCCCCTGGGTCTTTATTATTCAGTAATGACATCAGAGAGTCATACACTTCTATCACAGTAAAAGGATTAGATATTAATTTTTCTTCCATATTTTACATAGGTAATTTAACGTGATAAATATTTCTCTTTTTTTCAGCTTTCAGAGATTCTGATTAATATAATTTTTTGTAAAAGTTTCTAAAATTTTAATTTATTTCTTGCATCTTATAGGAGATTTGGCCAGTTTCCTTCTTTGTTGCAATTATTGTTCTTGATACTTGTTCAACTTTTAATTGCCACGCTAATACTTTGTGAGCTCCTTCACCTAGTTCATAACATTTCTGTCGAGTTCTCATTATATCTCTTTCTACACTCCTCCCAAGTTTGTATCTCAATTTTTTTGATTACAATAATCTTTTTTCTCTTCATTTTATTTTGATATGTAATTCCTTCTCTAAATTTAATATTTATTTTTCCAATTGGTCTACCTCTTTTATATGTTCTTTCTTCATCTTAGATATATAACCTCTTGAATATGTCTTCATGTAATCCCATATAGTAAAATTATTCATTACCGAATTTTCATTAGCTTCTGAAACAAAGTTTTATCTGTTGTCTCACAAAAATCACAAAAATCTTTTCTCTTTTATAATATTGTATTAAGTCTCCATCTATAACCTATATTTTGTTCATCCTCTAATGCAATTGACAAAATTAAAAGTGAATGATTAGATAAAACTCTCACTTGATATTCTACATTTTGAACTCTAGCTTGTAACTGTGCAGAAACTATAAACATCTCTATACGTGCGTATGTTTTATGTCTGAATAAAAAGAATAATCTCTATCATTTGGATGAGTTTTTCTCCAAATATCTATGTCTCATATCTTTCATTAAATCTATAACAATCTTAGCTACTTTACTTTTTATAATTTTACTACCTGATCCATCTAACTTTGGATCTAAGGTAAAATTGAAATCTCCTCCTACTAATAGCTTCCCTCTTGCACTCGTTAGTTGCAGAAATATGTCATATAAATTTTCCATCATCTGTATTTGGTGCATAAACATTCAATAAAGTCCAATATTCCAAATAGATTTGACATGTAACCATTATATACCTTCTGACTGTATCTATAGTAGTATTTAATATTCTAATTGGTAATTTTTCATGTAATAATATTGCTACACCTCTAGCTTTTTAATTAAATGAAAACACCAATACCAATCCAACCCAATCTCTTTTCAACTTTTGATGCTCTTTTTCGGTCAAATGAGTTTATTGCAAAAAAGGTTATATCTACTTTTGTTTTTATTCATATATAAGTATTTTTTCCATTTTATTTGATTCTGTATTCCATTTATATTAATACTAGCAAAATTTAATTTCCAGGTACCTCTATAAATTCCTTTGTCCATCCATCCACCTTTTCCCACTCCTCCCAATTTCACAATGTTAGCAACATATCTAATATTATTCTTAATCAATCTAGGTGTATAACAAGAAGAAAGAAACAAATAGAGAAAAAAAACAACAAAAAAGGAAGAAAAGAGAAAAGAATTCTCCCCCTCCCCCCCCAAGAAGCATGATGTTTTAGCAGCTTTAACTCCGTAATCTATACAGGTTGTGGTAAAAACCACATTTGCTTGCATGATTCCACAGTAGTCAGCTCCATTTCCCCAAATAACTCACTTGAAATATGACACATTCCCCCGTTGCATTATGACTATTCATTCTTATTCATTCAACAATATTTTAAATCATATATAGATCAATTATAGGTTAAAACCTTCTTTCCAATTAAACTCTCTTGAAATTGTCAGTTACATCTAACTCTTTCACACTCATGGGGACATTTCAAGTATCAATAGCCACCTGCCTCTCTCTTTCTGGCAAAGTATCAGCATACACTTTTGCCTCATTAAGATCTACAAAAAAATCTATTTTTTTCATCTGGGACAATACATTTTTAACTGCATTCAATTCCTTTCTCCTTTTTAACAAATCAAAACTTATATCAGGTAAAGGAAAATCTTATTCCCATTATAAACCAAAGGTAATTGTCTTTTTCACCTGTTCAGCCACCAGCTCCAAGATCTTCTCTCTTACTTCATAATGAAGAAATTTAACAAGTATCGGACAAGGTCTCTGATCTGGTTGTGGCTTTGGTCTCAGTGTTCTCTCAATCTCAATGACTCCTTGGAATTCAGTTACTCCCAAAGTTTCAAGAATCTTGATTTCGTGTCCTTCATCACTTTCTTTAAGTCCAGCAATCTTTACATTAATCCTTCTGCTGAAATTTTCTAAAATGTCAATTTTTTGCATTAATTGTTCTTTTGTTGAAGCCACTTCAACTTGTACCTTCTTTATTTGTTCCTTAATGCCTTGAATTTCAAATTCATTTCCTTTAATTTTTTCATTCATAATTTCAAATCTTCTGCCCACCTGCTCCATCATTTTTTTTTCCACTTTCCTTGTAAAACTCTTATTTTTCAGCTATATTCTCTCCACATTTCTTAACTTCTTCCATTCATAACATCATAGATTGCTGGAAATTATCCATGTAAGTCTTCATGTCAGCTGTAGAAATAAATGTCTCTTTCATTTTCACCATCATTCTGTCTGTAAATCCTTGTTCAGAGCATTTCTCTTGCTCTTCTTCCTGTCCACTGGAGCTAGAACCTCTTGAGCCTTTTTTAAAACTGCCTCCTTTTTTTTTGCACTCTGAGGATGCAGTTACTTCTTTCAGGCTACCAGAGAGTTCCTTTCACTGCACAGCAATGTCCAAGGACTCTCCAGCTCCCGACGTATCATCCTTGGCCAGTACCTTATGCACAGCTCCTGGATCCTTCCTCAAGGTAGGCCTCTCTTCTTTATCTTGATCTTTCTCTTGCTCCGTTTCTTGTGTTAGAACAGCTGGTTTTTCTTTCTTCGGTGGCATTTTAAATTGTTCTTTAAATCTTTAAAAACTTCTATTTTTCTTTACTTTTTCAACCTTTTTGACTCTTTTTCGAGGAGAGTAGGGACTTGCAGTCTAACCCCATGTCATCACCTGACACACCCAAGATGATCTTCTAGACATCAAACCTTATTCCAAAGTTAAATTAAACGTTTCAATGTAAAAATTTCTCTATTCACTGTTAACAATCTTGAATCCCATTAAAAAGTAAAATCTTATGGGTTTGTTTCCCCTATTTTACTAAATTCTATATTTACCCAATTTTATTTTATCTACGTCATACATTATATTAATCAAACTCAACTAGGCTGCTTTATAAAATTGGGGAGCTGCAAATCATATTTCCCCATTAATTTTTCCAAAGAAACCCTTGCTATTTTCTCTTTCCAGAAGGTCAAAACTTGAAAGCAGAGTGCAGTCTATGGTTAATGGCAGGATTCTTAGCTGTTTGAAAGAACAGAGAGACTTGGGGTCCGAATCCATAGATCTCTCAAGGTTGCTGAACAGTTAAAAAGGCTTATGGTATGCTGGCCTTCATTAATCAGAGGACTGAGTTCAAGAGATGTGAGGTAATGTAGCTCGATAAAATTCTGGTTAGACCACACTTAGAATACTGTGCTCAGTTCTGGTCACCTCATTACAGGAAGGTTGTGGTACATTGGAGAGGGTGTAGAAGAGATTTACCAGAATGCTGCCTGCATTGAAGAACGCTTCTGATGGGGCACAGTTAGCATATCTGGGTCTTTTCTTGGGAGCAAAGAAGGATGGGAGGTAAGTTAATAGAGGTCTACAAGGTTATGAGAGGATAGGCTAGACAACCAGCAACTTTTTCCCTTTTTCCAGGGCAACAGGAGCAAATACCAGAGGACATCTTTATAAACTGAGGGGAGAAAAGTTTAAGGAGCCATCGGGAGTCAAAATTTTACACAGGGAGTAGGGAGTTCCTGGAATGCATTGCCAGGGGTGGTGGTGGAGACTGGAACACTAGGGACATTTAAAAGACTCTTAGATAAGCACATGGATTAAAGGAAAAGAGCGGGTCATGCGTCATGTGTGGGGTAGGGAAAGTTTACAGTGTTAAGTATGTTTATATAGGTTGACACCATATTGTAGGCTGAAGGCCTTTACTGTGGTGTAATGTTCTATGAACTCACATTCATCACGTGCTTCATCTGTAATGATGGTGCACCAGGAGCAACTTGCCAGAGAATACTACATGCCAGCCTGTTAAGCTATGCTCTTGGTCTACACAAAGCGGGGCCAAACCGCAGCCACATGTGGATCTTTGGCATATAATGTGTGGCTCACAGAAATATGTTTGCTGAGATCATCCAAGCTCTCGATTCCCCGACCACAGACTCTTACTGAGGCCCCTGCCGCCCTCCTGTCTAAGCACCTGATGCCCTGGCTGCCCTCTCATCCAATTTCCCAATTCCTTGGCTGCCCATCCATTTGAGCTCTGCATGTCCCAGCCACTGTCTCATCTGAGATCCCAATGCCCTGAACTTGGACTTACCACCCAGTCCTGACACCCGCCCGCCAGCCGAGCTCCCAACATCTCTAATGCTGTTATGAAATCTGTCCTTGAAATGGGAAGGCACACCAACAGTGCAAAAGGTTTAGTGAAGAACTAAAGCTTTAAGATAAACCCAGTGATGCCTCTCTACTGCAGTGTGAGGTGGCTGTCAATCAGCAATGTGTTGAGTGGGTTTGTGAATCTGTTGGTGTGTAGCTGTACGCTGGGGGGGAGGGGGAGAGTGGGCAGAACCAGCACTAACATCTCCAATCTCATGATAGCTAGACACAACAGGCTCCTATCTCCTGGCAACTAGCCACTACAGCCTTAAGGACTACAGAGAAGCCCTAGCCTACTCAACGTGAATGCCATGAGGTTTTATGTACTCCAGACGTCATGACACTAGGTCACCTGTTGTTTGTCTATATCAAGCTTGACAGCAAATGTATTTGCTCTTCGCTGGCTGAAACCTGAGGTGTGGTCTTGTTATTCATCCTATTTCAACATGATGGCATATGTCCATAACTTACATCTGCCACAGGTGCTTATATTACTACAGTAGAACCTATGGAAAATAAACCACCATTCATTAATCCAATACTATATAACAATTTACGCACACTATGTTACAAAAGTAATAATCCATTTGTATTTACTACACAAGGCCACAGTAACAATTAAAAGGCAACAGGTGGCTGGATATGATGAAATACATGGTTCCAAACATGTGATAGTACAGATCTATCACCATTGTATATAGTGTATATAGTTACAGTATCTAGACTGTGCTTACAGCGATTGGCTGAGAGCTAAGCCATTCCTACTGTCTGGGCCTTAAAGGGCTGTGTCCCTAGCCAGGTCGGATCATTCCGGACTGGTTGGCCACCTGTGAAGAGTTCCTGTCTTTTGCTAATAAAAGCCTTGATTTGGATCAACAAGTCTTTGATTCTTTCGACGAGCTCTACAAAACATGATCAGGTTAATGGGTGGAAAATAATGAAAATAATTGTGGCAAGCCAAGG
Source organism: Narcine bancroftii (assembly GCF_036971445.1). NCBI lineage: Eukaryota > Metazoa > Chordata > Chondrichthyes > Torpediniformes > Narcinidae > Narcine > Narcine bancroftii. The sequence continues at coordinate 212,903,611 of NC_091471.1, forward strand.
GATGATGTCTGTGATAGTACAGATTCTATCACCAATGTGTATATGTGGCCGGGCTCCGATCGAACGAAGTGAGGCTGCGCTTGCTCGAACAAGGGGTAGAAAAACTAGAGGACGTGGCCCGGATTGCAATCACAATGGAGGATGCAGCCTTAAAGTCCAACAAGTTATCTAGGGACTGGACCCCTCGTTCTGATGTGAGTAGAGTGCCCTTCTACCCTACCACCCCCCAGGATACTGACGGCCTGTCAGCTGCTGCTACACTGCCCCCTGCGAACCCAAGATGTTATTTCTGCGGGAGGGACAAGCACAGCAGGTCCCAGTGCCCAGCAAGAAAAGTCAGGTGCCAGAAGTGCCTTAAAAACGGCCACTTTGCTGCAGTGTGTAGATCTAAAATGGCCGCCGGCAAACAGTGCCTCGTGTGAAGCCCAACCGCCACTATCCCATTCAAACTCTTCTTCCCCAGAGCTCTCGTCCAATGAGAGTGAGGGCTTCCCTACACGGCAACACCTGACGTCACGGAGACGCCGAACCCGGAAGGAGCAGCCCACCCTCGCAACCATGGTGTTGGCCTGCCTCTCGCCCCCGTGCGGAACACTCGACCCGGCCTCGGTCCTGACTGTGGCAACCGCTGCTGCTGACGCCGCCACAGACACCCCCGGGGCCGACGCTACCGCTGCTGATGCCGCCGCCACAGCCACCGCCGCGGCCAACGTTACTGCTGCTGCTGCCCGCTCCCCGTCTGCCGCTGCCTACGCCACCGCTGATGCGGCCACCACGACCGACTGGGGACCCGCCACGGCCAACTAGGTACTCACCCTAGCATCCATCGCTGACGACCGTCGGGGCCCGACCGCCATGACTGACGACCTACCCACCGCCAACCGCAAGCAACTACAAACCCCACTACTTACCTTTCATCCGCCGACGCCGCCACAACAGCACTTCCGGGAGGTCCTCCAACCTGCTCCTCCAGTGTTGACTACGTCTATTATGTCATCCCGATGCGTGACATCATCCCGTTGCGTGACGTCATCACGCGGAACTCCCCTGTCAACTGGATCAGTGGCTGCTTCAAAAACACTAAACCAGCAATGCTCTCATCCCCTCACCAGAGCAATGGAACTGATTAAAGTGCATGGACACAACACCAATTGCTTATTTGACTCTGGGTCAACTGACAGTTTTATCCAGTCAGATCTGGCCCTCCGTTGGGGACTTGACATTATCCCCACTACCCAGACGATCTCATTATCGACAAGGTCGTACTCGACCGGGATAAAGGGGTATTGCATCGCCACGCTGGAAGTACAGGGCGTAACGGTCACCCACTTCAAATTATTCATCCTTCCCCAATTGTGCGCCCCAGTGTGGCTGGGATTAGACTTTCAGTGTCAGTTCCGAACGGTGTCCCTACACTTTGGGGGACCCCACGGCCCCCTCTCGGTCTGCCATCGCCCCACCCCCGAAGCACCCGAGCAACCCGCCCCCGTGCCCCGGGGCCAATCCTGCGGCCTTTCCACACTCCGGATTGCCCCGCCAGCACTCTTCGCAAACCTCACCCCTGGCTGGAAGCCTGTGGCCACCAAAAGTCGGCAATATAGTTATGAAAACAGGCAATTCATTAGGAGTGAGGTGTGTAGATTGCTGGATGAGGGCATCATCGAACCCAGTTCAAGTGACTGGAGAGCCCAGGTGGTGGTTGTCAAAAACGGGGAAAAGCTACGGATGGTGGTCGACTATAGCCAGACTATTAACCGCTTCACGCTCCTGGATGCGTACCCCCTGCCACGCATCATGGATGTGGTGAACCAGATCGCCCAATACCGCATATTCTCCACCATTGACCTACGTTCGGCCTACGACCAACTCCCGATCCGCTGTGAGGACCGACCATTCATGGCCTTCTAAGCGAATGGGCGGCTGTATCAATTACTTAGGGTACCATTTGGGGTCACGAATGGTGTCGCGGTCTTCCAGCGGGAAATGGACTGGATGGTGGACCAGAACGGGCTAACTGCTACCTTCCCGTATCTGGACAATATCACCATCTGCGGCCATGACATGCAGGACCACGACGCCAACCTAGACAAATTTCTTCAAACTGCCCGTCGGCTGAACCTGACTTACAATTTGGACAAGTGTGTCTTCCGGACCACACGACTCGCGATTCTAGGTTGCGTGGTGGAGAACGGGATAGTCATGCCAGATCCTGACCGCATGCATCCCCTAATGGACTTACCCCCCCCACCCATACCAAGAAAGCACTCAAAAGCTGCCTGGACCTTTTCTCATATTACGCCCAATGGGTTCCACACTACGCCGACAAGGCGCGTCCTCTTATCAAGACCACCTCCTTTCCCATCTCAACCAAAGCCAGAGCGGCTTTCGATTGAATCAAATCCGACATCGCCGTTGCGACGCTGTACACGATCGATGAGTCTGTCCCGTTTCAAGTCGAGAGCGATGCATCCGACTTCGCCCTGGCAGCCACCTTGAACCAGGCCGGTCGGCCTGTAGCCTTCTTCTCCAGAACTCTCCAGGGTCGAGAGAGTAGACACTCCTCGATCGAGAAGGAGGCTCAGGCCATAGTTGAAGCTGTGCGTCGTTGGAGACATTACCTCGTTGGGAGGCGCTTTACACTGTTGACTGATCAACGCGCGGTCTCCTTCATGTACAGCAACACCCCGCGTGGTAAGATTAAAAAAAACGACAAAATCACCAGATGGAGAATCGAACTCTCCACCTTTAACTATGACATCCTGTTCCGGCCTGGTAAGCTTAACGACCTGCCTGACGCGCTCTCCAGGGGGACGTACGCCAGCATACAGATGGACAGACTACAGAAACCCCATGAGGCGCTCTGTCATCCAGGGGTCACTAGGTTTGCGCACTTTGTGAAGGCGCGCAACCTACCCTACACAGTCGAGGAGATCCGCCCCATGACCCAAGCCTGTTCGGTGTACGCTGAATGCAAGCCCCATTTCTTCCGTCCGGATAACTCCCACTTTATCAAAGCCACCCGCCCCTTAGAGAGTCTTAGCATAGACTTTAAGGGGCCCCTACCGTCGACCAACTGTAATAACTACATCCTTACGGCCATCGACGAGTACTCCCGCTTCCCGTTCGCTGTGCCCTGCCCAGACACCACTGCCACCTCAGTGATACAGGCCCTTCACAGTATTTTCGCCATTTTTGGGTACCCCAATTCCATCCACAGTGATAGGGGGTCCTCATTCATGAGCGCAGAGCTGCAACAGTACCTTCTGGAGTGTGGTATCGCTTCAAGCAGAACCACGAGCTATAACCCACGCGGTAACTGCCAGGTCAAGAGGGAAAATGCCACCATATGGAGAGCGGTTACACTGGCTCTCCGGTCTAAAGGTCTCCCCACCTCTCACTGGCAGGAGGTTCTCACTAGTGCCTTACACTCCATCCGCTCCCTCCTTTGTACCGCAATAAATGCCGCACCCCACGAAAGGATGTTCCTTTTCCTAAGGAAATCCGAATCAGGAACCACTGTACCGGCATGGCTCACCGTCCCTGGCCCCCTCCTTTTGCGACGCCACGTCCGGCACTCAAAGAATGACCCCTTGATCGACTGAGTGACTCTACTCCACGCGAACCCGCATTACGCCTACATTGAGTTCCCAGATGGGCGGGAGGACACTGTTTCGGTGCGGGACCTAGCTCAGGACACGGTAGACCCAGCAAACCCCCCAACCCAACCTTCCCCAACTCTTTATTCCCCAGGCCCCGTGCCTCAACAGAAGGACCAACAACTCCCCAACGACCCGGGCCACCATGCCGACAACACGACTGGGGAATTGAGCGAGGAAGCGGTCGCACCACTCCAGCGCCCCAATCCCGGCACCATGGCGGTCATGCCGGATGGTCAGACCCCCTGACCACTACAGTCCTTAACCTACCCCTTCCTTTCATTCACTCCCTCGTTTTTTTTTCCAGGGTCAGTTCTCCACGAAGGGGTGAATGTGATAGTACAGATCTATCACCAATGTATATAGTGTATATAGTTACAGTATCTAGACTGTGCTTATAGCGATTGGCTGAGAGCTAAGCCACGCCTATTGTCTGGGCCTTAAAGGGTTGTGTCCCTAGCCAGGTCGGATCATTCCGGATTGGTCGGCCACCTGTTTTTTGGTTTTTTTTAAACTTTATTTAAAGATTTTATCACATGAATAAAACAAAAAAAAATTACATTTAAAGAAAAATAAAAATAAAGTAATTATTTCAACACAGCATTAATGTCCTAACTTAAATTAGTCTAACCCAACCCCATATATACGGCCACTAAAAAAAAATCTATATATATTAAAAAAAACCCACCCCTCCCCCCCAAAATAAAGTTAATAATATTATATATATATAAAAAAACTCTCACAAACAAATTAAAAAAAAACAGGTAAAAATACTAATTAAAAAAAGTTATCAAATCTAAAATATCACATCTAAAACATATTTAAATCAAACTTAATTGCATGTACTTAACAAATGGAGTCCACTTCAGCTTATAAAAAGACATCCTATCTTGAATTGAAAAAGATATCTTTTCCATAATTAAACAAGACTTCATCTCTAAATACCATCTATCTAAGGTTAATATATTTCTATCTTTCCAAGTAAGCGCTATACATTTCTTGACCACCGCTAAGACTAAATAAATAAAATAAATCTAATAATCAATTAAGCCTGTCAATTAATGATTGCATAATCCCTAATAAAAATATATCAGGATCTAATACAACATAGATATTATATAAACTATTAAAAATAGATTGAATACCTTTCCAAAACTGTTGCAATTGATCACAAAACCAAACAGTATGTGTAAAAGGAACAAGTTGATTATAATGGGGGTGGGGAACAGAGGGTGAGAGCAGTGTGAAGGGAGTATGGCCACCTAGCTAGGAATAAAAAAGATAACAAAGGTAGGATGGAGATTAGGGTAGAAGGTAAAAAAGAGAATATATGTGAGGGTCATTCTCTGAGATGCATATATTTTAATTCAATAAGCATAGTGAACAAGGTAGATGAGCTGAGAGCATGGATAGATACTTGGGGTCACGATATTGTGGCAATTAGTGAGACCTGGCTACAGGAGGGGCAGGACTGGCAACTTAATGTTCCGGGATACATTTGTTTTAGATGAGATAGATCAGGGGGTAAAAAAGGAAGAGGAGTTGCTCTGCTTGTTAGGGAGGACATTACTGCCGTGAGGTGGCAGGATGGTATGGAGGGATTGACCAGTGAGGCTGTTTGGGTGGAATTGAGGGGTGGAATTGAGGGGTGGAGGAGGCAAGAGGGTGCTAATAGGGGTGTATTACAGACCACCAAATGGGCCAAGGGAATTAGAGGAACAAATTTGTAGGGAGATAACGTATATGTGTGAAAATCATAGGGTAGTGATCATGGGAGATTTTAACTTCCCACACATTGATTGGGGTACCCATACGGATAGAGGGCTGGATGGGCTGGAGTTCGTTAAATGTGTTCAGGATTGTTTTCTAAATCAGTTAGTAGAAGAACCGACTCGGGATGGTGTAATACTGGATCTCCTGTTAGGGAATGAGCTAGGTCATGTAGCGGACATTAATGTTGGAGAACCAATTGGGTCTAGTGACCATAATTCTGTTAGTTTTAGGGTAGTTTTAAGGAAGAGCAAGGAGAGGCCTAAAGTTGAGGTTCTGGATTGGAAAAGAGCAAATTTCGTAGGAATAAGAAGGGATTTGGGGAGTATTGAGTGGGACAGGATATTTTCAGGTAAGGATGTTAATGAAAAATGGAGGATATTCAAAAAAGAAATTTTGAGGGTACAGAGTAGTTATGTCCCAGTGTGGATCAAAGGAAAGGCTGGAAGTCATAGGGAGGCTTGGTTTTTGAGGAATATTGGAAATTTGGTTAGGAGAAAAAGGGAGGTGTACAAGAGGTATAAAGAGCAGGGAGCTGAGAAGTTGAAGGAGGACTACAAGGAGTGTAGAAGGAATCTTAAGAAATAAATTAGAAAGGCCAAAAAAAGGCATGAAGAGGCTTTGGCTGACAGAGTAAAAATAAATCCAAAGGGTTTCTATAAGTACATTAAAAGTAAAAGTTTAGTGAGAGATAAAATTGGACCCCTTGTAGATAGTGAGGGTAGGCTGAGTGAGAAGTCTGAGGAAATGGGAGAAATTTTGAATGATTTCTTTGCCTCGGTATTCACTAGGGAAAAAAATGTTGAACCAGTTGAAGTAAAGAAAAATAGTGGGGAGGTCATGAAGCATATAAGGATAACCGAGGAGGTAGTGATGGCTGTGTTAAAAAAGATAAAAGTGGATAAATCTCCCGGACTGGACAAAATATTCCCTAGGACACTCAGGGAGGCTAGTGGACAGTTAGTGGGGCCATTAACAGAGATATTTAGGACGTCACTGGCCACGGGGGTGGTACCAAAGGATTGGAGGGTGGCGCATGTGGTTCCTCTGTTTAAGAAAGGGTCCAAATGCAAACCTGGGAATTATAGGCCTGTAAGTCTGACGTCTGTGGTGGGCAAGTTGATGGAAAGTGTTCTGAGGGATGCTATTTACAAATTTTTGGACGTACAAGGATTGATAGGGAGTAATCAGCATGGTTTTGTCAGGGGTAGATCATGCTTGACAAACCTGATTGAGTTCTTCGAGGGGGTTACAAAAAAGGTTGATGAAGGGAAAGCTGTGGATGTTGTCTATTTGGACTTTAGTAAAGCTTTTGACAAAGTTCCCCACAGGAGGTTAGGAAAAAAAGGTGGAGGCATTAGGTATAAATAAGGAGGTAGTGAAATGGATTCAGCAGTGGTTGGATGGAAGGTGTCAGAGAGTAGTGGTAGACAATTGTTTGTCCAAGTGGAGGCCGGTGACTAGTGGAGTTCCTCAGGGTTCGGTCCTGGGTCCACTATTATTTGTTATATATATTAACGATCTGGATGTAGGGGTAGAGAATTGGATAAGCAAATTTGCGGATGACAGAAAGATTGGTGGTGTTGTGGACAGTGAGGTAGATTACCGTAGATTAAAAGGTGATTTAGGAAGGCTGGAGGTGTGGGCTGAGAAATGGCTGATGGAGTTTAATACAGATAAATGTGAGGTGATGCATTTTGGAAAGGCAAATTTAAATAGGTCATATACATTGAATGGTAGACAATTGAGGAGTGCAGAGCAACAAAGGGATTTAGGAGTTATGGTAAATAATACCCTCAAGGCTGATACTCAGGTAGATGGTGTGGTGAAGAAGGCATTTGGAATGTTGGCCTTCATAAATCGGAGTATTGAATTGAAGAGTAGGGAGGTTATGATGAAATTGTACAAGGCATTGGTGAGGCCAAATTTGGAGCACTGTGAACAGTTTTTGTCACCAAATTATAGGAAAGATATAAACAAAATAGAGAGAGTGCAGAGAAGGTTCACGAGAATGTTGACAGGATTTCACGGTCTGAGTTACAGGGAAAGGTTGTGCAGACTGGGGCTTTTTTCTCTGGAGCGTAGAAAATTGAGAGGGGACTTGATAGAGGTGTTTAAGATTTTAAAAGGGATAGACAGAGTAAATGTGGATAGGCTTTTTCAATTAAGAAAGGGGGAGATTCAAGCTAGAGGACATGGTTTAAGATTGAAGGGGGAAAATTATAAGAGGAACATGAGGGGAAATTTCTTTACGCAGAGGGTGGTGGGGATGTGGAATGAGCTTCCGGCAGACATGGTCGAGGCGGGATCATTGGTTACATTTAAGGAAAGACTGGATCGTTACATGGATAGGAGGGGACTAGAGGGGTATGGACCGGGTGCTGGTCAGTGGGACTAGGAGGGTGGGGATTTGCTACAGCATGGACTAGTAGGGCCGAACTGGCCTGTTCTGTGCTGTAAGTGGTTATATGGTTATATGGCTTAATTACTCTTGGATACTTGTCCAATAAAGGCTCCAATCATCACATTAGAATTTACTTGTCCAAGTAATAAAAACATATCCACAACAAAAGCTGTATCCTCAACATTTGGCGCATAAACATCAAGCAAAGTCCAAGCCTCGTTAAAGATTGTACAATTCAGTTTTAATAATCTTCCACCATTTTTCTCTTCATTCTGTAGCTGAAATAGTAGATTCTTGTACACCAAAATTGCCACTCCTTTTGCCTTTAAATTAAATGAAGAATAAAAAAAACTTGTCCAACCCATTCACGTTTAAGTTTCAAATGTTCCTTATCTGTTAAATAAATTTCCTGCAAAAAAGCCACATCAACTTTTAGTTTTTTTAAGTAAACAAATACTTTCTTACACTTAATAGGATTATTTAAACCCTGGACATTAAGAGAAGCAAACTTTAAACCTTTCTTACAACAACACAAGAAAAAAAAAAGAGAAAAAAAAGACCCCCTCCCCTTATCCCCTCTTAAAACTATAACAAAAAAAAGAAAATTATTTAAAAAAAATAATAATAAAAAGAAACTTCACTCCTTAATCCAAAAAATAATTTAAAAAAAACAGGTAAAAGGTTACAACTACCTCCTCCTGTCTGAACCGCACAATGCGGTAACTCCCACAAAATATTGGGTGTGAGATAACTCACATGTAGCTGATGACTTCTGGAAAATAATGCCCACCCAGTCCCCCCTCCTAACTCCCATTTCACATTAAACTATCATCATTATCTAAATCTTCTCGGAAAAAAAAATATATTTTTTTTAATCAGCTTATAGGAATATAGAGATTACAAAAGGTGTAGTTTTAAGGCTTTTGAAGAATATAAAGGTGGATAAGTCTCTGGGACCAGACGGGATCTTCCCCAGGACATTGAGAGAAGTGAAGGAGGAAATAGCAGAGGCTCTGGCGGTAATTTTTCGAATGTCATTAGATATGGGGATAGTGCCGGAGGATTGGCGCATTGCGCATGTGGTTCCGTTATTTAAAAAGGGTTCAAGGAGGAAGCCTGGCAACTATCGGCCTGTATGTTTGACGTCTGTGGTAGGTAAATTAATGGAGAAAATTCTTAGAGATAGTACTTATAAACATCTGGATAGACAGGGTCTGATCAGGAGCACTCAACATGGATTTGTGGGAGGAAGGTCATGTTTGACCAATCTGATTGAATTTTTTGAAGAGGTGACTAGGAATGTGGATGAGGGTAGCGCAGTGGATGTTGTCTATATGGACTTCAGTAAGGCCTTCGATAAGGTACCACATGGAACGTTAGTTAGGAAGGTGCAGTCTTTAGGTATAAATTTTGAGATAGTCAAATGGATTGAACATTGGCTGAAAGGGAGAGGCCAGAGAGTGGTAGTGGATAATTGTCTGTCAGGTTGGAGGCCGGTGACCAGTGGTGTGCCTCAAGGATCTGTATTGGGCCCATTGTTGTTCGTTATATACATTAATGATCTAGATGATGGGGTGGTGAATTGGATTAGTAAATATGCAGACGATACTAAGATAGGTGGAATAGTGGATAATGAAGAAGGTTTTCTAGGATTGCAGAGGGATTAGGGCTGCTTAGAAAAGTGGGCTGAAAAATGGCAGATGGAATTTAATGCTGATAAGTGTGAGGTGCTTCATTTTGGTAAGAAGAATCAGAATAGGACATATGTGGTAAATGGGAGAGCATTGAGGAATACAGAAGAGCAGAAAGATTTAGGAGTGACGGTACATCGTTCCCTGAAGGTAGAAACTCACGTGGATAGGGTGGTGAAGAAGGCTTTTAGTATGCTGGCCTTTATCAATCATTGCATGGAATATAGGAGTTGGGAGGTGATGTTGAGATTGTATAAGACGTTGGTGCGGCCTAATTTGGAGTTCTGTGTGCAGTTCTGGTCGCCTAATTATAGGAAGGATATAAACAGAGTGGAGAGAGTGCAGAGAAGGTTTACCAGAATGTTGCCTGGGTTTAAGCATCTGGAGTATGGGGAGAGATTGGACAGATTGGGTCTTTATTCTTTGGAGCGTAGAAGGTTGAGAGGGGATTTGATAGAAGTATTTAAGATTATGAAAGGGATAGACAGAGTGGATGTGGATAGACTATTTCTGTTAAGAGGAGGAAAGATTAAAACAAGAGGACATGAGTTAAGAATTAAGGGGCAGAGGTTTAGAGGTAACATGAGGGGGAACTTCTTTACTCAGAGAGTGGTAGCTGTGTGGAATGATCTTCCGGGAGAAATAGTGGCGGAGGAGTCAATTGTATTATTTAAGAAAAGGTTGGACAGGTATATGGATGAGAGGAAGATGGAGGGTTATGGGCATTGTGCAGGGAGGTGGGATTAGAAAGGGGTGTTTGGTTCGGTGCGGACTAGAAGGGCCTAATGGCCTGTTTCCGTGCTGTAATTGTTATGTTATGTTTTGTCACTCCGACCACCATTGCTTCCATTTCTTCTTGAAATTTGATTCCCATCTTGCGTCTCCACTCTCTTTGGACACCGTGGAGGACTACGTCGTTCCTGGAATTGCGTGATTGGTAACAGTTGAGCAAAGTCCATAGCTTCTTTAGGGTTATCAAAAAATGTTGGTTGACATCCATCCTGGAAAATCTTCAATACTGCAGGGTATCTAAATGTTGCTTTATATCCTTTTTTCCATAGCACTTCTTTCACAAAATTAAATTCACGTCGTTGAGACATAACTTCTTGACTCAAATCCAGATTTTAAAAAAACACGATTGTTCTGGACCATCAAAGGAGATCTACTTTGTTGCACATTTTTAATAACCACATGCAAAATTGTCTCTCTATCATAATAGTTTAAACAACGGACCAGAACAGGTCTTGGATTCTGACCTGGAAGAGGCTTTCTTCTCAGAGCTCGGTGAGCACGTTCCAGTATTAAACCTTCCGGGAACTTATCTTGTCCTAACACTTGTGGAATCCAATCGGTAAAAAATTTTCTTGGATCTGGTCCTTCTATATCTTCTGGCAAGCCAATAATTTTTACATTGTTCCGTCTGGACTGATTCTCCAAATAATCAACCTTTTTCACTAAATTTTTATTCTGGATTTGTAAAGTTTCAATTGTTTTATTTACGTCTTGTATTTGATCTTGTACCTCAACTATTTTTTTTTTTTTTTTTCTTTGGCTTGGCTTCGCGGGCGAAGATTTATGGAGGGGGTAAAAAGTCCACGTCAGCTGCAGGCTCGTTTGTGGCTGACCAGTCCGATGCGGGACAGGCAGACACGATTGCAGCGGTTGCAAGGGAAAATTGGTTGGTTGGGGTTGGGTGTTGGGTTTTTCCTCCTTTGCCTTTTGTCAGTGAGGTGGGCTCTGCGGTCTTCTTCAAAGGAGGCTGCTGCCCGCCAAACTGTGAGGCGCCAAGATGCACGGTTTGAGGCGTTATCAGCCCACTGGCGGTGGTCAATGTGGCAGGCACCAAGAGATTTCTTTAGGCAGTCCTTGTACCTTTTCTTTGGTGCACCTCTGTCACGGTGGCCAGTGGAGAGCTCGCCATATAATACGATCTTGGGAAGGCGATGGTCCTCCATTCTGGAGACGTGACCCATCCAGCGCAGCTGGATCTTCAGCAGCGTGGACTCGATGCTGTCGACCTCTGCCATCTCGAGTACCTCGACGTTAGGGGTGTGAGCGCTCCAATGGATGTTGAGGATGGAGCGGAGACAACGCTGGTGGAAGCGTTCTAGGAGCCGTAGGTGGTGCCGGTAGAGGACCCATGATTCGGAGCCGAACAGGAGTGTGGGTATGACAACGGCTCTGTATACGCTTATCTTTGTGAGGTTTTTCAGTTGGTTGTTTTTCCAGACTCTTTTGTGTAGTCTTCCAAAGGCGCTATTTGCCTTGGCGAGTCTGTTGTCTATCTCATTGTCGATCCTTGCATCTGATGAAATGGTGCAGCCGAGATAGGTAAACTGGTTGACCGTTTTGAGTTTTGTGTGCCCGATGGAGATGTGGGGGGGCTGGTAGTCATGGTGGGGAGCTGGCTGATGGAGGACCTCAGTTTTCTTCAGGCTGACTTCCAGGCCAAACATTTTGGCAGTTTCCGCAAAGCAGGACGTCAAGCGCTGAAGAGCTGGCTCTGAATGGGCAACTAAAGCGGCATCATCTGCAAAGAGTAGTTCACGGACAAGTTTCTCTTGTGTCTTGGTGTGAGCTTGCAGGCGCCTCAAATTGAAGAGACTGCCATCCGTGCGGTACCGGATGTAAACAGCGTCTTCATTGTTGGGGTCTTTCATGGCTTGGTTCAGCATCATGCTGAAGAAGATTGAAAAGAGGGTTGGTGCGAGAACACAGCCTTGCTTCACGCCATTGTTAATGGAGAAGGGTTCAGAGAGCTCATTGCTGTATCTGACCCGACCTTGTTGGTTTTCGTGCAGTTGGATAATCATGTTGAGGAACTTTGGGGGACATCCGATGCGCTCTAGTATTTGCCAAAGCCCTTTCCTGCTCACGGTGTCGAAGGCTTTGGTGAGGTCAACAAAGGTGATGTAGAGTCCTTTGTTTTGTTCTCTACACTTTTCTTGGTGCTGTCTGAGGGCAAAGACCATGTCAGTGGTTCCTCTGTTAGCGCGAAAGCCGCACTGTGATTCTGGGAGAATATTCTCAGCGACACTAGGTATTATTCTATTTAGTAGAATCCTAGCGAAGATTTTGCCTGCAATGGAGAGCAACGTGATTCCCCTGTAGTTTGAGCAGTCTGATTTCTCGCCTTTGTTTTTGTACAGGGTGATGATGGTGGCATCACGAAGATCCTGAGGCAGTTTACCTTGGTCCCAACAAAGTTTGAAAAACTCATGCAGTTTGGCATGCAGAGTTTTGCCGCCAGCCTTCCAGACTTCTGGGGGGATTCCATCCATACCTGCTGCTTTGCCACTTTTCAGTTGTTCGATTGCCTTATATGTCTCATCCAGGGTGGGAACCTCATCCAGCTCTAGCCTTAGGGGCTGTTGAGGGAGCTGGAGCAGGGCGGAATCTTGGACTGAGCGGTTGGTACTGAAAAGAGATTGGAAGTGTTCTGACCATCGGTTGAGGATGGAGATCTTGTCGCTGAGGAGGACTTTGCCGTCTGAGCTGCGCAGCGGGCTTTGGACTTGGGGTGAGGGACCGTACACAGCCTTTAGAGCCTCGTAGAAACCCCTGAAGTCGCCAATGTCCGCGCTGAGCTGTGTTCGTTTGGCGAGGCTAGTCCACCACTCATTTTGGATCTCCCGGAGTTTGCGCTGAAGATGGCTGCATGCGCGACGGAAGGCTTGTTTCTTCTCTGGACAGGACGGCTTTGTAAGGTGAGCCTGGTGGGCAGCTCGCTTCTTTGCCAGCAGCTCCTGGATTTCCTGGCTGTTTTCGTCAAACCAGTCCTTGTTTTTCCTGGAGGAGAAGCCCAGTACCTCTTCAGTGGATTGCAGTATGGTAGTCTTCAACTGATCCCAGAGGGTTTCAGGGGACGGGTCCGTGAGGCGGGTTGCAACGTCGAGCTTTGCTTTGAGGTTTGCCTGGAAGTTTCCTCTCGCTTCGTCTGACTGCAGTTTTCCAACATTGAACCTCTTTCTGGGGGCTTTATTGTTCCTGGGCTTTGGCTTGAAGTGAAGGTTGAGCTTGCAGCGAACCAGCCGGTGGTCAGTGTGGCATTCCGCGCTAGGCATGACCCTGGTGTGGAGCACATCTTGTTTGTCACTTTCTCGCACCAGGATGTAGTCCAGGAGGTGCCAGTGTTTGGATCGGGGATGCATCCAGGTGGTCTTAAGGCTGTCCCTCTGCTGAAAAAGGGTGTTTGTAATGACAAGCCGCTGTTCTGCGCAGAGCTCCAACAGGAGGCGCCCATTGTCGTTGCACTTGCCGACGCCATGCTTGCCCAGGATTCCTGGCCAGGTTTCTGAGTCTTTGCCGACACGAGCGTTGAAGTCGCCCAGGATGACAACCTTGTCGGCTGTAGGGGTACGTTGGATGAGGTTGCCCAGGTCGGTGTAGAACTTGTTCTTTTCTGCTGGTTCCGCCTGGAGGGTTGGAGCATAGACACTGATGAGGGTGATGTGACGCTTGTTTTGAAGTGGGAGTCGCATGGACATGATTCGGTCTGAGAGGCCTGTCGGAAGGTTTTCGAGTTTGGAGGCAATGAAGCTCTTGACCATGAAGCCTACACCAGATAGGCGTCGTTCATCCGAAGGCTTGCCAGACCAGTAGAGTGTGTAGCCCGCGCCGCGTTCTTGGAAGCTGCCTACATCTGCCAGGCGGACTTCACTGAGAGCGGCTATGTCGATGTCAAGTCTGAGGAGTTCATGTGCAATGAGGGCAGACCGACGTTCAGGTCGATGGCTGTCAGCCTTGTCTAGCATGGTTCTGATGTTCCAGCATGCTAGCTTGAGTTTGTGAGCATCTTTTGAGGGGGAGGACGTGGAGGGGGAGGACGTGGAGGGGGAGGACGTGGAGGGGGAGGACGTTGAGGGGGAGGACGTGGACCTGTCCTCGGGCCTGCGCAAAGGAGCTTTTAGGTGGAGTGCAGTGCGCGCAGTACTGGCCCCACCCTTTACACCCATGGTTCGTGTGCCGTGGCCAAGCAAGCTGGACAGGAGCAAGGGGGAGGCGGCGGCCCCAGTCCGGGCACAGGGAGAGCAGCGGCGGCCCCGGCCCCGGTCCGGGCGAAGGGTAGACGGCGGCGGCCCCGATACGGGCAGGAGCAAGGGGGAGGCGGCGGCCCCGGCCTCGGTCGAGTGAGGCAGACGGAGGCCCCGGTCCGGACAGGGAGTGGGAGGCGGCGGCCCCAGTCCAGGCACAGGGAGAGCAGCAGCGGCCCCGGCCCCGGTCCGGGCGAAGGGTAGACGGCGGCGGCCCCGATACGGGCAGGAGCAAGGGGGAGGCGGCGGCCCCAGTCCGGGCACAGGGAGAGCAGCGGCGGCCCCGGCCCCGGTCCGGGCGAAGGGTAGACGGCGGCGGCCCCGATACGGGCAGGAGCAAGGGGGAGGCGGCGGCCCCAGTCCGGGCACAGGGAGAGCAGCAGCGGCCCCGGCCCCGGTCCGGGCGAAGGGTAGACGGCGGCGGCCCCGATACGGGCAGGAGCAAGGGGGAGGCGGCGGCCCCAGTCCGGGCACAGGGAGAGCAGCGGCGGCCCCGGCCCCGGTCCGGGCGAAGGGTAGACGGCGGCGGCCGCGATACGGGCAGGAGCAAGGGGGAGGCGGCGGCCCCAGTCCGGGCACAGGGAGAGCAGCGGCGGCCCCGGCCCCGGTCCGGGCGAAGGGTAGACGGCGGCGGCCCCGATACAGGCAGGAGCAAGGGGGAGGCGGCGGCCCCGGCCTCGGTCGAGTGAGGCAGACGGAGGCCCCGGTCCGGGCAGTATGGACCGACCTAGGAGGGGAGGCAGGCCCCTCCAGCCCGGGTAAGAAACCTGCATAGGAGAAGGCCACTCCGATATAAAACCTACGACCCAAGGACCTCGCTGCCACGTCCCAGCTTGCACCTCAACTATACCTTGGTCACAAACATCAAGTCTTTCATTCGTTTCAAGCTTAAAAGCTACATAATCAACCATCTGTTGAGTATTAATATCCACCAAGATATTAAGTTTAGTATTAACGAACCAAAAATTTACCTATCTCTTTGATTGAAGAAAACTTAAATTCAAGATTCTTAATAAGCATATCAACTGGAATAGATTCAGGGAAAATAGGATCCTGCTGTTTCTGAGCCAAAAGATCTTCTATTCCTTCCCTTAGTTTAACTGCTTTTCTTGCAGTATGACTCCGCGTAGAAACCCCTGCCACAACCTCCTCAGCAGTATCAGAAGACTGATAATCAGGGTTATCCTTAACCCATATTACATCAAAAGCCTGCATTACATCAAGATCCATTGAAGTCTTCATAACTGGTGGTGCATTTCGCAGTGCCACCGCTACATCAATCGGTGGACGTCTCTTTAAAGTCGGGTCTTCAGCTGGCGGCGTCCCAGCTGTTCCAACTGTCAAAGGTTCAGTGACAGCGCTCATAGCGGGCGTTGATTGAAATACACGCGCCCGGCTAGCCCTTTGTTCCAAAGGCTGCCGGGCGCCATCTTTAAAGAGCCCTACCGGTACAGAGCAGAGCTCCGTTGCCAAATCCTGAACTTCTCCTCTTGGATCCATTTCACACTGAGTCCTGGCTTCTTGTAAACAGGTAGGCTCAGATAACTTCGGGAAATGTAATTTGCTGTTTTATTTTATTTTTTTTTAGCAATTGTACCATTAGAAGCTAATTCAGCACCTCTAACTATTTATAAACTTTTTAGAAAGTTTCAATGGCCACTTATAGACAAAACAATAACAAAGAGTCAGGAGAGGACTGGAAGGCACGTCTATTCCTTACGCCATCTTGCCACGCCCCCTGGTCGGCCACCTGTGAAGAGCTCCTGTCTTTTGCTAATAAAAGCCTTGGTTTGGATCAACAAGTCTTTGATTCTTTTGATGAGCTCAACAAAACATGATCAGGTTAATGGGTGGAAAATAATGAAAATAATTGTAGCAAGCCAAGGGATGACTGAAAATAATTGTAGCAAGCCAAGGGATGACGTCTGTGATAGTACAGATTCTATCACCAATGTGTATATGTACATATGAACAGATGGTAGTGTAGGATGACTGCGATTGGCTGAGAGTGTAGCCACACCTACTGGCAGGTCTTAAAGGATTGCTCCTAGCCAGACCAGGTCATTCTGGACTGGTCGACCAACTTATGATACATTCCAGTCTTTTAGTTAATAAAACCCTTGATTTGGATCAACAAGTCTTTGGTTCTTTCAATGCGCTCTACAACGTCCTGTTAAGATATGACATTATGAATGATTGGGTGCAGAAATATGATTAAGTCAGGACTATAATATATAAAAAAGAACAGTCTCATATAAAAGGCATTTCAGAGTCCAGGCAATAGATTCTCAAGGTGAGATACACGCCCCACCAGTGGGGCATGGGAATATTTGGTGGGGCATGGGGCTCAATATTTTAGTGGGGCATAGGAATATTTTGGGAAATAATGATAAAGTTGGTTTGAAAAAATGAATTTGTGATGTTGGTGTGGAAGATGTGTCTTGGCAACACTGTCCGTACAACATAATTGTGGTAACTTCCAAGTAAAATCATTTATTTATTTTTATTTTCATAACGCGTGTTTTTGCCCATCAATGTTTTTCTTATTTTAACTGTTGTTACCCTTGGTTAACATTATAATTATATTTTTTCTGACAAGTCCTATTATCATCCTATAGCGTGAATAAAAGCTCTCATGACTGGAGGGAGAACAAGCGTTTTTTCTAAGGATAGGGTTTCAGTGGTCTTCAGGAAGGTTCTGGGCTTAGGCCAGATATATGTTATATTTGAGCAGATGGGTTATATGTGAGCAGATGGGGCGGAGCCAGCATCAGCACAACACACTACCAGTGAATCCAGTGTTCCTGTAGAACACACATGTCAAACTCAGGCCCGTGGGCCAAATTTGGCCCGTGATATAATTATATTTGGCCCGCAAGATCTTATCAAATATGTATTGGAGCTGGCCCGCTGGCCGCTGGGCCAGTATAGTGCATGCACAGCTAATACTACAAATCCCAGAATGCTTTGCAAATGCATTGGCACCAGCCCGTCAGCCCGCTAATCGCCCCCACCTCCTCTCTTTACTTTCATTAGTATCTGTGACCTGTCGCCTAACTCACATGTAATAAACCCCTTACGAAAAATGGCCAAACGAAACACAGAAAACAGGACCTTTCAAGACAGGTGGGAGGCAGATTATATGTTCATCATTTTAAAAGACAAATCTGTTTGTCATTGAAGCAAGTTGTTATTTTTTTGACTTGTTGGCTTGTGAAAAAAAATACATTTAAAAGGAGCTTAAAGGCTATAGAGAAATATTATTTATTGAATATTTTATTTTTCATTTGTTAATGCTTCTTCTGGAAAGAGTTTAATCAAAACTATTATTAAACATTTATTTTAATAAGAAAAAGTTTAACATTACATATGCTGAAAGAAGAGAAAACATGCAGATGTTGTTGAGAATTTTCAATAAATATTTAGTTTGGCCCACGACTTAGTCCAAGTTTTTAATTTTGGCCCTCTGTGAATTTCAGTTTGACACCCCTGCTGGAGAACTTAGGGCCTGTGAATGAATGAAGATAGAGAAAACATGGGTTCAGAAAAAAGGTTGAAAATACACAGATATTTATAAATCTAGATGGAGAGGTCACTTAACCTCTGCAATCCACACTATATGTGTACTTTTTGATTAATGAAACTAATACAAATAAACAGTTTAAAAACTACATACATGAATCAATATTATTGCGTATAATGCATTTTTTAAATACTCATTTAATATTTTTGCAACAAAATGTGCATGTAGGAGTAAAAATGATTATGTAATATTTTTTCATGTCTTGCGGCTGTCAAACATTTGAAGTTTATCGTATGTGGCTCTTTTGTGACGCATGTATGACCACCACTGTTCTGCACCTCTACATTGGGAGGCCTGGACAAGACATGACAGATTTGAGAAAAGATCTATACTATTTGCTCTTCTGCTATGCTCCCGCACCCCCACCCCCTTCCCCAGGACTCTGCTCAAACTTCATGGGCCCCTTCCCTGTGAAACAATCGTTTAGTTGGTTTCTCCCGCACTTCTCTCCTACCAACTACATAAAATAAATTCTGATTTCAGTTCATTCCCACCTTTAAATGTGGTGTGACTCCCAGGGTATTGCAGAAATAGGGAGGAAGATGAACTTATGAGATATTAGAAATTCTTTTTTGAACTGGTATGTTGAAGAAATAATTGAGGAGTAAGTCTGCTTAGACAGCATTCCGTTGTTGTCAAGGGACATTTTGGGGGGAGGTTAGCATAGAGCAGTCATTCTCAATCTTTTTTATTGGCTATGACACCCCCAGGACTCTGCTCAAAGTTCATGGGCCCCCTTCCCTGTTAAGCAGTCAAGTTTTGATTTCCTCCGTATTTCTCTTCTGCCGATTACATAAAAACATTTTTAAAATTATGTTCAGTGAAGTGAAAAGAAAACAAGGTTTTTAATAAAATGTGCTGTGGCCCCCAGGTGGTCCATAGGGCTCCCGTTGAGAACGGCTCACCACTACAAGACCAAGTGCTTGAGAGCGATTAAGTTGATCAGCAAAAACATAGATAGTTGAACTACAGTAATTGGCAGTTGGTAAAATGCTTGAAGCTGTCACTAAGGAAGAATAGCAGGACATCAGGAGAGAAAACGTTCCACCAGTCAGTCACAGCATAGATTTAGGTAAAGCAGGTCCCCTTTAGCAAGTATACTGGAGTGCTTTGAGGGCACAATAGGTTCAAGGTTCCTTTTATTGTCACATAATAATAATTCAAGTTCTGGAGCTGTAGATGGCAGCTGAAAAAGGCGAGAGGCTGCCAGTGGCCATTGACTCACTGTTCCAGGTCTGCTCCTACTGCTGTGTTGGAAGCGTCCAATGTCAGTGCCAATGGGGCGCCCATGGATGGGTGTGCTAACATGGCTGCCTTAGCTAGTGCCTCCTTAGCTTCCCAGAATACTGACTGCCTCAGGCATCCAAGTCAACAGCTTTTGTTTGCCCGTCAAGAGGTGGAAAAGTGGGCGTAATATCTTGGTAGCTAGAGGCACACAAAACGGTAGTAGAAGTTCACCATGCCCAAAAACTCTTGCAAACCTTTGATGGTGGAGGGCTTTGGGAAGTTCTGGGCAGCTGCCACTTTAGTTGGTTACAGGGCTGCTCCGGCAGATGTGACTCTAGGCCTGAGAAAGTCAATAGTGTCTTTACCGAATTCACACTTGGCTGATTTGACGCTAAGATCGAAATCCTGGAGCTTCGTAAATAAGAAGTGCTCTTCCTCCGTAGTTTTGGGCACTAGGATATCATCCAGTTAGATGAAAACAAAGAGGAAGTCTCTGGAAACTATGTCCAATAGGCATTGGAAAGTTTGTACTACAGGGCTGGCCACATACTAGGCGAGAGTGGGCATGTCTGGAAAGTGGAGGCATGGACTATCCGGCGGCTGCGCACATCAACCAGTAGGTTATTGGTCCTCAGGAAATCCGCCCCTAGGATCGGTTGGCGTATGGCTGCGATAGTGAAATCCCACCGGTAAGCTGAATCTCCCAGCAACAAATGGACTGACCTGGTGCCGTAGCTGGGTACAGGTGTTCCGTTTGCCACGAGTAGGTTGAATTGCTTGGCCCATGTTTCCTATTCAAAGGCATTTGGTGGCAGGAGGCTGCGTTTGGATCCCATATCAACGAAAAACCTTTGTCCAGAGATCCGGTCAACTGCGCAGAAGAGGTATGTTCCCCAACTGCTGCGGCCATTACTGGTAGCTGGCGGTTCCATTTCCCTAATTGTCAGCCAAGTAGGTACATGGTGCAGATGTTCCAGCCCCACCTTCTATGGTAGATACCCCATCTGTCTCAGTGCAGACTTTTGGGTCCACCTGCTTGTCTGGGGTTGTGGGCAGTTGGTGAGGTGGATGAGGTATTTGTTCTGTTGATTGCGGCTACCTGTTGAACTGTCAGGACACAGGTCTTGAGGACCCAATATAGTCTGTCTTCCTTGACTGCTACCCACGAGGGTCAGAAAAATCCGCATCGGACAGGAACAAGGCAATATCACGGGAGAGGCTTTGAACATCAAGCACTTGGAGCAAGAGTCACGTGATGGAGTAGTGGCCAGACGGTGAACTCCAGCCCTCTCCAGAAAAGTCAGAAAAAACAAAGGAAAACACAAAGGCACAAAAATAAAAATTAAAGTAAAGTGAGTATAAAGGTGGAAAGAAGATGGCAACGAAAAAAGAAAAATCGAAATCAACGGTAAGAAGAGAGGAAGAGAAGACAACGGAAGAAGAAGGAGAAGGCCTTACCTGTTCGAAGAGGCCCGCGGAGGAGAGAGAAACCCGCTCCCTCAGGTCGGTAGAAAGTGGACTACAAAAATGGCTCGCTGAGCCGAGTAAAAGTGCTCAACAGCACATGCAAAAAAACACACCGACGGGAGGGGGGACCAGCTGGGGAGTCGATCTCCACAGCCGGCAATGACAGCTGCAGAACACCTGCAGCAAGAGGAGAACACAGAAGACAACGAAAACAAGAAAGAAGAGAAGAAAAGGACAACAAAGAAACAACAGATGGCCAACCCAGAGGAAGAAGAAGAGGAAGAGGAAGAGTACAGTGAAATAGAAGAAGAAGGGAAAGGCAAGACAAAGGATATACTTTCTCTTATTAAAGAATACATGGAGTCATTTAAAGAATGGCAAGCGCAAGAATTTAATGATTTAAGAAGAAGAATAAACAACACAGAAGAGAAAATGAATAAAATAGATATGACCTTATCAGAAATGGGAAAAAAAATGGACAAGGTGGAAGAACGAGAAGCAGCAGTAGAAATGGAGGTAGAGGACTTAAAAAAGAAATTAGAGGAATCTAATAAAAAAAGTTAAAGAGACACAAGAACTGTTAGCTCAGAAAATAGATATAATGAAAAATTATAACAGAAGAAATAACATAAAGATAGTGGGCCTTAAGGAAGATGAAGAAGGCAAGAATATGAGAGAGTTTATAAAAGATTGGATCCCTAGGATCCTAGGATGTCCAGAACTACAGCAAGAAATAGAAATAGAAAGGGCACATAGAGCATTGGCCTTTAAACCACAACCACAACAAAAGCCAAGATCTATTTTAGTAAAATTCCTAAGATATACTACAAGAGAAAAGGTACTGGAGAAAACAATGGAAAAAGTAAGAGAGGGCAACAAGCCACTGGAGTACAAAGGGCAAAAAATCTTCATTTATCCAGATATAAGTTTTGAACTCCTGAAGAAGAGAAAGGAGTTCAATGCAGCAAAGGCGATTTTATGGAAGAAAGGGTATAAATTTATACTAAAGCATCCAGCGGTATTGAAAATATTTATTCCAGGACAGCAAAACAGACTATTCTTGGATCCAGAGGAAGCACGAAAATTTGCAGAACAATTACAAAATAGACTGAGAGATGAAGACGTATAACGAGAGTACAAAAGACTGCGAACTAAAAAGACACATAAGTTTTGAACTCCTGAAGAAGAAAAAGGAGTTCAATACAGCGAAAACGATCTTATGGACAAAAACTAATCTCGGATCCAGAGGAAGCAAGGAAATTTGCAGAACAACTACAAAACAAACAGAGAGATGAAGACATGTAATAAGAGTAAAAATGACCACGATTTATATGTATGTGGGTAAAGAGGTATACGTGTGTATATGTATAGTGTGCATACATGAATGTATCCGTATTTAGAGGAAAATATAGAGAGTATAGACAAGAATTAATAAGGGAAGGAAATGGAATAGAGGGAATAAGGAGGGAATTAAAAGAGTGACCTTTGTTACATATGAAAAGTGAAATCTTTTCTGGGGGGGCTGGGTGGAGAGGAGTTACGGTCACTGCAAAATCAGCTGACGCTTGTGAGTGAATTCGCAAATCCAAATGGAGAGGGGAGATGTGGTTGTCCGACAAGGGATAAAGGACAACTCAGGAGGGGAAGGGGAGATTGGGGCTAAAGAAGTTTTAAATAGGAGAATAAGGAAAATGTTTGATGTTTTATGAATGTTGTCTTATAAAGGGTTCAAAACAAGAAAACAGAAATGGATAAGAAGGAAAGGTAATGATGGAGAAACGGAAAGGGAAGATAAGCAAAGTATAAAATGGCTACGTTGAACTATATGACTTTAAATATTAATGGAATACATAACCAAATTAAAAGGAAGAAACTGCTAAATTTACTGAAAAAATAAAAAATTGATATAGCATTTGTGCAAGAAACACATTTAACTGAATTGGAGCACAAGAAATTAAAGAGAGATTGGGTAGGACACGTAACAGCAGCATCACATAATTCAAAAGCAAGAGGAGTAGCTATATTAATTAGTAAAAATGTGCCATTTAAAATAGAAGAGGAAATAATAGATCCAGCAGGGAGATATGTAATGATAAAATGTCAGATATATTCGGAGTTTTGGAATCTACTCAATGTATATTCACCTAACGAAGAAGATCAAAAGTTTATGCAAGATATCTTTTTGAAGATAGCAGATACGCAAGGGAACATATTAATAGGAGGGGATTTCAACCTGAATTTGGATTCAAATATGGACAAAACTGGGAAAAAAATTAACAGAAGAATAAAGTAACCAAATTTATAATTAAATCGATGGAAGAAATGCAACTTTTGGATATATGGAGGAAACAACACCCAAAGGAAAAGGAATATTCATATTACTCGGCTAGACATAAAACATACTCAAGAATAGACCTATTTTTGTTATCAGCTTGTATGCAAGATAGAGTAAGAAAAACAGAATATAAAGCTAGAATACTATCGGACCATTCACCCTTAATATTGACAGTAAAGTTAGAGGACATCCCTCCAAGAATGTATAGATGGAGATTAAACCCCATGTTACTTAAAAGGCAGGATTTTAGAGAATTTATTGAAAGACAAATTAAAATGTATTTTGAAATAAATACGAAATCAGTGAAAGATAAGTTTATACTATGGGATGCAATGAAAGCATTCATTAGAGGGCAAATAATAAGTTATGTAACCAAGATGAAGAAGGACTATAATCAGGAAACAGAGCAGTTGGAAAGGGAAATAGTAAATATAGAAAAAGAATTAGCAATGAAGGAAGATACAACTAAAAGAAGAGAATTGGCGGATAAAAAAATAAAATATGAAACACTACAAACATATAAGGTGGAGAAGAATATAATGAAGACAAAACAGAAATATTATGAACTAGGTGAAAAAACGCATAAAATTCCAGCATGGCAGCTTAAGACAGAACAAGCTAAGAAAATGGTATTTGCATCAAGGAAAAAAGACAAACAAATTACATATAATCCAAAAGAAATTAAGGAAAACTTTAGAGAATTCTATGAACAATTATACCGAACTGAAAACGAAGGGAAAGAAGGGAAAATAGATGAATTTCTAACTAAAATTGAACTACCAAAACTACAAATAGAGGAACAAAATAAATTAACAGAGCTATTTGGAATAGTAGAAATACAAGAGATAATAAAAAAATTACCAAATAATAAGACACCAGGAGAGGATGGATTCCCAATAGAATTCTATAAAACATTTAAAGACTTATTAATGCCGCCCCTCCTGGAAGTAATCAACCAGATTGATAAAACACAAAGCTTACCAGATTCATGTAAAACAGCAATAATTACAGTAATACTAAAACAAGGGAAAGATCCACTCACATCAGCGTCATATAGACCAATATCTTTACTTAACACAGATTATAAGATAATAGCTAAACTATTAGCAAACAGATTAGCAGAGTATGTACCGAAAATGGTAAATCTAGACCAAACTGGATTTATCAAAAAAAGACGCACAACAGACAATATTTGTAAATTTATTAACTTAATTCATGCAGTAGAAGGGAATAAAGCACCTGCAGTATCAGTTGCTTTAGACGCAGAGAAGGCCTTCGACAGAGTAGAATGGAATTATTTGTTCAAAGTATTGCAAAAATTCAGTTTACCGGAGAAGTATATTAATTGGATTAAAGCATTATATAAGGGACCATTAGCGAAAGTGACAGTAAATGGATATATATCAAAGCAATTTAACTTAAGCAGGTCAACACGGCAGGGATGCCCACTATCACCTTTATTATTTGTGTTAGCTATAGAACCACTAGCAGAATTGATAAGAACAGAAAATAATATAAAAGGGATAAAAATAAAAGACAAGGAATATAAAATCAGTTTATTTGCGGATGATGTTATAGTATACTTAACAGAACCAGAACTATCAATAAAAGAATTATATAAGAAATTGAAGGAATATGGAGAAATGTCGGGTTACAAGATCAACGTAAATAAAAGTGAAGCAATGCCTATGAATAATGCGGATTTCTCAAAATTTAAGAAGGAATCACCATTTAGATGGCAAATGCAAGCAATAAGATACCTAGGTGTACAAATAAATAAAAATCTCGGCCAACTATATGAACTCAATGATTATCCACTAATGAAAAAATTACAGGACGATTTAGAACATTGGAAAGATTTACCACTAACACTAATAGGAAGGATAAACTGTATTAAAATGAACATATTTCCAAGGATATTATACCTATTTCAGGCATTGCCAATACAACTGACAGAGAAATTCTTCAAGGAGTTAAAGAAAATAATAAGGAAATTTTTATGGAAAGGGGGGAAACCGAGGATAGCACTAGATAAATTAACAGAATGGTATAAACAAGGAGGCTTACAACTGCCAAACTTTAAAAATTATTATAGAGCCGCACAATTAAGATACCTATCAGATTTTTATCAAACAAGGGAAAAGAGAGATTGGACTAGATTAGAATTAGATAAAATAGGGGAAAAGATACCTGAACACATATTATATAAATGGGATGAAAAATTGGTACAACATAGAAGTTCTCCAGTATTACATCATCTACTCAATATTTGGAAGAAGATTCATGTAGAAAGAAATAAAACAAATTATCAATTACCAAAACTAATATTGACGCAAAACAAGTTACTCCCTTTTACAATAGATAACCTTTCCTTTAGAGAATGGGAGAAAAAAGGGATTAAAAGAATAGAAAATTGTTTTTCAGGAAATAGATTATTATCCTAAGCACTTGGAGCATCCATTGGCTAGTGCTGGCCATTAGCTCAGAGGGGGACCTTTTTGATACACACTATCAATGACTCCAAAGGCTGAGTGAGGAACGATAATCTACTGGCATGCCCACCTGGTTGAGAGAGGCAGCTAGTGCAAAGTTGGAGGCAGTGCTCTCTACTTGGAATGGGATAGATTCATCCACGGCATGCATCATGGATTTAGCAAAGTCTCCTTTGATTTGGTCGAATGCTGCCCAGGCTTCTGCCAATAAGGGAAAGCTTGTGGATCTTACCAAGGCTTTATCAGCATAGTTGGGCACCCACTGGGCAGAGTAAGAAAAGAACCTCAGGCACCGTCTCAGCACCTTGAGGTTGTGTTATCGGGAGTTCCACAAGGGGACTCATGCAGTGGGAATCGGGGGCAATGACACCATGTGCCACGACTCATTCCAGGAAGGCCACGTGAATGGTACTATAACACTTCTCCGTGTTATAAGTCAGATTAAGGGATTTGGTTGTGCTGAGAAATTTTACCAGGTTTACATCATGGTCTTGCTGGTCATGGCCACAGATGGTGATATTGTCAAGGTAGGGGCACGTCGCTGTCAGTTTATGCCTGTCTACAATCTAATCCATCTCTCTTTGGAACACTGAGATGCTATTAGTGATTCTGAAGGGCACCCTGAGGAAGTGATGAAGTCAACCATCCATTGCGAAGGCGGTGTATTTACAGTCCCCCAGGCAAAGGGGGAGTTCATGGTATGCTGACTTCAGGTCAATCATAGAGTACACTTTGTACTGGGCTATATTTTTTATATTTTATTTAAGATTAATCATCACAAACAATAATAATTACTGGATCTAAAATAAAAACTCAACCTTCCAAACCTCCCAACTAATACCCTCCCTCCTCTCTACCCCAACTACAAAAAAAGAAAAGGGAGATCATTATTTAATCTTAACATTTTATAACTAAAAAGCTTTTTGGTTGCAGGAGCGGAGACATCCACTGGAGAGGACCGA
Source organism: Narcine bancroftii (assembly GCF_036971445.1). Taxonomy (NCBI): domain Eukaryota; kingdom Metazoa; phylum Chordata; class Chondrichthyes; order Torpediniformes; family Narcinidae; genus Narcine; species Narcine bancroftii. The sequence continues at coordinate 212,930,231 of NC_091471.1, forward strand.
GACCTCATACTTTAACATCAACAGCTTTCAAGTAAGGGTTCCAAACTTTAATGAAACAAGAATATTTATCTCTCAAATTATACGTAATCTTTTCTAAAGGAATACAGGCTTTTCATTTCATTATGCCATCTTTTCATCCCTAAATTTAAATCAGATTTCCACGTAATAGCTAAGAATTTTTTGGAGACCGCTAGTGATAAACGTAAAAATTCAATTTGATACATATTTAGTTTCAATTTTAAAGCCGTTGATTTAATATCTCCTAACAAAAATAATGTTGGATCAAAAAGTAAATCTATTTTTAATATCTGCTCTAAAAATGATTTAATTTGCAGCCAAAAACTTTTAACCTCGAGTGATGAAATATTTGGAGATGTTTTTGGGAGATAAATTGGTAAAATTAGAGGTTACATACATACATACACACACTTTAAAACAGATCTTATTTGAAATACTGAAGAATTCATATTCAGTGACTTTACACAAACTATGGAGAATGCTATGCACATTTCACAAATAGGTGCTAATTGAAATGATGTCATGAAATGAATGAACCATTGTCTTGGAAGAGTCAGGTTGTCTGTGTTGAACCTTTTTGCAAGGCCTTTGACCTCCCTGCAAAATGCTCACTCAGAGGTCATTGAGAGGTTTGTTTGCCTAAAATAATAGATGGGAGCAGAAGACTAACTCCTATTGTTTGCTGCAGAAGGTCGTGGGGTTTGCAAGTAAGAGAGAGAAGGACATATGGCTGGCAGTTAGAATCTCAGATGGAGAGAGGGACACACCGCTGAAACAAGCCTGGAGAAGCTTGTTGGAACTGAAACAGAAGCTCCAGAGTGGCAGATGGCTGGAAGTGCTATCTGTCTGATGTTTCTCTTAGAATAAGTGGAACAGAAAGGAACTCTTTGGTAGCCTGAAAGAAAGAGGTTATCATCTGGAGAACCCTGATGGGGCAAGTTTCATCAGCAAGACATTGAGGTGACTAATGGTGGTACCTCAGTTGTGGAAATCCTGGAACAACAAATCTTTCTCTGCAAACCTACAAGAACCTTCCTGAGCAGTAAACATTCACCTTTTGAGCACCAAAGCCTGGTGAACTTCATGCATGTTAAATTCTGTGCACAGTATAAGAATTGCCTGCAACCAGTGAACTTGGAAGAATGAGAAGTGAGAAAGAACTGTGAACCAAATAACATTTCTTAAATTTACACACACATTACATATATGTGCGCTTAGAATTAGAAGGGGGTTAAGTTGGGTTAGTTAAGTTAATAGTGATCCTGTTTTCATTTAAACATAATTAAAAGCAACATTTGTTTAAGTAACTACTTATCATGGTGAATGTCTATTGCTGTTGGGTTTTGGGGTCCTTTGGGATCATAACACTTGGAACAAGTCCACATTGAATGAAAAAAGTACCTACCTCTTGACCACTAAAACATATCTGAAGAACAAAGCTGAAAATTTTTCAATTTAAATGGAGTCAAATATAATTGATGTAAGAAATTATACTGAACTAATCTATAACGTACATTTATTACTTTAGTCATACTATCTCTACATATATTTTTCCATACATTCTCATTAATCTTTCTATCGACGTCCAGCTCCCATTTCATTCTAGATTTATGATGTTGAATTATGGAATAATTTAATATCTAATTGAATTATGGAATAAAATTGATGATCAAACAGAAGGTTAAGATCTCAATGAAAACACCTTTACATCAGAATAAACTTTTTTCTTTCACTGAAGATAATCAATTTTTAAACGTTTGGAATCAAAAGGGAATTTAAAAAATCTAAAATTGTTTTGAAGCTGGGAAATTTTTAACCTTTAACCACAAATTCCTTCAAATACCTTTTTTTATTATCAAGTTTTAAAAAAATTATTAGAACAATTAAGTCATGATTTAAGACTACCTAGAGAGTCTTCACTAGAATTATTACTTACTAAAGATGATTTAAAAAAAAAATTATTTCTGAAATTTATAAATTTCTACAAAATAAATTATCTAAACCTGGGCTATTTTATTGACAATATCATCTATCTGGTGGAGGGGGTAAGCGTCTAGCTGAATGAAGTGGTTGACCGTCTGGCTGTAATCGATCACTATATGGGGTTTGCTTCCACTACTGACCACCAGGACTTGGGTTCTCCATGGGCTCGAACGGGGAGCTACGATCCTCTCTACCAGGAGTCGCAGCACTTCAGACTTCATAAATGTCAATCCTCGGTTCTATAGCTCTTGATTTTTGGAACAATGGGTCTGCAGTCTGGGGTCAGGTTCTCGAATAACGATAGAGGGGATATGCAGAGGGTTGAGAAGCCGCAGGCAGGGGCCAGTTGCTGGGGGGAGGGGGCTGCTGGTAAGGGGTTGGGTACCATTATGGGTGGTTGTGGTCCTCTGAACACCATCGTCACACTCCTAAACTGGTTCTGGAAGCCAAGGCCCAGGAGTATCGGCATACAGGGCTGTGGCATTACAAGCAAATGAAAGTTATCCTAACATTCACTCCCCCACTGTTAACGATGATACACAGTACTCCCAGACCTCAGAGGATTGGTCCTTTGCAGCCATAGACATGGTGCTCCTTGTGGGTCTGAGAGAGAGAGAGAGAGAGAGAGAGAGAGAGAGAGAGAGAGAGAGAGAGATAGAGAGAGAGAGAGAGAGAGTTAGTTTCTGGGCAGTGTCCAGGAAAATAAAGCTCTCTGTGCTCCCACTGTCAAATAGGAAGTTTGTTCTTTTCCCATTTACCTCGATCTCCATCATTAAGTGGGCAATCGGATGAGAACTGCCCTGGTTCAGAGTCACGGAGGCTAGGATCGGGTCATCGACTTTGCTGTCGAAAGAGAGGTCTGACCAGTAAGATGGCAGCTCCCATATTGACCACATTGTCGCATCAGTGGAAGAATGAAGAAGTGATGTCATCCGGGCAGCGGAAGGTGGAGGTGATGTCACCCAGGAGGACGGAGGAGACACAAGGTAAGACGGTGACTCCCGAGTCACGCATGCAGTCGAGTCGTTCGGGGCCAGATGCGATGTCAGTGCCTCATTCCTCGCTTGGGAGGGTTTGGGCTTACAGACACACTGGTAATGTCTCTTTTTCCTCCATCCTGAGCAGATCGTCTCCTTAGCTGGACAAAGTCATCAGGGGGACTTCAGATGGCTGCAGAAGTAGCACTTTGGGTGTCTGATTGTGATGGCAGCAGCAGTGGGATCATGGCTCGCTTTCATGGAGGCCATCTGTGATGCCGGGTCCCAACATGGAGGCCCCGTTCTTAACAGCGATCTTGTTGGTGTTGTGTTGGGCCGAGTCAAGAGTCCTGGCAAGCTGGAAGATTCTTTTCAGGGGCAGCTTGTCTTCCTTGAGCAATCTCTGATGAATGTATTCAGACCTTACTCCAGCCACGCAGGCACCTTGAACCAGCTCCTCCACGCACTGGGCTACAAGCATGGGGGCTGTAGCAGTGCCTCAGCAGTCTCTCCCCAGGTCATACAGTGCTCAGAGGAACTTGTCCATGGACTCACCAGGTTGCTGTCTCCTTGAGGCCAGTTGATATTGTGAGTACACTTCATTCTGCTGGGGTCGGTAGAGTTTGCCATAGCCTCTGGGTAGGTTGTGCAGTTTTGGATCACCAGGTACGCTCAGTGGCCAACTCTAGCTTGCAGGACCTTAAGTTTCTTCTCATTAGAGTCCACCAGACCTGCTGCAACTTCGAGGAAGTTTTTGAAGCAGGCAATCCACTGCTTGTACCATTCAGCATCTCCGGGTGTCTGTGGATCAATTTCAAGTCTGTTGGGTCTCAGCAGCTTGTCCATCCTGTGTGGAAAATTAATATGTATTAAATTGATACGCTCTATCAATGACTCCAAAGGCTAAGTGAGGAATGACAGGCTTCAATACACATTAGATTTCAGTTGGCCCAGCTCCATGTGCTCAAATGAATGGAAGGGGGCAGGGAAGTCGACCTTTATGGCCAGGTCATAGGGGGAGGGGTTACAGGGGATCAAGTCATCAGTGTGAGGGCTTTCTAAATGTTAATCTTAGACAAACTAAAGTACAAGATCTGGAGCTTGGCAACAACCCGGAAAATCGAAAGACAATTTGCCTGATGTTCAATGGGAGATAAGCCAATGCTCCTCAGCCAACTGAGTTCTTCTGGAAGATTGTGTTTGGCTCCAGATTCCAGGATCTATTCTCTCCAGTGCAACACAGAAAATCTGAGTTTTTTTTTAAAAGAGCTGAAAAGCATTCTTCACTTCATTAAGAGTTCACTTCCATTTGATCATAGAGACTTCCTTGAAATCATGCTTCAATTTTAATTAAATGGTATACAAAACAAAGTTGGAACAGCAAATGATTCAATTCAGAATACTATAGATTGTTTGAAGGGTCATACCCCCTTCTCCGGTTGCACACGGAAATGCCTAAGAAGTCATAGCAACAGCTCACTTAGGCAGTGTTTACAGATTACATGGTAACTACCCATTATTGGCTTGGGGTGTCCTTGTGACTGCTCCAGCATCGGTTACTGGTTGAAATTCAATCCATTGTTTATTCCACATCTCAAAAATCTTTACCAGTCTCCAAGTATTGATAGCCTTTTCAATTTCAATTGCTGGAAATTAGAAAAATGATTTTGTTATGGATAATAAAGCAATTCAAAAGATTCCACACATATTAAATATCATTAGCTTCTCTGAACAACTCCTACATACTCAAAGAAATCATTACATTTTTACAAATTTTTAATCAAAATCTCTGACTTGGGGACCCAATCTCTATTAAATTTATTTGATGCATTACAGAAGTATAACTTCCTTTCATATGTGAACAAGTATTTTAAATAAACAAGTCTTGGCCTTCAGAAGAAAGCCAAGCTAAGCCAGAAAATCCTTCCCCAACCTCAATTATGATAAGCACTCACTCTCACACTTTACATACATCACAGAAATGACCTTTTGGGCCCACAAATCCATGCTGCCCAATTACATCTAATTAAACTACAACCTACATTATGTTTCAAACGGTGGGAGAAAACCAAAGTCCCTGGGGAAAACCCACACAGACCCAGGGAGAACTTACAAACTTCTTCCAGACAGTGCGGGATTTAATCCCTGATCCCGATCGCTGGTGCCATAACAGCATTGTGCTAACCACTACCCTAACTGTGCTGCCCAAAGTTAATAGGGAGGGATGGTCTAGTACACACATGTCAAACTCAGGCCCGTGGGCCAAATTTGGCCCGTGATATAATTATATTTGGCCCGCAAGATCATATCAAATATGTATTAGAGCTGGCCCGCTGGCCGCCGCGCCAGTATAGTGCATGCACAGCTAATACTACAAATCCCAGAATGCTTTGCAAATGCATTGGCTCCAGCCCGTCAGCCCGCTAATTGCCCCCACCTCCTCTCTTTACTTTCATTAGTATCTGTGACCTGTCGTCTAACTCACATGTAATAAACCCCTTACGAAAAATGGCCAAACGAAACACAGAAAACAGGACCTTTCAAGACAGGTGGGAGACAAACTCTGACCCCAGAGTTTGATGAACTTGCATCTAAGAAGAGATGCCAAGTATCTGGTTTAGACCCAGGTGCATCAGAGTAAATCACAGTGTAGCAAGATAAGCTTGGATTAATATTTTCTTTGGTTAACTTTGGACTGTTCATAGTTGAAAGATTGGATTTTCATTGAAGCAAGTTGTTATTTTTTTGACTTGTTGGCTTGTGAAAAAAAATACATTTAAAAGGAGCTTAAAGGCTATAGAGAAATATTATTTATTGAATATTTTATTTCTCATTTTTTAATGCTTCTGGAAAGAGTTTAACCAAAACTATTATTAAACATTTATTTTAATAAGAAAAAGTTTAACATTACATATGTTGAAAGAAGAGAAAACATGCAGATGTTGTTGAAAATTTTCAATAAATATTTAGTTTGGCCCACGACTTAGTCCAAGTTTTTTAATTTTGGCCCTCTGTGAATTTGAGTTTGACACCCCTGGTCTAGTACATTAAATCCACTCCATCTTTATGTAGTGCAACAGTCACACTATAAATTCTATCTCCTCTACCACCAACCCACTGCTTTGCCCTCACAATCTTCAGTGGCCAGCAAAATAAAATAGAGAAACTTTGGGAGAGTCTTTAAAGACCTCTAATAGCAATCAGATAAAGAGACCACAGTGATCAGCTTTACTTCTCCCTATCAAACCCGTCAATATGAATGTACATAATGCTGTATTAGCACCATTGAATTGAGGCACAAAGGTGTTCAGCCCACCAAAAAAGTTCTTTGATTCACAGTCCAATTTCACTTCTCACTCCTCCAAGTTCACTGGTTGCAGGCAATTCTTAAACTGTGCACAGAATTTAACATTTATGAATTTCACCAGGCTTTGGTACTTGAAGGGTCAATGGTTACCGCTCAGGAAGGTTCTTGTCAGTTTTCAGAGAGAGATTTGTTGCTCGTTGGACATCCACAACTGATTCCTTCTGATCAGCCACTTCAGTGTCCTGCTGAAGAAACTTGCCCCATCAAGGTTTTCCAGATGATAATCTCTTTCTTTCTTTCAGGTCATCACAGAGTTCCTCTTCTGTTTCCCTTATTTCAAGTGAAACATTATACAGCCAACCATCTCCTCTTGTATGGACCACAAGGGTTTTGACCAGGTTGAACTAAAAACTCACAACCCATCTTCAAAATGGGGTTTTTCCACAAGTTTGCCAGCTTGTCCTGTTCCAGTCCCAGCTGCTGCTGCTGAACTGTAGAAATGAATTCTCTCTCTCTCTCTCTCTATCAGAGAAAAACCACATGAGACTCTCAGACTGCGGCTTCAGACCTAATCTTCTGAGTTCATTCATTTCCTGCTTTCCTTTTTTTTCAAACTTTATTTAAAGATTAAAAAAATATAACATACAATCCAATAATCAAAAATTGATTTTACAAGATAAATCCCAAACCCACCCTCCCACCCTTTAGCCAGCTCCCTTAAGGGGAGCCAAAAATATAAATTATATATGTGTATATATATATATATATGGCTGATGGAGGACCTCAGTTTTCTTCAGGCTGACTTCCAAGCCAAACATTTTGGCAGTTTCCGCAAAGCAGGACGTCAAGCGCTGAAGAGCTGGCTCTGAATGGGCAACTAAAGCGGCATCGTCTGCAAAGAGTAGTTCACGGACAAGTTTCTCTTGTGTCTTGGTGTGAGCTTGCAGGCGCCTCAGATTGAAGAGACTGCCATCCGTGCGGTACCGGATGTAAACAGCGTCTTCATTGTTGGGGTCTTTCATGGCTTGGTTCAGCATCATGCTGAAGAAGATTGAAAAGAGGGTTGGTGCCAGAACACAGCCTTGCTTCACGCCATTGTTAATGGAGAAGAGTTCAGAGAGCTCATTGCTGTATCTGACCCGACCTTGTTGGTTTCCGTGCAGTTGGATAATCATGTTGAGGAACTTTGGGGGACATCCGATGCGCTCTAGTATTTGCCAAAGCCCTTTCCTGCTCACGGTGTCGAAGGCTTTGGTGAGGTCAACAAAGGTGATGTAGAGTCCTTTGTTTTGTTCTCTGCATTTTTCTTGGAGTTGTCTGAGGGCAAAGACCATGTCAGTAGTTCCTCTGTTTGCGCGAAAGCCGCACTGTGATTCTGGGAGAATATTCTCGGCGACACTAGGTATTATTCTATTTAGTAGAATCCTAGCGAAGATTTTGCCTGCAATGGAGAGCAACGTGATTCCCCTGTAGTTTGAGCAGTCTGATTTCTCGCCTTTGTTTTTGTACAGGGTGATGATGGTGGCATCACGAAGATCCTGAGGCAGTTTACCTTGGTCCCAACAAAGCTTGAAAAACTCATGCAGTTTGGCATGCAGAGTTTTGCCGCCAGCCTTCCAGACTTCTGGGGGGATTCCATCCATACCTGCTGCTTTGCCACTTTTCAGTTGTTCGATTGCCTTATATGTCTCATCCAGGGTGGGAATCTCATCCAGCTCTAGCCTTAGGGGCTGTTGAGGGAGCTGGAGCAGGGCGGAATCTTGGACTGAGCGGTTGGCACTGAAAAGAGATTGGAAGTGTTCTGACCATCGGTTGAGGATGGAGATCTTGTCGCTGAGGAGGACTTTGCCGTCTGAGCTGCGCAGCGGGCTTTGGACTTGGGGTGAGGGGCCGTACACAGCCTTTAGAGCCTCGTAGAAACCCCTGAAGTCGCCAATGTCCGCGCTGAGCTGGGTTCGTTTGGCGAGGCTAGTCCACCACTCATTTTGAGGTCCTCCATCAGCCAGCTCCCCACCATGATTACCAGCCCCCCCACATCTCCATCGGACACACAAAACTCAAAACGGTCAACCAGTTTACCTATCTCGGCTGCACCATTTCATCAGATGCAAGGATCGACAATGAGATAGACAACAGACTCGCCAAGGCAAATAGCGCCTTTGGAAGACTACACAAAAGAGTCTGGAAAAACAACCAACTGAAAAACCTCACAAAGATAAGCGTATACAGAGCCGTTGTCATACCCACACTCCTGTTCGGCTCCGAATCATGGGTCCTCTACCGGCACCACCTACGGCTCCTAGAACGCTTCCACCAGCGTTGTCTCCGCTCCATCCTCAACATCCATTGGAGCGCTTACATCCCTAACGTCGAAGTACTCGAGATGGCAGAGGTCGACAGCATCGAGTCCACGCTGCTGAAGATCCAGCTGCGCTGGATGGGTCACATCTCCAGAATGGAGGACCATCGCCTTCCCAAGATCGTGTTATATGGCGAGCTCTCCACTGGCCACCGTGACAGAGGTGCACCAAAGAAAAGGTACAAGGACTGCCTAAAGAAATCTCTTGGTGCTTGCCACATTGACCACCGCCAGTGGGCTGATATCGCCTCAAACCGTGCATCTTGGCGCCTCACAGTTTGGCGGGCAGCAACCTCCTTTGAAGAAGACCGCAGAGCCTACCTCACTGACAAAAGGCAAAGGAGGAAAAACCCAACACCCAACCCCAACCAACCAATTTTCCCCTGCAACCGCTGCAATCGTGTCTGCCTGTCCCGCATCGGACTTGTCAGCCACAAACGAGCCTGCAGCTGACATGGACTTTTTACCCCCTCCATAAATCTTCGTCCGCGAAGCCAAGCCAAAGAAGATATATATATATATATATATATATATAAAAAATATATATAAATTTATTTATTTATTTACTCTTCTTTCTTCTTTGGCTTGGCTTTGCGGACGAAGATTTAAGGAGGGGGTAAATGTCCACGTCAGCTGCAGGCTCGTTTGTGGCTGACAAGTCTGATGCGGGACTCATATATATATATAAATAAATATCTATCTATTTATTTATTTATATAAAAATAATAAATGTTGAAAACAATTCAAAATATAGCTAAATGCATATATTTCAAATACAGAGACCATTTGCTAACAAAAAGGGAATAATTATCATGTAAATAATAAGTAATTTTTTTCCAATACAACCTTTAATTCATTATGTTAACATATTATCTTTTTAAGTACTCACAACACATTTAGTGCTACTGATAACACCAAACATACAAAAGCAATTTGAATTTTATCCAAACCTAATCCCCTCAACGAAATCAAATTACCCAACAAAAAAATTGTGGATCTAATGGTAATGTAAGGTTATACAATTTTTCCAAAACTACTTTAATTCCTTGCCAAAATGGTTGAACTTTAACACGTCCAAACAGCATGTAGAAAAGTTCCAATACATGAATCACATCTAAAACATAAATCTGAATTACTAAACCCATATTTTTTCAGTTTCTCTGGAGTCAAATATAATTGATGTAAAAAATTATAATTAACCATTCCATATCTTACATTTGTCAATTTAATTATATTGTCCTGGCACATATCTGCCCAATCATCTTCAGGAAAAATAAACACTAAATTACTCTCCCATTTAAGTTCAGATTTTTCCCAATCTGGTTTATCCATATTATCTTGCAACAAATTATACATAACAAAAATATAACACTTCTTTGGTGCAGAGGAAATCAAAGACTCAAATCTCAACAAAGTGGGTAAATTCATCTCTCCACCATAATTATCCTTTACCAAGACTCAAAGTTGGTAATACAGAAACAAAGAATTTACAGATATATCAAATCTTTCTCTCAATTGATTAAAAGAAAGAAATTGTCCCTCTTCAAAACAATCCTATATTGTCTTTATACCTTTAAAATCCCAACTCTTTAAATAATTATTAAACAAAAAGGAATAAGCTGATTAAATTGATAATTTATCTTTTGATCCCAAAACCCTATTTTTTAAAATCCAGATCTTTAACAAATGTTTCAGTACCGGCATATTATATTCCTGTAGCAAATTCAAATTCCAACAAAATATAAATTCATTTACCTTAACCTCAGAAATACATGCCATTTCCACCTTAGCCCAGCTAATCTAAATCCATCAACCTGCTAATAAACTTCAACTGGACCGCTTCATAATAATTTTGAAAATGTAGTAACTGAAGTCCATCTAATGCATATTTCCATGTAAGTTTATACAATGCCACTTGAGCTAATTTACCTTTCCATAAAAGCTCCCACACTACCTTATTTAAATCCTGGAAAAAAACTTTTCTAAGTAAACAAGTTATTAACTGAAATAAATATTAAATTTGAAGAAAAATATTCATTTTAATACAATTGACCCTTCCAATCAAAGTTAATGGAAGATCTTTCCACTTAATCAAATCTGCTTTAATCCATTTTAATATAGGCATGTAATTTAACTGATAATAATGAATGATAATCAATGTCTACAAACACACCTAAATATTTAATTTTATTTGTCCACTTTAATTTTGAAATAATTTTAAATTCTGAATAATCTCCTATTCCAACTGGTAATATTTCACTTATATCCCAATTAATTTTATATCCTGACAATTCTCCAAATTTCAACAAACACTCTTGTAACTGCTTTCAACGACCATTCCAGTTCCGTCAAATATATATCAATACATCATCTGCAAATAAATTAATCTTATATTCTTCATTCATAGCCTTCATCCCTCTAATTTCATCATTTTGCCTAATAGCCTGAGCTAATGGTTCAATAGCCAATGCAAATAAGGCAGCCCTGCCGAGTTGAATGAGTCAACCTAAATGGTAAAGAAATCTGACCATTTGTCACCACCCTAGCAATTGGGTTCGTATATAAAACTTTAACCCAACCAATAAAAAAGGGCCATATTTAAACTTTTCTAACACCTTAAATAAAAATCCCTCTCAATCCTATCAAAAGCCTTTTCTGCATCGAGTGCAATGGTTAGGCTGCTTTCGGTATGCATTGACCAAAGTAATTAATTGAAGAATATTATCAGATGCATTTCTATTCTTAATAAAACATGTTTCATCAGTATGTATCAACTTAGGTAAATATGTAGCAAGACTATTAGCTAATACCTTGGCTATATTATAATCTACATTTAATAAAGAAATAGGTCTATATGAAGACATTTTTAATGGATCTCTATTTTTTTTTGGAATAACAGTTATTAAAGCACTTGAACAAGATTCCAGCAACTTCTGTTCTTCATTAATTTGTTTTAACACATCTCCAAATACACTAGATAAATAATCATTTAAAAATTTATAAAATTCCACAGGAAGTCCATCATCCCCCTGGGGACTTCCCATTTGGCATTTCCTGTATAGCTTCCTTAATTTCAAAATCTGTAAATGGAGATTCCATTTCCTGGATACCTTTCTCATCTAATACCAGTAACTTCAATTTAGATAAATAAGATTCAATAGAACCATTATCCCACTTCCCCTCAGAAGTATATAATTTTTAATAAAAATGAATAAAACTGGTCATTAATTTCTTGAGGCTTATAGGTAGTTATTGAATTCTTTTTAATGGCATTAATAGTCCTAGATGCCTGCTCAGCTTTCAATTGCCAAGCAAGTACCTTATGAGCTCTTTCTCCCAACTCATAATAACGTTGTTTAGTTCGATTAATTAAACGCTCAAACTGAAAAGTTTGTCAAGTATTATAACGTAATTTCAATTTCGCTAATGCAGCTTTTTTGCCTTCAGTCACATCCTTTTGAAAATCTTTCTCTAACTCAGCAATCTGATTTTCCAACATTAAACTTTCTGCCATAAATTGTTTCTTAACTTTCGTAGAATAACTAATAACCTGTCTCCTCAAATAAGCTTTTAACGCATCCCATACTACAAAATGACTATCCACAGAATTAATATTCTCAGTCAAAAATAAAGAGATATGCTCTTTAACAAAAGTAACAAACTCTGTTTTTTCAATAACATTGCATTAAACCTCCATCTGTACGATGAACATACCACTTCTGAACTTTCACAAGAAAAAAATTATAATGAATAGTCAGATAGAACTCTACTTTTATATTCATCTTGCAATACTCTAATCTGCTGCTTTCCAAAACAATAATCCACAGCATGTCCAATTAACACCTACTTGTGAAGTCCTTATAGGCATTCTTCAAAGTTTTTGCAAAGGTACTCAGAGCCTGCACTGTCTGGCTTAAGCAGAGTTCTGGCATTTTAAATGAGATGTTTTGAAGTGTTTGTATGTGACCTACACTAAAAAAACTGCCACAATTTATCTTCATACAATATAAAATATAACATAATCCATCACAAAAGCATTCTAAATTCTAATCACTTTATCCATGATAATGGTCCTTGTGAAGCTTCTGCTACTCCTGCCAATCACTTTAAATGTAAACTCTATGGTTATTAAATGCAATACACAAACCTGCTGGAGAAACTCAGTAGGTCACGCAGCATTGAGAGGAAGTAAAGGATAACCAACGTTTGGGGCCGGTGCCCTTTGTCATGGTAGGAGCAAAACACAATCAGATGCCTGAATAACTTGTTTAAACATCGGGTTATTGCCCTTTCTGCCACCTTAGCATGGGGTGGCACGGTTAGCACAATGCTGTATCATTGCCAGCGATCAGGTCTGAGGTTCGAATATCGGGCCGTTTGTAAGGAGTTGGTACGTTCTCCCCATGTCTGCTCCAATTTCTTCCCAACATTCAAAACGTACCGTGGGTTATAGGTTATTGGGTGTAATTGAGCGGCAGGGGCTTGTGGGCCGAAAAGACTCATTACCAAGCTGTAGGTCTAAATCTAAATTTAAAAAAATAATTTTCTGCTTAAGTTATCAAATGTTCCCACAATGTGTGCAACTTACTTTGCAAAGAAGTTCTTGTTTTTTCCATTTGTTCCACATGTTGGAGTGAGCAATGATTAAAGAATTTTATTTCATTAAGGAATTTTGACTCTCCCATCCTTGCATTCTGTGCTCTCTTCAATACCTTTGTCATCATTATCAAATTCCAGGGATCCTGACTACAAAAAAAAATGGAACAATCCAAATTATTATGTCAAATATAGCTAATCCAATTTTACAGTACAATTTTAAATTTGACATGCAAAAATCTGGAGGCTATAAGGTTGGGAAAGTTTTAAATATTTGAATTTTAGACGTACAGCACAGTAACAGGCCATTTTAGCCCATGAGCACTTGCCACCCAATTCACACCCAATTAATCTATAGCCCCGGTGGGAGGAAATCGGATCCCTTGGGGAAAACCCATGCAGACATAGGGAGAACATATAAACTCTTTACAGATAACGCGGGATTTGAAACCAAATCCCGATTGCTTGTGTCGCATAGGTGTTGCACCAATCACTACGCCAACTGAGCTGCCTCCAGAGAAAGATACAAGCAAATGGAGGGATTTCATATTCTATCTGAACCTTCTTACGACATAAGAATTTCCATTGAACCATTGAAATGATGTGGATCAACCAGAGGTCCCAGCAGAAAATGCTGAAGTCATTCAGGAGGCTTTGAACGGAGCTTCTTCTTCTCTGACTGTCTGCTATTGTGGCCCCTTTTATGCACGTCCTTCCCGTGAGATTTAACAATAAGATTAAAACAGTTGTGCTCACATTGGCAGCACATATACTAAAATTGGAACGATACAGAGATAGATCATTGCGCAAGGATGACACGCAAATTCATGAAGCTCTGTCTGATGGGAAACATTTCATTAAAAATATAGAGATGTTGAAGGAACTCAGCAGGTTGTACATCTTTATCATCATTGCCCTGTTGTGGTGCTCAGAGATCAGATTCATTTTTGCCCGTGTCCAGCTTGAAAGGAATATTTGTCCCATTTGTATGCAATGATACAGTCCATTTATCCTTCTTGACACTGTTCACTTCCTGCACCACCATGCCCACAAAAAGTGTATCACTGAGAGCAGCTTCTTCGAGAATGTGTACACTTTCACATCTGTCTTGTTACCCTTTGCAAAAACATTGCTTTACATAGTGATTCTGTCCTTTGCACTTGTTACAAACTTTTCCATGAGTTGGGCATTGCTTTAGCGCATGTTTAGTGCCACATTGTTTACAATTGAATGTCTCTCCATATTTTTGTGATCCAGACACAATGGCTATGACTATCCCTTCATTTTCACTGGTTTTACACTACAACCAAATTTTTTTCACGTGCTGCAGAGCTAAGTCATTGGCATGGCGTATCTTCACAGCTCCAACTAAGGTAAGCTCTGTCTCTCACAGCAACCTCTCTCTCACTTTCATATCATTAATCCTGAACACAATTTGATCACGGATCATTGAATCTTGCAGAGACCCAAAATTGCATGTTCTTGCTTTTAATTTTAAGTCTGTTAAAAAAGTATCAAAGTTATCGCCCTGCAGCTGCATGCACAAGCAAAACAATACCTCTCAAATATTTAATTTTTCTTTGGAGAACAGTGTTTATCAAACATCTTGATAACCTTGTCAAATTTGCTATGGTCTTCTGTCTTGGCAAAAATAAATGTGTTGAAAACCTCTAGTGCTTGAGGTCCCACCGCAGTAAGTAGTAGTGTAATCTTCTGTGTATCCAGTGCACTATTGATTCAAATGGCTTGCAGGTACAGCATAAAGCTCTATTTAAATAGCCTCCACTCGTGGTTGATATTTCCAGTCCAATTTACAGCATTAGGAATATTTAAACTCTCCATATTTTTCACTATTGATATTGACTTTTACTCACTATGCACACTATATGCTTCTTTTTTCATTTCTCTCCTGTGCATAGGAGAACTTCACTGTTTCTTCCACTCCTGGCACCATGTGATGTTTCTTCTATTACAATAAAGAAACTTGGGTTCTTTTTAAAAACAACTAGATTTATTAACTAAGCAAAGAGCATACACATGCCAGACTTCACGTGGAGGCTTCCATCTTGAATCTACTCAAGATACAACAGCATTCCTAAGGAGCAACATTCCATCTCTGACTCCGAGCACTACAAGCATCTGAATGAAAAGGTTGGGGAGAAAGGAAGAATGGGAGGGGGAGGAGTACAGACTAACAGACAAAAGCTGTTAACTGGATATGAATGGGACACAGGAGAGAGGAAAGGTGAGAATTGGCTGGGGAGGGGGTTGTTTTTGTCTCTGTTAATGCAGAGCTAACATTTTCAGATTTATTGTCAGAGTACATGCAACATCACATAACACCCTAAGATTCTTTTTCTTGTAGGTGAGGCAGAATTACCACTATTGATAGGGCATAAAAAAACTGTACACAATATACATATGTAAGCAAATAAAGAAATATAATCAACTGCCTGTGCAATACAGAAAGAGAGAAAAAAAACAATAAAGTGCAAAAGTAAGAGTTCTTAAATGAATCTCTGATTGAGTTTATTGTTGAGGAGTCTGATGGTGGCTTTTCCTGAACCTGGTGGTGCGAGTCTTGTGGCACCTACACCTCTTTCCTGATGGCAGCAGCGAGAATAGAGCGTGTACTGGGTGGTGTGAATCGGTGATAGCAGCTACTCTCCGATGGCAGCGTTCCCTATAGATGTTCTTGATGTTGGGGAGGGTTTTGCCTGTGATGTCCTGGGCTGTGTCCTCTATCTTTTGCAGGGCTTTATGCTCAGGGGTTTGGTGTCCCCATAACAGACTGTGATACAGCCAGTCAGCACATTTTCCACCACACCTTTGTAGAAATTTTCCAGGGTTTCCAATGTCATACCAAACCTCCACAAACTCATGAGGAAGTAGAGCCGCTGACAAGCTTTCTTCATGATGCCATTAGTGTGTTGGATTCAAGAAAGATCCTCCAAGATAGTGACTCTCTGCATTAACAGAGACAAAAACAACCCCCTCCCCAGCCAATTCTCACCTTTCCTCTCTCGTGTACCATTCATATCCAGTTAACGTAAATTTTCTCACCCTCCCCACCTCTGATCCCCAATGATCACTGGATCGTACACCTCAGGTTTTCCCTTCCTGAAGTCAACAATCAGCTCCTTGGTTTTGGTGACATTGAGTGCAAGGTTGATGTTGGTGCACCACTCAGCCAAGTCTTCAATCTCCCTCCTGTTTGCTGACTCATCGCCCTTTCTTTATACAACCCAGTACCATGATATCGTCAGCGAATTTGTAGATGGTGTTTATCGCCGTACAGAGCCACACAGGTATAGATGTCATAGATCCAAATGTGTCAGAGGGAAAAGGGAAGAGACAGAGACAGACACAGGGAGAGATACAGAGACAGAAAGAGAGCTGGAGGAAAGGAGACATAAGGATAGGTGGTGGGGCTAACGGAAATCAAAGGTCCATATTAATGCCATCTGTTGGAGAGTACCCAGATGGAAAATGAAGTGTTGTTCCTCCAATTTGCTGGTGGTCTCAGTCAGGCTATGCATGAGACCATGGGCAAAGATGTCGACAAGGGAATGGGGTGGGAAATTTAAATAGGTGGCCACTGGGAGATGGTGGTGGACAGAGCCGAGGTGCTCAACAAAGTGACCTCCTAGTCTGAGCCCAGTCTCTCCAATGCACAGGAGACCACAGATGCAGGAGATGACCCCTGCAGATTCACAAGGGGGGTGGAATTGGTGAGAAGGGAGGAATGGACGAGTGAGTCATAGAGGGAGCAGTCCCTGTGGAAGGTGGAGAGGGGAGGAGAGGAGATTATGTGTCTAGTGGTAGAAGTGGCAGAGGATTTGTTAGATGCGTAGGTTGGAGGGGTGGCAGGTGAGGCCAAGAGGAATCCTGTCCTTGTTGCACATGAGGGCAGAGCGGGCAAGGGCAAATGTGTGGGTAATGGAGGATATGCAGGTGAGGGCCAAAGACATCACTCACATATCCTGGTTTTGAAGACCTCATTGTGCAAGCAGAGGCATTTCATATCCCACTGATAAATTGTGCCATTGAGGTCTATGAACAGCAGTTATAACAAATTCCTGAATTCCCTCCCTTCCCTCTTCCTCATTTGCAGAGTATGAGCATCAATGTACATGTACAATATTGTATAAAAGGCCTTCTCCTCATCCAAGCTGATCTGGCACGTATCCACATCCCACACAACCCCAACCCTCACAAATAGAAGTATGCCTGCACAGCATGGGCCTATTAGATTTTTAGGTATGATAGAAACATACAGGATGCAGTTCAAAGGGTTTTATTCCTGAGAACTGTCACAGCACTGCTCCTAAGGGTTCAACTGTCTGGTCCTGATTCAGTGGCTCTGTACAGGACTTTAATGGTCTGTAAAAAAACCTGAAACCATGGGATCTTTGCCCAAGATGGCAGTGCCTGTGTTGGGCAGTGAATGTGTTGGGGCAGCAGTCACAAGCGGGTGCAGATTTGGGGCACCAGAAATGGGGAAAAGCACCCCCCCTAAGGCCTTGAGGAGGAGATGACCCAACAGGATGGTGACCACAGCAGCAGACCAGTGGCTGAGGACCCGCACAGGCTGTGGGAGACTTGCATTCGGGGGAACGTCATAGGCTGCAGGCTGCTGGTGACTGCCTCATGGGAACCAGGTAGCAGAATTTGGATTCAAGAGGGTGCTGAGGGCAAGAAGGGTTCCCCAAGGACCTCAAGCACTGAAGACTTCCTGATTGAGTCTGAGGCTTCATATTGGAGCATGGGTTGCCAATGGATCAAGCAGGAGTCTGTGTAGTTCAATATAATTTTATTCATCAGTTATATTTAACACCACAACAGTTACATAATATTAATTATATTTATTCAGATTTATGTTTTAGATGTGGACAAGAATTTAGTACTTTTTTGCATTCAATTTGGCAGTGTTCCACAATTAAACTTTTTTGGCTTGATTTGGGTAATTTATCAGAATGAATAACTGGAGTAAGATTCCCACAGGATCCAATGTTATTTTTACAGGGAGATGTTAGATGAATTAAATCTAAATTAAAATTGAATATGTATCAAGTAAAATTTGTTCAAATTGCCTTGGCAATAGCTAGAAAATGTATTGCTATAACTTGATTTGGGAATGGATAGGTGGCATGTGAAAGTTCGGAGTTGTATTCCACCTTAGAAATTACCTACAATTTAAGAGATAAATGTCATACATTTCGTGAAATATGGAGTCCATATTTACAAACTGCTGGCATTAAAATTTAAATGAACCTCAAACATGCCTTTTTTCCTAGAGATCTTTATGAATATATATTTTTAAAAGTATTGGAAAGTGAAGTGGTCCTGTTGTGGTTTTCTTGTCTTTAGTTTGTAGGAGGTTGGGGGATTTATAGGAGGTTTTTCTATTTTTGTATTTCTTTACTTTCTTTTTTATAAAATAACACATGTGCATGGATTAGGTTTGAAATATTGTGATATGTTTGCTAAGTGGTTTTATATTAAATAAAATATATATTTAAAAAAAGCTACAGAGGATGTGAGAGCGCTGGAACAAATTCATAGACACACAAGGCACTTTCAGGTGGCCAATTGCCCCGCACATAAAGCCGCACGTTTAGGCAAGATGTTGCTGTTTTGAGGCCACCTGAATGTGCAGGAGACGCTCTTGAGGCGAGCTACGTAACCCTCCTCCGAGAGGGATAATCAGCTCAGTTCAGCGGCTCACCCAGCCACCTAAATACAGCTGGCTGAAAGCAGATGTTAAAGGGTCAGGCTGCTGATCACAGCTGACACTGGGCAGGAGCCGGAGTGTGCTCAGAGCCGCATCCTGTGCAGCTGTGTCCTTCAGGTGGCCAGCGTTGTGCTTTAAACGCTGCCACCTGAACGGCAATTTAAAGGGCCACTTCTGCTTCTTCAGGCGCATTCTTAGCGTAGAATGCCCCTGAAAAAGCCTACAGTGACTCTGAAGGGACTTTCTTTTGCTTCTCTTTCTGTCGTACTATAAGGGGTGCTGGATGACACCAATGGTGACTCTATCTGCCTTGCAGCAGGCAGAAGGCAATTTTGTGCAATATTCCATGTTCTGTACTATTAAATGACAATAAGAAAATCTTCAATCATGTCCTTAAACTGAATTTTCCCCCAAAGTAGCAACAGAAGAGTTTTTGAATACATTTCAGGAAATAGTGGAGTGATTTGCGTTCAGCAAAGGGTGGGAATAACATCTACAAGCAGATCAGCAAAGATCCATCTTATAAAAAGACTGGGGAGGAGAAGACTCTGTGTGTGATCTGTTCCTAATTCATTCGAGTTGCATCAATTATACCACATTTGATTTGAGTCCAAACATAATGTGATGATAACAGGCAAGTGATGGGAACCTTCCTAATTTAACAATGGCCAGAGTAAAACTACAATTTTTTTTGAAATCTTTGTGTTTCTAATTGAATTGAGAAGTAACTCAAATGCTCTAATCAAGGAGAATAAACAAGAAAGTTGCAGATGCAGGGGTAGGGTGCAATACACAAAAGTGCTGGAGAAACTCAGCAGATAATGCTGCATCTATAGGAAGTAAACATTTTGGGCCTGAGACCTTTGTCAAGGTATGAGCTAAACGCAGGCAGGGTTCTGAATAAAAAGGTGGGGAGCAGAGGAGAGGTAGGAGGAAGGGGCAGGGGAAGGAGTACAGGCTGACAGGAAGGAAGTCATTGGTGGCAGCCTCGCATCCAGCATGTTATCTTCCGCAATCTTCACCACCTACAACTTGATCCAGGCATATCTACCCCTCTCCTTCCCCCTCCGCCAACCCTCCCTCCGGAACTCCCTCGTCCACTCATGCCTAATCGCTTTCTCGATACCTATCCCTGTGACCACAGGAAGTGCCATACTTGTGCCCACACCTCCTCCCTCACCACCATTCAGGGTCCCAAACAGTCCTTCCAAGTGAAGCAACCCTTGTGACTCTGTAGGAGTCCTCTACTGCATCTGGTGCTCCTTTTATCAGAGACTGGACAGGGAGATCATTTCTGCTTGCTGCAATAACACAGACCTCCCACTGATACACCTGACAAATGCCTTATGCACTGTCAAACTAGGGCCAGCTGTAAGTTGAAGGATCAACACCTAATATTCTATCTGGGCACCCTCCACCAGACGCATTAATATCACTTCCTATTAAACTTCTCCCCATGTCTCTGTCTCTCTCTCCCTCATCCCCTTTCCTCCAGCTCCCCTCTCCATTCAAAGGGCTAACCCATCCCCTTATTACTTCCTGTACTCCTCCCACTGCCCCCCCTCCCTTCTCCCCATCCCATCTTTTTATTCTTTTCTTTTTCAAATATTTTCATTGATGTTTGCATTATGCACAATTGATCAATAGTTATATATTATATTGTAAAATTCAAAAAACTCCTTATAATTCAAAAAAGAAATTTTGAGGGTACAGAGTAGTTATGTCCCAGTGTGGATCAAAGGAAAGGCTGGAAGTCATAGGGAGGCTTGGTTTTCGAGGAATATTGGAAATTTGGTTAGGAGAAAAAGGGAGGTGTACAAGAGGTATAAAGAGCAGGGAGCTGAGAAGTTGAAGGAGGACTACAAGGAGTGTAGAAGGAATCTTAAGAAATAAATTAGAAAGGCCAAAAAAAGGCATGAAGAGGCTTTGGCTGACAGAGTAAAGATAAATCCAAAGGGTTTCTATAAGTACATTAAAAGTAAAAGATTAGTGAGAGATAAAATTGGACCCCTTTTAGATAGTGAGGGTAGGCTGAGTGAGAAGTCAGAGGAAATGGGGGAAATTTTGAATGATTTCTTTGCCTCGGTATTCACTAGGGAAAAAAATGTTGAACCAGTTGAAGTAAAGAAAAATAGTGGGGAGGTCATGAAGCATATAAGGATAACCGAGGAGGTAGTGATGGCTGTGTTAAAAAAGATAAAGGTGGATAAATCTCCAGGACTGGACAAAATATTCCCTAGGACACTCAGGGAGGCTAGTGGACAGTTAGTGGGGCCATTAACAGAGATATTTAGGATGTCACTGGCCACGGGGGTGGTGACAAAGGATTGGAGGGTGGCGCATGTGGTTCCTCTGTTTAAGAAAGGGTCCAAATGCAATCCTGGGAATTATAGGCCTGTAAGTCTGACGTCTGTGGTGGGAAAGTTGATGGAAAGTGTTCTGAGGGATGCTATTTACAAATTTTTGGACGTACAAGGATTGATAGGGAGTAATCAGCATGGTTTTGTCAGGGGTAGATCATGCTTGACAAACCTGATTGAGTTCTTCGAGGGGGTTACAAAAAAGGTTGATGAAGGGAAAGCTGTGGATGTTGTCTATTTGGACTTTAGTAAAGCTTTTGACAAAGTTCCCCACAGGAGGTTAGGAAAAAAGGTGGAGGCATTAGGTATAAATAAAGAGGTAGTGAAATGGATTCAGCAGTAGTTGGATGGGAGGTGTCAGAGAGTAGTGGTAGAAAATTGTTTGTCCAATTGGAAGCCGGTGACTAGTGGAGTTCCTCAGGGTTCGGTCCTGGGTCCACTATTATTTGTTATATATATTAACGATCTGGATGTAGGGCTGGAGAGTTGGATAAGCAAGTTTGCGGATGACACAAAGATTGGTGGTGTTGTGGACAGTGAGGTAGATTACCGTAGATTAAAAGGTGATTTAGGAAGGCTGGAGGTGTGGGCTGAGAAATGGCTGATGGAGTTTAATACAGATAAATGTGAGGTGCTACATTTTGGAAAGGCAAATTTAAATAGGTCATATACATTGAATGGTAGACAATTGAGGAGTGCAGAGCAACAAAGGGATTTAGGAGTTATGGTAAATAGTACCCTAAAGGCTGATACTCAGGTAGATGGTGTGGTGAAGAAGGCATTTGGAATGTTGGCCTTCATAAATCGGAGTATTGAATTGAAGAGTAGGGAGGTTATGATGAAATTGTACAAGGCATTGGTGAGGCCAAATTTGGAGTACTGTATACAGTTTTGGTCACTAAATTATAGGAAAGGTATAAACAAAATAGAGAGAGTGCAGAGAAGGTTCATGAGAATGTTGACAGGATTTCAGGGTCTGAGTTACAGGGAAAGGTTGTGCAGACTGGGGCTTTTTTCTCTGGAGCGTAGAAGATTGAGAGGGGACTTGATAGGGGTGTTTAAGATTTTAAAAGGGACAGACAGAGTAAATGTGGATAGGCTTTTTCAATTAAGAAAGGGGAGATTCAAACTAGAGGACATGGTTTAAGATTGAAGGGGGAAAATTATAAGAGGAAAATGAGGGGAAATTTCTTTACGGAGAGGGTGGTGGGGATGTGGAATGAGCTTCCGGCAGATGTGGTCGAGGCAGGATCATTGGTTACATTTAAGGAAAGACTGGATCGTTACATGGATAGGAGGGGACTAGAGGGGTATGGACCGGGTGCTGGTCAGTGGGACTAGGAGGGTGGGGATTTGCTACGGCATGGACTAGTAGGGCCGAACTGGCCTGTTCTGTGCTGTAAGTAGTTATATGGTTATTATATGGTAATTCAGAATCCCTACCACTAAGCAAGGTTAAAAGCTGGCACGTAGGAATCAAGTGATAACTTGGAGATGGACAGCACAGCACCAAAGCCTCAGAAGAACCCGAATTCTTCAGGTTATGATAATGATCCATGAATGGGCCCTACTCACGTCTTTTGGAAGTTAATAATGACTCTTTAGTGGCAAATCTAAATTTTTCTAAATTTAAGCAAGACATAATATTGCTTAACAATTGTGTATGTGTAGGTGGAATATTATCTTTCCATTTCATCAAAACTGTGCATCTGGCTATTCCATATCTTGTTATTCAGCCACCTGTCTGCTCTTCGCTCATGCCTTGATGAAGGGCTCAGGCCTGAAACGTTAGTTACCCTTCCTATGGCCTGCTACGTGACCTGCTGAATTTCTCCAGCACTTTTGTGTATTGATCAAGGAGAATAACTATTTTTCCACATTTATAATATGTGATGGCATTTAATACTTACAACTTGAACTGGTCAGAAGCAGCAAGGACACCTTTTGTCCTAGATGGATATAAACAAGTTCTATGGTTCATTGTGCAGCAGGGAATCTCTCTTTAAACTTGATGCATGATGCACCTATTCGCCATCTTCAGACACCAGCTTTTATTTGAAAAACGAGATTAATAAATTACTGGTGCACAGACTTTTGAATCAATTACATAAATCTAATAATAAAAAGACTAAATATGCAATGATCACAGGGTAAATGAGTTTATATTTTGACACACGAGGTTGAGAATGCAATATGGTCTCCTTTCCTACTGGGCAGAATATTAACCACAAAACATTTTTTTATTCTTCAGTGGAGTTGCATGTTCTCACTGAAGGGATGATGTGAAATAGGCAACCCACACCCGATTAGTTGACTGAAGTGGCTTTAGAACAACCCTCCTCAACCTTTTTTTGGCTATGGCCCTTTAAGGACTCTGCTCAAAGCTTATGGGCCCCCTTCCTGATGAGGAAGTCAGATTTAGTCAGTTTCTTCCATATCTCTCTTCTACCGACTACATAAAAAACACAAAAAAATATAGTATTTTATAATTTCAGTCCATAGCCCCCTTTAAAAGTCCTGCGACCCCCCCCCCCCACCCGCCTCCACTGTTGAGATGACTTTCCGACCAACATCTACTGATAACCCATGCATTTATGGGCAAATTGCATGACAAATAAATATTTTTTTTCCAGTATATTGTAAAGGGAATGTTAAAGCTTCTGTTACTTTAGTTATAAAAGGACAATTTTAACTGACTTTGTTATCATATACCAAAAGAAATTCAACTGATAGATAGAATGGGGTAAATTTAAAAGAAATTCTTCTCATTTATCTCATATTAGTGCTATCCTAACCACACAATAAGATTCATATGAATATGCTTTTGGTGTTTTAATTGCAAACTAGTGTGTAATTTAAGTAATAATTATTTTAATTCATGTGTTTGCTAATGTTTATAGAAGCTAATCATAAAGCATCAGAAGAGCTCCTTCATTAAAAGCCCCAGCTGGTGGGTAAGCCAACCTTCCTGGCTTTTTCTACTGGCAATAGCATTATACAGCATGGAAAGGGGACCTCAGCCCTGCATGTCCCTGTCAACCACGTTGGCACTCTGAGCTAATGCCATTTGCCTGCAGTTGGCCCATATCCTGCTCAACCCCTCTGTGATAGTATGGGATCCTATCACCACTGTATATATTTGTATATATTTACATATAGCGATAGTGATTGGCTGAGAGCCATAGCCACGCCTACTGGCAGGTCATAAAGGGCTGCTCCTAACCAGACCCAGGTCAGTCTGGACTGGTCGACCTCGATGTACTACGCTCTAGTCTTTTGTTAATAAAAGTCAACAAGTCTTTGAGTCATTCGACACGCTACACTCTCCAAATATGTCTTTGTTGAAAGACCCACATTGGTATTATAAAGGGCATATCAGAGATAATGCAGAGAATAGCAGGTACAATAATTTTCATAAAACTGAAGAATATTGGAGTGGTACGAGAGCAGTGTTCAAAATTATGAAGGATGAGGAAAGCAAGTAGTGATAGATCTTTACCACTGAATACAAGATTACACAAAGTTTATCTTTATCTTCAGAGTTTTTTTAATACCATTGAATACATAGAACATTATATCACAGTATAGGCTCCTGGGCAAACGATGTTGAACCAACCTATAAAAACGTACTCAAAAACTAAACCTTCCCGACCTCACACCAATAACCTAGTTTTCTTGTATCCATGTGCCTGTCTTATTGTATTTTAAATGTCCCTATTGTAACAGCCTCCACCTTCACCCATGACTCTTGTGTAAAAAGATTACCCCTGTAATCTTCTCTAAATTTTCCTCCCCCCACATTGTACATATGTTCTCTGGTCCCAAAGCTGTCCATTCTATCTATGTCTCACATAATCTTGTAGACCTCTAGTAAGTCTCGTCTTATCTTTTGTCACTCCAAAGAGAAAAGCTCTGCTAACCTTCCCTCATAAGGACCATTCTCCAATCCAGGCAACATCCTGGTAAATCTCCTCTACAGGAAAGATGTGGAAGCTATGGAGAAGATAATATTCCAAGTGTAGTCTAACCAGAGTTTTTTGAGCTGCAAAATCGCCTCATGACCATTGAACTCAATCCCCCTTATGAAGGCCAGTATACCATAAGCCACTTCAATTACCCTATCAACCTGAGAGACCTCTGGATTTTGAACCCCCAAGGTACCTCTGCTCTTCTATACTGTTAAGAAATCTAAATACATATCAAGAGTTAATAACTAGGGCAAAGACCAACAACATTTTAAGATAAATGAGGTGGTGAAAATAATGGATGATTGAAAAAGGACAGACAAATGAGGCATGGACTATTATAATGTAATTGATGAATGAAAAGGAGAACTGGTTGGACTGAAGACTCAGCTCCTGTGTTATTATTTCAGTCCATTTCAGAGAGGTAAGCATTTGTCTGTGGTGGAGAGATGGAAAGACAAGGGAACAACCTGTACTGTTCTACAGTTAAGCCACTATACATGCAAATGAAATAATCTATGAAATTTTTAAATTTTGTAATTTTCAATTATTTTTCCAGCATGGTAGAAGCCAATTCCATCCATTTAAACCTGTGTCACTCAATTACACCCAAATTAACCTACAACCGTGTACAATTTGAAGGGTGGGAGGAAACCAGAGCACACAGGGAAAAAAACACATGCAGACACTGGGAGAATGTACAAACTTCTTACAGACAAGCTGGATTCAAATCCAGATCACTGGTGCTGTAATAGCATCACACTAACCCAGGTGTCCCCAAACCTTTTAGACCATCAACCCCTTAATGGAATACTTGATCCCTCATCAACCCCCAGGCATCGAATCCCAGTGTTGGACAGGGGCGGCGGGGGGTGGGGGAGTAACGGCACTGGACAGGGGGACGCTACTAATGGTACAAAGAACATGTACATCTTTCTTCTACGCTCAGTCCATTCTCCCATTCACTCTCAACTTATTCTAAACCAAATACAATGTGACTGCTATCAAGGCCTGCGCTGTCTGTAAGGAGTTTGTACGTTCTCCCAGTGTCTGCGTCCCCAGGGGGTCCTGCTTCCTCCCACCATTTGAAACATACCTGGGGTGTAGGTTAATGGGATGTAAATTGGACAGCATGGACTTGTGGGCCAAAATGGCCTGTTACCAAGCTATGTGTACGGTATGTCTAAATGTTTAAATTCAATTGTATTACCACAAGATACCATATATATTCGTGTAAAAATCAATCCCCTTTTTTGGCCAGAAAATCACACATTTTTCATAATATTCTATGTAAAAGTTGACTCTTATTTTTGGCTCTGACTGCTAGTCCATCCGACCTCCTGACACCCCGACTATGGATTCTCTCCCTAACCACCTGCCCATCCAAGCTCCCAATGCTCTAAATGCAGGTCCTGGCCACCTGAGCTCTTGATTACTTAAACAACGCAGGTACTTACTGCGGATATAAGTAGTATCTACATAAAAGTCAACACTCAAATTTGACCTGAAAAATTGGTCCCAAAAGCCTGATTACATGTGTATTCAGTAATCCACAGAATGGAGAAACCTTGGGGTCCAATTCCACACATTTCTCAAAGTTTTTATGCAGGTTGATAGGATAGTTAAGAAGGCTTATGGGATGCTGGGCTTCATTAATAGGGGGATTGAGTTTAAGAGTCAAGAGGCCAGGTTACAACTCTACAAATCTCTGGTGAGATTACACTTAAGTTCAGTACTGGTCATCTCATTGTAGGAAGGTTGTGGAAGCTATGGAGAGGGTGCAGAGGAGATTTACCAGGATGTTTCCTGGCTCAAATTATGTCTTATGAGGCAACCTGGGACTTGCTTTTTGGAGTGAAGAAAGATGAGGGGAGACTTGATAGAGATCTACAAGATTATGAGAGGCATAGATAGGGTGGACAACCAGCACCTGTTTCCCAGGGCAGGAATGGCAAACACCAGAAAGCATTTGTACAGAGTGAAGGGAGGGAAGTTTAGGGAAGATATCAGGGGTAATTTTTTTTAACATAGTTGGGGGTGCCTAAAATGCCTTGTTGGGGATTATGGTGAGGCTGAAACATTACAGGCATTTAAATGACTCTTAGACAGGCATATGGATAGAAGAAAAATAGAGTGTTACAAGTAAGATTGGTTTAATTTTTCTTTTATGTAGGTCGACACAACATTGACGGCCAAAAGGCTTGTACTGAGCTGTAATGTTCTATGTTCTACCATCAACATCCTTGGAACAAGCCATATTAACACTAAAGCCACTAGAGTAGGCCAGATTTTGAGGGTCCTGCGATGAGTGACCTGAAATACTATTTTCCTCCACATATGGTGCCTGACCACTGAGTTTCTCCAAAAACATGTTTCATAAATCCAACTTTCTGGATTCGGTGGAGGAGGAGGTTCTTCAAGACATAAGAGCCACTTTGGTCTCTGGTTCATGCCTTGCTATCCCAATTGATTTGTCAGGAACAGTGTATGATTAACAGGACTAAGCAACGATATTATGAATGGGGAGAGAAAGCACATAAGGTATTGGCATGGCAATTAAAGAAAGAACAGGTTTCGAGGACTATTAATGCTGTTAGACGGAATTCGCTTATTACGTATAAACCTCGTGAGATTAATGATGAATTTTGTTCATTTTATAAAAAGCTATATACATCTGATGGAGAACAAGAAAACGGATCGATTGATTTTTTTTTAAATCACAGTTGAACTTACAGACCTTAGAGGATGTAGATATACAGGAGTTGGAAGCACCATTTACTGACTCAGAAATTAAGATGATCGAAATGCTGAACGGTAAATCGCCTGGTGATGATGGATTTTCAGTCGAATTTTATAAAATTTTTTATGATTACCTGTCTATAGTGTTTGGAGATGTACTACGTCAGGTTGGCGAACATTATGAATTACCTGAGTCTTGTTCTAGTGCTTTAATTACGGTAATTCCAAAGAAAGACAGAGATCCTTTGAAAGTATCTTCATATAGACCGATTTCATTGTTGAATGTAGATTATAAAATTATAGCCAAAATTTTAGCGAATAGATTGGCTAAGTTTTTACCTAAGTTGATTCATATGGATCAAACACGTTTTATAAAGGATATGCCTCAGATAATATTTTACGTGTGATTAGTTTGATTAATAGATTTCGACAATCTCCAGACTATCCGATGGTGATATCTTTAGATGCTGAAAAAGCGTTTGATAGAGTTGAGTGGAATTTTTTGTTCAAAGTTTTGGAGAAATTTAAGTTTGGTCCTTTTTTTACTGATTGGATTAAGGCTTTATATAGTAAACCGGTAGCTAGAGTACTGATGAATGGTTTGATTTCAGAACCATTTAAACTGACCTGATCTACTCGTCAAGGTTGTCCTTTATCACCAGCTTTATTTGCGTTAGTGATCGAACCTTTGGCTCGATAAGACAAAATACACAGATACAAGGTATGAAAGTTTTAGATGAGGAATATAAAATTAATTAATTTGCTGATGATGTATTGGTGTACTTGACAAATCCAGCTCAATCACTTTTGCATTTGAAGGAGTGTTTGATGCAATATGGACGTCTTTCTGGAGAAAAGTTAATTGATATAAAAGTGAAATATTACCAGTGAGTGAAGGAGATTACTCATCTTATAAAAATATTCTTAATTTGAAATGGACAGATCAAATTAAGTATTTGGGTATAATTGTGGATGTTCATTATCAATCTTTATATAAATTAAATTATGTTCAGTTAATGAAAAAAATTAAGACTGATTTGATTAAATGAAAAGATCTACCTATTAATTTATTGGGTAGAATAAGTACGATTAAGATGGATATCTTTCCGCGTATACAATATTTATTTCAATCTGTTCCGTATTTACTTGACAATATTTTTTTTTCGAGATTTGAATAAAATGGTTAGGGAGTTTTTATGGAGAGGTAAATTTTCAAGAGTAGCATTGAATAAATTAACTTGGAAATATGACCTAAGGGGTTTATGGTTGCCACATTTTCGAAATTATTATGAAGCAGCCCAATTTAAATTTATTAGTTCATTGTTGGATTTGGAATGGCCCCCTAGTTAGGCCAAAATTGAGATGGCAAATATTTATGAATTTGAAATACATCAATTTTTGTTTAGATGGAATGTAAATTTGTTACAGCAACATAATGTGCCCATATTAAAACATTTAATTAAATTATGGACAAAGAAAAAGAAATTGATAGGTTCTAGTGGTGAATTGTCGGCTTTGACTCAGTTGTATAATAATCAACTTATTCCTTTCTCAATACATAATCGGAGTTTATTACATTGGAGATTAAAAGGTGTGGAAAATTTGGGAGATTGTTTTAAAGACAGTAAATTTTTATCTTTTGATCAGATGAGGGACAGTTATGGTATTGATAAGAATTCTTTGTTTCTTTATTATCAAATTCGATCTTTGGTAAAGCATGTGTTTGGTAGAGATATGATTTTACCTGAAATGACTAAATTTGAGACTTTTCTTATGAAGGTACCAGAGAAGGGATATATTTCAGTTATGTATCAAATATTACAGGATGGTATGAATAAAAAGGGTTGGGATAAATCTAAAGGTAAATGGGAAGTGGAGATTGGTTTTATTTTTTCTGAGGATGATTGGTCAGATATTTGTTATGATACTGTAACTAGACTGATAAATGCACGTTACGCAATGATTAAATATAACTTTTTACATCAATTATATTTAACACCTGAAAAACTAAAAAAATATGGCTTTCATAAATCAGATTTGTATTTTAGTTGTGGTAATGCGGTTGGAACAGTTTTTCATGTGGTTTGGTCATGTATACATATACAATCTTTTTGGAAGAAAATTCAATTGTTTTTAGAATATCTGTATAAGATTAAAATACATTTAGACCCGACGGCATTTTTATTGGGTAGTTAGCAATCTTTGAAAGGTTTGGTATTAGATAAATTTCAACTTGCTTTTGTATATTTAGCATTATCTGTAGTGAAAAAATGTATTGTTAGTATGTGGAAGGATATGAATATGATTGATATTAATAGGTGGCATAATGAGATGAAATATTATTTAATAATGGAAAAATTATGTTTCGCATGATAACTATAATTTTTTTCTTAATAAATGGTTGTTATATTCAGAATATTTACATTTTGATTTACATTGATTAGATTTTAATATGTATGCTTCATTTTTCTTTAATTTTTTTTTCTTTTTTTCATGGCTCTCCTTAGGAGAGTTGGCTGAAAGGGGGGGGGCGGGATTCTTTTTTTTCTCTTTTTTTTAATATAAACTATAAAATGTAATGTTCATGTTTAGTTTATTGTTATATATGTGAATTATTACCTGCATCTTGAATGAAAAATAAAGTTAAAAAAAAGGATTTGTCAGAACATGATGGAACACTAATATCCAGATTGGTGCAAGTCCAAGAAAAATTCAAAGGTTTGGTATCATGTAATTCCAAGCAGCCTGCATGATTGGCCTCCATCCAAGTATTAATTCTCTCTAAACTAATTGGTTTTTGTGTTCAATAGGTTAGATGTTAATGGAGAAGCTTTCAGAGAGCTCATTGCTGTATCTGACCCGACCTTGTTGGTTTTCGTGCAGTTGGATAACCATGTTGAGATGGCAGTCTCTTCAATCTGAGGCGCCTGCAAGCTCACACCAAGACACAAGAGCAACTTGTCCGTGAACTACTCTTTGCAGGTGATGCCGCTTTAGTTGCCCATTCAGAGCCAGCTCTTCAGCGCTTGACGTCCTGTTTTGCAGAAACTGCCCCAAAATGTTTGGCCTGGAAGTCAGCCTGAAGAAAACTGAGGTCCTCCATCAGCCAGCTCCCCACCATGACTACCAGCTCCTCCACATCTCCATCAGGCACACAAAACTCAAAACGGTCAACCAGTTTACCTATCTCGGCTGCACCATTTCATCGGATGCAAGGATCGACAACGAGATAGACAACAGACTCGCCAAGGCAAATAGCGCCTTTGGAAGACTACACAAGAGAGTCTGGAAAAACAACCAATTGAAAAACCTCACAAAGATTAGTGTATACAGAGCCGTTGTCATACTCACACTCCTGTTCGGCTCCGAATCATGGGTCCTCTACTGGCATCACCTACGGCTCCTAGAACCCTTCCACCAGCGTTGTCTCCGCTCCATCCTTAACATTCATTGGAGCAACTTCATCCCTAACATTGAAGTACTTGAGATGGCAGAGGCCGACAGCATCGAATCCACACTGCTGAAGATCCAACTGCGCTGGGTAGATCACGTCTCCAGAATGGAGGACCATCACCTTCCCAAGATCGTGTTATATGGCGAGCTCTCCACTGGCCACCGAGACAGAGGTGCACCAAAGAGGTACAAGGACTGCCTAAAGAAATCTCTTGGTGCCTGCCACATTGACCACCGCCAGTGGGCTGATATCGCCTCAAACCATGCATCTTGGCGCCTCACAGTTCGGCGGGCAGCAACCTCCTTTGAAGAAGACCGCAGAGCCCACCTCACTGACAAAAGACAAAGGAGGAGAAACCCAACACTCAACCCCAACCAACCAATTTTCCCTTGCAACCGCTGCAACCGTGTCTGCCTGTCCCGCATCGGACTTGTCAGCCACAAACGAGCCTGCAGCTGACATGGACATTACACCTCCATTAATCTTCGTCCGCGAAGCCAAGAGTTTAGATGAGTTCACAGAGAATCAAAAGTAGACACGTGTTAAATTTAAACATACAGCACGGTACAGGCCATTTCATCCTATGAGTCTGTGTCACCCCATTTACATCCCAATCGGAGCCCCCAGAAAAAACTCTTGCAGACACAGGGAGAACATACAAACTCCTTATACACAGGATTAGATTTGAATCCCAGTCCAGTCCCAATCGTTTGTGCTGTAAAGCCATTGCACTAACCGCTTTGCCAACCATGCCACATCAACAATAGTGGGCTTTATTTACACACAGGGGAATTCACAAAAGGGAACACACACCCCCCCCAACCTGAAATAATACACAAATAACAAATGACTCTGAAGACCGGCATGACTACATTTAAAGATTCGATATGTACTGTCTTGCCCACAATAAAACAGATACACCAGTTTTAAGAAGGAAACAAGCATTGTTTCCAAATGAAGTGGAAGCAATATATTTAAATTGAGTTTGTCACCTGCAAGACCAAGTCTTATGGGGAGTTGTGCGCAGTAATAGGGAAATACTGATATGAATTTTATTCCAAAAAGCAAAAGGCAGAATATTTGGCTGAATTACGTAGACTGTCTGAAAGTTGTGAGTTCAGGGAGTTCTTGAACGAAGCATTAAGGGACAGATTAGTCATGGGCTTAGCTGACCACAATGCCCAACAACGATTGCTAAGTCAGAAAGATTTGGACAATAAGTCTCAATATGCTACAGTGTTGAGTTCTGAAATGGCTTACCAAAATATACATATCATACAAAGAAAGCCATCTGGAGTGAGGTTCATGACAAAATTAAATCAACAGGAATGCTTCTGCTGTGGGGAAAGCAACCACACCCCTGATAAATGTTAATTTAAGGCCAAATGCTGTTAATGTGTAAAGCAGAGGCACATCAAGTCCAGATATCAAAGAAAAGAAAATAAGCCAATAGAGAAAAAAATAGAAACCAAGATATAACAGCCATCCAAAGTGAAAAATGTGGAAGGGAAGGACAAATCCCTGGCGAATCTAAGGAGGAAAAGGGAATGGATGTAATGCATATCCAAGGAGTGGGGGATGAGACCTGTTGCTGAGAGGGGTAGTCACAGGTGTGCTCTCCATTTTCCAGGCATTTTTCTTCCCTCCCCTGACAGTTACCCACTTACCTGATACATCTGGTCTCGGGGTAACTATCTCCCTGAAAGTTGAATCTATTATCTCCTCACTCTCTCTTACCAGCCGCAGGTCCTCAAGCTGCAGCTCCAGATCCCCAACTCGGTCCTTAAGGAACTGCATCACGGTACATCTGATGCAGATGTGGCTATTTGGGAGGGTGGAACTCACCCATGGTTCCCACATCTGACACCCAGTACAAAGCACTAACCCCATTGGCATGACTGAGTTAAAATAATGCCGCTTACCTTGCCTAAGCCTGTTGAGCCAAAGCCTGGAAGTCTCACTCCTTCGCCGCGTCACTGGGCCGCTCACCTCCGCTTACCGGGCCGCTCACCTCACCTCCCCTCGCTGGGCCGCTCACCTCACCTCCCCTCCCCTCCCCTCGCCGGGCCGCTCACCTCACCTCCCCTCCCCTCCCCTCGCCGGGCCGCTCACCTCACCTCCCCTCGCCGGGCCGCTCACCTCACCTCCCCTCGCCGGGCCGCTCACCTCACCTCCCCTCGCCGGGCCGCTCACCTCACCTCCCCTCGCCGGGCCGCTCACCTCACCTCCCCTCGCCGGGCCGCTCAGCTCACCTCCCCTCGCCGGGCCGCTCACCTCACCTCCCCTCGCCGGGCCGCTCACCTCACCTGCACTCGCCGGGCCGCTCACCTCACCTCCACTCGCCGGGCCGCTCACCTCACCTCCACTCGCTGGGCCGCTCACCTCCGCTCGCCGGGCCGCTCACCGGGCCACTCACCTCCGCTCGCCAGGTGGCTCACCTCACCTTGCCGGGCCAGTCACCTGAGCTGAGTTTTGCCTACAAAAAGTCATTGGAGCAATTTAATTTGCTAGTCTTTCAATGTTTGGCTGCTCCTTGGGACGAGAGCACTACTTTGTGCCAGCAGAGATCCCACAGATCAAGCTTCCCACTTGGCTGTGCTCTGGCCATGCTGTGAAATGCAAGGCTTTTGTTCCTGTACCTGAGCAACTTCAGCAGTATCCGGAACATCATGGCCACAAACCCACTCACCTGCTTCTGGCTCACACTCACACTGAGGTGGAAGCAGGGTGGGGATGGGACAGGGCGGTCGTCCGTCAAAGTGGCATCACAATCGGCATCTGTGATGTCATCAGAAAACCTGAGGTTTCAATCAGTCTACCTGAGTTCAGGCATGACACAGCAGACCAAGGTCATATTAGTGGAGAACACATAATTCTGAGTTCAAATTCCAAGACAGTGGTGACAGAAACAGTTATTTAACTGCAAGGTTCTGTCTGTCTCTCTCTTGTTCACACTTTCCCCCTTCTCTTCTCTGCCTCCTTCAAACTAAGATTATCAGAGTACACACATGACATCACATACAACCCTAAGATTCCTTTTTCCTGTGGTTGTGGCAGAATTACCACTAATTAGTAGTACAAATAAAAACTGCACACAGTGTAAAACGTGTAAACAAATAAAAACTGTAAACAGATAACGAATGTAAACTAACTGTGCAGTACAGAGAACAAAAGAAAAAGCAATAAAGTACACAAGTATGGGTCCTTAGATGAGTTTCTGATTGAGTATGTTGTTGAGGAGACTGATGGAGGGGTAGCAGCTGTTCCTGAACCTGGTGTTACGAAGTTCTGACACCTATACTTCTTTCCTGATGGCAACAGCGAGAACAGAGCATGTGCTGGGTGGTGTGGGTTTTTGATGATTGCTGCTGCTCTCTGACAGCAGCATTCCCTATAGATGTTCTCAATAGAGAGGAGGATATTGCCTGTGATGTCCCGGGCTGTGTCCACTACCTTTTCGAGGGCTTTACGCTCAGGGGGATTGCTGTTCCCACAACAGATAATGATGCACCTGGACACTTGCTACCACACCTCTGCAGAGATTTGCCAGGGTTTCTGGTATCATACCAAATCTCCACAAACTCCTGAGGATGTAGAGGCACTGACGTGCTTTTTTAAAAAATATTTTATTTAAAATTTTTTAGACCATACATGTAGTCAATTACAAAATTTTAAAAATATGAATAGACAAGTAGTCAAATTTATGCAGCTTGATGGTTGTAACCCAAACTCTACAACTCCGCACCCCACCCACCCAAAAGACCCAGAAAAAAGTGTGTGTGAGAAGAGAAAAAGAAAGAAGGATTTCAATTCATTTTTTAACTAGTCTTCTTCTTTGGAGAAGGTTAACATGGACTGAAAGAAATTCAACTAAAGATTTTACACCTGAGATCTGTAAATATGGTCTCCATATTTGCAGAAATATGTCATACTTATTTCTTACATTGCAAGTAATTTTCTCAAGGGGAACACAGCGATACATTATTGCATTCCAGCATGCCATACCTAGATGGGAGTCAGACTTCCAAATAGCTGCAATACACTTTCTGGCCACTGCAAATGCATTTTTAACAACTTCAACTTGATATTTAGATCATTAAAATTTTGGTTTTATCTCCATTATATTTCCCAGTAAAAACTATTCTGGGTTTTCCAAAGGAATTACAATAATATGTTCTAAAAAATTTCCTAACTCCACCCACAAAGATCTCACCTTAGAACATGAGCATGTTGGGAGTTTTACAAGCCAAAAGAATCCCAAAACCAAGCAGCAATAGATATTCACCACAACAAATAGTTACTTAAACAAAAGTTATTTTAATTATCTTTAAACATGAAAACAGAATCAAACTTTAACTTATCACTATAAACTTAACTAACCCAACTTAACCCCCTTCTAATTCTAAGCACACATGTATGTAATGTGTGTGTAAATTTAAGAAAATTCTTTGGTTCATAGTTCAATCTCACTTCTCATTCTTCCAAGTTCACTGGTTGCAGGCAATTCTTATACTGTGCACAGAATTTAACATGCATGAAGTTCACCAGGCTTTGGTGCTCAAAAGGTGAATGTTTACTGCTCAGGAAGGTTCTTGTAGGTTTGCAGAGAAAGATTTGTTGTTCCAGGATTTCCACAACTGAGGTACCACCATTAGTCACCTCAATGTCTTGCTGATGAAACTTGCCCCATCAGGGTTCTCCAGATGATAACCTCTTTCTTTCAGGCTACCAAAGAGTTCCTTTCTGTTCCACTTATTCTAAGAGAAACATCAGACAGATAGCACTTCCAGCCATCTGCCACTCTGGAGCTTCTGTTTCAGTTCCAACAAGCTTCTCCTGGCTTGTTACAGCCTTCTGTATCACACAGTCAGACTTCCATCTGTCTCTCTCTCTGTCTGAGATTCAAACTGCCAGCAGCATGTTCTTCGCTCCTCACTTGCAAAACCCCTGACCTTCTCCAGCAAACAACAGGAGTTAGTCTTCTACTCCCATCTGTTGTTTTAGGCAAACAAGAACCCAGGGTGACCTTTCTGTGCAGTTAAAACCCTTGCAGAGAGCAATCAATAGATAGTGTGTCTCCTGCTTGTTTTAAAGACATCACTTCATTCATTCATGTCATTTCAATTAGCACCTACTTGTAAAATGTGCATAGCATTCTCCATAGTTTCTGTAGTCACTAAATATGAAATCTCCAGTATTTCAAATAAGATCTGTTTTAAAGTGTGTATGTATGTATGTAACCTACTCTAATTTTACCAATTTTATCTCTCAAAAACATTCCCAAATATTCCATCACAAAAGTAAGAAAGTTCCTATCTCTTAACCACATCTAAATCATTTATCTGATAAGTCTAACTTTAACTTTTTATTTCTGTGGCATGAGATAAAAATTATATTTACTAATCTTTACCTTACATTTATTGTGTTTGTCATACTGTCCTTACATAAATCAGACCAGTTTTGCTCAACAATACTCTTGCATTTAAGTTTGATTCCCACCTCTGTCTAGACTTATGAACTCCCTATTTAGGGGCTCCTGTTTGAAGAAATATATGGCT
Source organism: Narcine bancroftii (assembly GCF_036971445.1). Taxonomy (NCBI): domain Eukaryota; kingdom Metazoa; phylum Chordata; class Chondrichthyes; order Torpediniformes; family Narcinidae; genus Narcine; species Narcine bancroftii. The sequence goes on from NC_091471.1 coordinate 212,967,281, forward strand.
GAATTTAAATTCTTTGCATTTCCCTTTCAGATCAGAGACTCCATCTCACTACTGTTTGTAAAAACAATTTTTCCCTTATGTATGCTCTTAATTGAAAATAGCAGAAGATTGTGTTGTTAAGAATTCCATTTTTAAAAAAATTGTTCAAATTAAAATTTCCCCTGCTCATAGCAATCCTCAATATATCTGGTCCCTTTACGAGACCAAGTCTCTAAAATGTTATTACCCATTGTAAAAGGGATAAGGCTTTTCTTGTAGACCCACTTTTGTTCCTATCTCATAATTTATTTTATACCAAATATTAATTATGTTTGAACAAGAGGGCTTCTTTCACACCAGATATTAATTATGTTTGAACAAGAGGGCTTCTTTCTCACCAGATATTAATTTTGCTTCCCATTTATATATAAAATTTTCTGTTATTCTTTCTCCAGTTCTACTTTCAACCATCCAGGTGTCTCCTTCCTCAAAAAAGGAAGTAAGAGATCTCATTTGTAAACCTCCCAAATCATATTTCCATGTTAATTTTTCTATGGAGATTCTGGATATCATACCCTTCCAAAGGAATTTTCTGACATTTATTTAACTCCTGAACAAAACCTGTTCGTTAATGGAATGGGCAATGTTTGAAATAGGTACTGAACTCTTGGAAATATACTCACTTCAATACAATTCTTCCAACTAATGTTGAAATAACAAGACCACAGTTGTTGTCAGCCAGCAAAGAGAGGAGCATTGATTAGTGTAATCAGGCTTAATATAGACACACAACTGTGACCTGGCATCTTGACATCTGGAGTTCTAATGACCTCATAACATAGTTAAGTAGGCCAGGGCTTCTCAGTAGACCTACGAGTCCTGCTGAGTCACTATGCCTCGTGGTTGTAGTGGGAAGTTGCCAATAGATAGGAGGATGTTGTGTCTAGCTGTCACAAGACAGGAGCTGTTAGCGCTGGTTCTGCCCACTCCCTCCAAGTGTACCACTACACAGCTCCCCCCAGAACCAGCGATAATCGACCACCTGGGTCAGCAGTTCCGAATTAGTGCGGGCATTCTGTCACAGAACTGTGCAGGGAGAGCAAAACCAACTTGCCAATCTTGGCGCCGTGCTGGAGCATCGTGTATGAAGCTGCTGGAGGAGGAAGTGATATGTACTGTACATCCTAACAGGGCTCAATAAAGTGGAAAGCTGCAAACAGTTATTGACAACATGAATAAATGCAATAGGAATCATGTGAGATATAATGTATGCACAAGGTAATCAAAGGTAGTCGCAAGAAGTCAGAGTTGATTACAGATAATTACAGTGAAGGCACATGAGAAATCGAGAACAGTATCAAACCTTTGAGAGGGATTACATACTGTAAGCAGGTTGTTGGTAATTGTGAGAGTCTATAGTGGTAATCTCAAGTCTGGTAGGAAAATGTTAACTGCAGCTAAAGTGAAAGCAAGTCAATTAGCAGCTAAAGTCTGGAATGACACACAGGAGCTGATAGGTGGCGCTCTGCTGAGCAACTGTTTGTTGTTGCTTAGTGTCGTACAGTAGTTGACAGGTGGAGTTGTGCTAAGCAGCTGTCCATTGCTGCTGGAAGTCTGCTGGCTGCCACCGGGCCGGTAAGCTGGGCTGTGCTGAGCAGTGCTGCACTGGGACTGAAAAACCTGTACTGTCTGCCTGGTCGGCAGGAAAAGGCCTCACAGTAGCATCAACGACAGGCCATGTTGTACTGAGTGGTGCTGCGCTAGGACTGAAAAACCTGTTCTATCTGCATGGTCAGCAGGAAAAGGTCTCAGTGGCATCATTGACAGGCGGCTTTTTTAATAAGCTTTAGTTTGCAGGTTAATATCTGAGTCACAGAATCTTCCATCAGAGGGGTGGCTGATTGTCCCCTGGGTCACATGATCTTGTCTTTATGGAGTAAGTGGTTGTCCCCCAGATCACGGGCTTGAGATAAATTGTTATTGGCCCAATTCCTTTGGAGTTACGAAACCATGCACATAATGAGTCAATTAGGTATGATTAAAACAGTGGTTTCAAACTCTTTCTTTCTACCCATATACCACCTTAAGCAATCCCTTACTAATCACAGAGGATCGATGGCACAGGGAATACTTAAAGTGGTATATGAGCAGAGAGAAAAATGTGGAGAACCACCAGACTCTAGAGTTTGGAGTTCCTCTTTTTATTTTACCAGAGGAATTTATTTTGTATGATCTCTCATAGAAACATAGAAGATAGGAGCAGGAGTAGGTCATTCGAGCCTGCTCTGCCATTCAACGAGATCATGGCTGATCTTAAAGTTCAGTACCCCGTCCCCGCTTTCTCTCCGTAACCTTTAATACCCCTATACTGAAAAAATAGATCTAATTCCCTCTTAAATATATTTAATGAACCTGCCTCTACTGCCCTCTGTGGCAGTGAATTCCACAGATTCACCACCCTCTGGGTCAAGAAATTCCTCCTCATCTCGGTCCTAAATGGTTTGCCTATTATCCTCAAACCATGGCCCCGGGTTCTGGATTTTCCCATCATTGGAAACATCCCATCTGCATCCACTCTGTCCAGTCCTGCCAGAATTTTATAGGTCTCTATGAGATCCCCTCTCAATCTTCTAAACTCCAGCGAGTACAATCCCAATTTGCGCAATCTTTCCTCATAAGTCATTCCTGCCATTCCAGGTATCAGCCTGGTGAATCGCCTCTGCACTCCCTCCATTGCAAGAACATCCTTCCTTAGATAAGGTGACCAAAACTGCACACAATACTCCAGGTGGGGTCTCACCAAGGCCCTGTACAGCTGCAGTAAGGTATCCTTGTTCCTATACTCAAACCCTCTTGATATGAAGGCCAACATACCATTTGCCTTTTTAACCGCCTGCTGTACCTGCATGCTCGCCTTCAGAGACTGGTGTACAAGTACCCCTAGGTCTCTCTGCACTTCCCCATCTCTTAATCTATTGCCATTCAAATAGTAATCTGCCCTCCGGTTTGTATTACCAAAGTGGATAACCTCACATTTATCCACATTGTAGTGCATTTGCCATGTATCTGCCCAGTCCCTCAATTTATCCAAATCACACTGGAGCTTCCCGAGCTGAGCTTCTCTCACCAATTTATCTTTCCATACTTCCATTTACCTTCAAGAATCCATTTCCTGATCACGTCTTTCTAGTCAAGATGAGTTTACCCAAATTCAGAGCTTATAATCCTGAATACTTTTGTCCTTTTTTATATCTATACTGAATCTAAACAAATCATGATTGCTGCTTCATGAATGTTCTTCCCCTCCCAAACCTTTCACTTGTCCAGGTAAATTCCATAAGACAGAGAAGTGGAAATAGGCTATGCAGCCCATCAAGTCTGCCCCACCATTTAATCATGAGCTGATCCATTTTCCCACTCAGTCCCATTGCTCAGCTCTCTCCCCATAATTGATGCTCTGGCTAATAAAGAACCTCTGTCTTAAATACACCCAATGACTTGACCTCCACCACCACCTGTACCAATAAATTCCTCAGATTTACCACCCTCTAGCTGAAGAAATTCCTCCATATTTCTGTCCTTGATTCTCCCACCATGGACCTTCCTAACATTTTGGCCAGCATAATTCCTCTCTTGCTACACACAGATGTAAAATGTTCTCTTGAATATATACTAAGAACTTAGCCCCATTATAACTGCCAACAATTCTGCCCGCTTTAATGCAAGGTGAGTGAAATGCACAATTACTAGCCTTGATATATTTGCATTGATTGGAAACTAGCTTAAATCACTCATCCTCAGACATATGAGGAAAAACTAACTACAATCTGCCGGAGGAACTTAGCAGGTCAAGCAACATCAGTGCAAGAATAAGAATGGTTAATGTTTTGTGCTGAAGCCTTTTATCAAGACTGGAAAAATGCTGATAAACACTGCAGAGAGTGTTTATCTTCAGATTCCAGCATCTGCTGTCTCCTGTGTATCCACAGCAGTATGATAATCCTTTCTTTCTTCTTTCAACCTACATGGTCTTATTTGCCAATTTTCTGTCATTCCTTTCTTTTTTAACCAATGTTCCTAAACTACCTCTTGCAGACACTGAGTGGCAACATTAACATGGCACCTGGGAGCACATTGTGCTGTAGAAACACCTACTGACCCTTGCTATTGCTTTCCCATCTTGTAATCTGTGTATGCCCATGTCATATTTTTGACTATGGCTGCACTCCTCAGGAATTGAATTGTTTACTTTCATGTGTACCAAGATACTGTGAACAACTTCATTTTGCATGATATCCAGACAAATCAAATCTATCTTTGAGTACAACTGGTAGTGCAAAAGGAAAGTTTAGAGTGTAGTACTACAGAGAAGTTGTTCAGTTGAACTAGGGCAAGGGCATCATCATTTTACTAATGAAAGACCTTTTGAGTAGTCCAATAAAGCAAGGAAGAAGTTCTCTTTGAATCTGGTGATGTGTGTTCTCAAACTTGTGTATCGTCTGCCCATTGGGAAGGGGAGAAGAGAGTGGGATGGGTCTTCTAATATGCCAGCTGCTTTCCCTAGAAGGAAGAAATGTAGACAGTTGACGGAAAGAGAGCTGCTTTGGATGAGATGGATTCACAGCTCTCTACAATTTCCTGCGGTCTCAAGCACCATAGCTCCTGCATCAAACCATGATTCATCCAGACAGAATACAGTAGACATGGAGAATTTAAAAAGATCATATCAATTTTCCTTATGGTTCTTAAGAAAGTCTAGGCATCGTTGTACCTTTTCTTGGTCATGGCATCAATGTAGCTGAATCAGGACAAATTGTTAATAATATTTGGACCCAAAAGCTCAAAGCTCTCTACCTCAGCACTGTTGATATAGACAGAAGCATGTCAATATTTCATTGAAGTCAAGACGATCCTCTTATTGGAGAACTAGCATTAACTTTATGTGTGTAATTTCTGCTGTAATTTCTGCTATAATGTGAATGCTCTGTAATTCAAAAAATATTTGTATTTCCAGGGTTTTCCCTTAGTTTTTTGAAATCCAACAGTTAGCAGCTCCTCTGACCCTGACCAAAGTGTCATATTTATAGGCATTGCAGATGAAGAATACATATTTACAGTCAGGAAATCAAATTCAATACCATAGTGCAAATGTGCACAGGTATTAACCACAGCCAGGACCACACCTGAGCTATACTGCCTTTTGACAAGATGCAAACAACTCTCGTGAATTGAACTGAAATTAGTTTCAATCCAAGACACTGATGGGGTCAAAGTGTTCTTCCAAGATGGAATGGATGATTCATGGCCATCTTTTAAATCACAAATACACAATCTTAAATCTACATCATGATTAGTACAAATCTCATAAGGACTATATGGAGTCAAACGGTCAAATCCCACTAAAGTCATTGAAGCATCCACGTGAAAACTTAAGTCTATAACCACCAAATATTTTTCTTCCCGATGACCTATACCTTCTGAACCTTTTATGAAAAGGTCAAGTTTCATAATAGTTTGATTTCTGTGTTCTTTACGTATTTTCACATTGTCAAATCGAACAGCAATTAATTTTTGACAAGCCCGATGCTCTTGAGGAGTTCCTTTTGCAGCTTTCTGTTGTTGAACGATTTCATGGTTCATTCGACCAAGAGCAAATTCAGCAAACAGTGCAAAACTAGAATCATTCACGACTGGTTTTTCAAAATCTTGGCAAATGCAAAAGTTCGGAGGAATCCTTGGAATGCTGACACAGGTCCTAGTTGGGGAAACTGGACTCAGTAAGCCGACAGTATTTATTCCATAATCCACATCATTCTCTTTCATGACCTCAGCATATGGCAATATACCTTGCAAGGTACGATGAACATCAAGGAGGCTGATCAACCTGCGTTGGTTTATGTGCAAGGATTGAATCTTCTCTTCACCCAGCAATCCGGCTGCTGCATCTGGAACAATGATAAAAAGTGTCGTGTGGAATAACTCTACCTGTGCTTCTGTGGTCATTGAAACAAACTGCCCATAGTTATTGCCATGATCTGAAAGAATGAAGGTCAGAGTGTTCTGTTGATTGGCTAAGAAAATTACGTGTTTGGCCAGGTCTTCATCTACTTGTTGTATCCTGAGACCAGTATATTCATGATTGGAGTCCAGCATAAGAAAGCTGAAGAAAGGCTTTTGCAGGAAGGAGAAACGAGAGATAAAGTACTCGACATACCGTAGAAGGTAGGTGTGTTGATGGATACCATTGTAACATAGAGTAGCGGGCCCATGAAACATATCCTTCACCCCATTTTCTTGAAGAATTTCACAGCTAGAATAAGAAACATCCATCCTGTCAATTCCATTTCTCTTTGCTGCTTCCAAGAGCAGCTGTGATCTTTCTGATAATGATGCTTTTTCCTTAAGTGCTCCCAGTTCTTTCACCAAACCCCAATCCCACTTCCAGCACATGTCTTCCAAATAAAGAGTCTCATATCCAAATCTTTTAAAGCTTCCAAGTGTTTTGTTGAAATCCACAGCTTTTGGTGGCAGATCAAATGAGCTGAACGGTTTAAGCGGATTGAAAGACTCACCGCCAAAGAGAGCCTGAAGAGACTCAAACGTCCGACTTTTTATACCTTGAACCAATTCAAAGTCAAATACTTGTCCGATTTTGAATACATTGGTGTTCAGATTTCTGAATGTCTCAATGGTTTTTGGTAGACTTCTATAAAAATGGTGTCTGGACACAGAATCCAAGAGTAAAATATTCACATTTAATGCAGGCTCATTTGTAAGTTTGTTAGTTGAGCTGTGCTGTGGTCGCAATGCAGGAGGCAGAATAAGAAGCTGTGACATCTTCCTTCCATCATGGCTGAGGCAACGTATAAAACAATAACCATGGTGATAGGTCCTCCAATCCACTAGCAACTCTTGGTTGATAAATGACACTGCTTCCAGTGTGGACTTAAACTTCAGCCACTGATTAACACCCACCTCTTGATTGTAAAATCCGATCATGACCGAAGATGATTCACTGCACAGGTCACGTCGACAACTTGCTTGGGGCTTTTCAGGGTTGTATTGCTTTGAGAAAACAAGAGAAAAAAAAGTCTAAGTTGCAAGTATGGAGGCGCGGTTTGCACAAAGGTATTATAGCGCCAGTGACCCGGGTTCAAATCTGGTGCTGCCTGCCTGTCTGTCAGGAATTTGTAAATTCTCCTCCTGTCTGTGTGGGCTTCTTCCGCATACACCAGTTTCCTCCTGTGAGAAACAGAAGTACCTTCACAGAATTTGCTCGGGACAAAAATTGAGAACAAAGAGCATTTATTATACAACAATGCAAAGTTGGGTGCTTCCCCTTACCCTGGGAATACACACATACGCTGGGGCTCACCCAACTTTTATACAGTTTATTTCAGTATAGAAGTACCCTCCCCCTTACATTCTTCTGCCTCCTGGATGAGTTTGGCATTAGGCCATCCTGTCTGCCTACGTGCTGTTTCTGAGAACTTGGAGGACCAGGGGGTATCCTGTCGGTGTCCCATCATGTCATTGTCCTTATTCACAAACCTGCCTTTGTTCTTATTCACACCTTCCCGACCCTCAGGGCTACAACCTTCTTATATGCAGAACTTGATAATTCTGTCTAAAAGGCTAGAAGACCCTTATCTTATTCAAACTAACTTTACTTCCTACATTCTATTATCTATCCTTATCCTATTCATATGGGTTTTTTTTTTTTTTCTTTGGCTTGGCTTCGCGGACGAAGATTTATGGAGGGGGTAAAAAGTCCACGTCAGCTGCAGGCTCGTTTGTGGCTGACCAGTCCGATGCGGGACAGGCAGACACGATTGCAGCGGTTGCAAGGGAAAATTGGTTGGTTGGGGTTGGGTGTTGGGTTTTTCCTCCTTTGCCTTTTGTCAGTGAGGTGGGCTCTGCGGTCTTCTTCAAAGGAGGCTGCTGCCCGCCAAACTGTGAGGCGCCAAGATGCACGGTTTGAGGCGTTATCAGCCCACTGGCGGTGGTCAATGTGGCAGGCACCAAGAGATTTCTTTAGGCAGTCCTTGTACCTTTTCTTTGGTGCACCTCTGTCACGGTGGCCAGTGGAGAGCTCGCCATATAATACGATCTTGGGAAGGCGATGGTCCTCCATTCTGGAGACGTGACCCATCCTGCTATAAGGGCTGTGGGTATCAGACTCCAGTTACCAATAAAAAGTCTAGTCCATCCCACACCGAACCAAGGTTGCCAAGTCTGAACCTGGGCATGGGAAGATTTTTGAACTCCTGAAGAAGTGTCTTTAACCGCCTGACCGTTGTGAGCATTGTCATTAACCAGTCTTTCACAAACGCTGCCTTCAGCAGCCAACGAGTAATCGAGAGCCAGGCTGTTTTGTTGAACTGTGGTTCGTATCTGTCGTCTTTCTTCAGCCCATAAATTCAGGGCCATCACTGTCTGTTCGGTGATGATCTCCAAGGCTGGAGTCTGATTAAATGATTTAAATGCCAAGCAGCTGTGGTGTTCTGGAGCAGCTTACGTCATTTACAACTGGAACTCCCCTTACAGTGGTGGTTCTTAACATTCCAAATGTCTGTGTGACCCAAAGGATGATTTACAGGAGACCAAGTTGGGGAGGGGTATTTCTTGTCACTTAACCTGTGAGTTGCAGCTTGTCTGGGAATATTAGCATAAGTATCACTGAACCTGTGAGTTGCAGCCTTTCTGAATATTAGCATATGTATTCACTCTATCTCTGCTACATGTAAAATCCTGACTAACATTCTGTCTGTCATTGTCCCACCATCTTCTTTGTGCTATCCCTTTAAAACTCCTCTTTTTAATACCTGTAGAGGTCAAAATACAAATCAAATCTACTCCTCTAGAGACGTTCTGTTCCCCTGGTCTATGTTGGGATCCTATATTAACCCATACCCCACTATGACTATACTTTATATCTGTGCCCTGTTTATATTCTAAAGGTAAATAATTGTCACCTCTGCTGCCCCTATTCCAGGATGACTTAATACATTGTGAGCAATTTGGTGATTTCCCAAAAATTGGGAACCAACAAGTAAACAAAACAGCAAATGGTAAAAACATTACAGCACTTTTTCCCGGCGTAGTGTAACTTTCATATCAGAAGGATGAAGGACTGCACGCCAGGTGGAGGGTAGATTATCAATGTCGTTAGTCTGTGGTTCAGCAGCTCGTTTAATTCGTTGGATGTGGCTCCATCCCTTTCGTTCGCACGGCAGTGTCTGTAATCAAAAGTACACAATAGGGGCCATCCCAGACAGGTTTTAGTTGTTGATCTTGCCATGCTTTTACATATACCCAATCACCAGGTTTAATAGAATGAATAGGATACTCCAGGGGTGGGCAGTAACAGCTGCATGTCTATTTTCTCTGTGAGCGCAGCCTGTTTGGCAGCTGCATCTGCCTGTCTGTTCCCCTGTGCTTCAGGACTGTCACCATTTTGATGGCTTCGTACATGAACTACAGCTATTTCCTCAGGTAATGTAAGAGCATCTAGAGATTGGACAATTAAGTTTTCATGGATCAACTTTTGTCCTTTTCCAGTTATCATTCCCCGCTCTTTCCAGATCTTCCCAAAGGTGTGCACTACACCAAAAGCGTATTTTGAGTCCATGTAGATAGTGCCCACCTTGTTCTCTAGACCTTGGAGAGCTCTACAGAGGGCATACAATTCACAAGATTGTGCTGACCAATGACCGGGGAGGCGACCGGCTTCAATCACCACTCCTTCTTTCCCATCCACTACACTATACCCGCTATAGCGAGTGCCATCAATGCAACGGGAAGATCCATCAATAAAGCACCTTTCACCCTCCTGTAAAGGCTCATCACTTAAATCCTCTCTAATTTTGGTCTGTAAATCTATTACCTCTAAACATACATGCTCTAACTCATTTATGGTATTGTCAGAATTTGGAGAAACCAAGAAAGCTGCTGGATGGTGTTCTTTAGTCAAATCATCCCTATCCATTAAGATCACTTTATATTTAAAAATTCTAGACTCTGTGAGCCACCTTCCAGCACGTTGTAAGAGAATATTGCGGACTGTGTGAGGGGTGTGAACTATCATCGAGGCACCAAACGTAATCTTTCTCCTGCATAGGAGAAGGCCACTCTGATATAAATAGCAGTGGCTGCGATGGCCAACCATGACAAACAAGGTCTAAAGCTTTTGACAGAAAAGCAACTGGCTGTCGACAGCCTGCCCTCTCTTGTGTTAGTACTCCGGTGGCTACACCGGCTGAGGGTAGGCGGCGGCGGCCCCGATCCGGGCAGGAACAAGGGGGAGGCGGCGGCTCCGGCCTCGGTCGAGTGAGGCAGGCGGAGGCCCCGGTCCGGGCAGAGAGGTGGAGGTGGTGGCCCCAGGCCGGGCACAGGGAGAGAAGCGGCAGCCCCGGCCCCGGTCCGGGCTGAGGGTAGGCGGCGGCGGTCCCGATCTGGGCAGGAGCAAGGGGGAGGCGGCGGCCCCGGCCTCGGTCGAGTGAGGCAGGCGGACGCCCCGGTCCGGGCAGAGAGGTGGAGGCGGCGGCCCCGGTCCGGGCTGAGGGTAGGCGGCGGCGGTCCCGATCTGGGCAGGAGCAAGGGGGAGGCGGCGGCCCCGGCCTCGGTCGAGTGAGGCAGGCGGAGGCCCCGGTCCGGGCAGAGAGGTGGAGGCGGCGGCCCCAGGCCGGGCACAGGGAGAGAAGCGGCGGCCCCGACCCCGGTCCGGGCTGAGGGTAGGCGGCGGCGGCCCCGATCCAGCCAGAAGCAAGGGGGAGGCGGTGGCCCCGGCCTCGGTCGAGTGAGGCAGGCGGAGGCCCCGGTCCGGGCAGAGAGTTGGAGGCGGCGGCCCCAGTCAGGGCACAGGGAGAGCAGCGGCGGCCTCAGCCCCGGTCCGGGCAGTATGGACCGACCTAGGAGGGGAGGCAGACCCCTCCAGCCCGGGTAAGAAACCTGCATAGGAGAAGGCCACTCTGATATAAAACCTACGACCCAAGGACCTCGCTGCCACGTCCCAGCTTGCTTGGCCATGGTACACGAACCATGGGTGTAAAGGGTGGGGCCAGTAATGCGCACACTGCACTCCACCTAAAAGCTCCTTTGCGCAGGCCCGACAGGTCCACGTCCTCCCCTCCACGTCCTCCCCCTCCACGTCCTCCCCCTCCACGTCCTCCCCCTCCACGTCCTCCCCCTCCACGTCCTCCCCCTCCACGTCCTCCCCCTCCACGTCCTCCCCCTCCACGTCCTCCCCCTCAAAAGATGCTCACAAACTCAAGCTAGCATGCTGGAACATCAGAACCATGCTAGACAAGGCTGACAGCCACCAACCTGAACGTCGATCTGCCCTCATTGCACATGAACTCCTCAGACTTGACATCGACATAGCCGCTCTCAGTGAAGTCCGCCTGGCAGATGTAGGCAGCCTCCAAGAACGCGGCGCAGGCTACACACTCTACTGGTCTTGCAAGCCTTTGGATGAACGACGCCTATCTGGTGTAGGCTTCATGGTCAAGAACTTCATTGCCTCCAAACTCGAAAACCTTCCGACAGGTCACTCGGACCGAATCATGTCCATGCGACTCCCCCTTCAAAACAAGTGTCGCATCACCCTCATCAGTGTCTATGCTCCAAACCTCCAGGCGGAACCAGCAGAAAAGGACAAGTTCTACACTGACCTGCGCAACCTCATCCAACGCACCCCTACAGCCGACAAGGTTGTCATCCTTGGCGACTTCAACGCTCGTGTCGGCAAAGACTCAGAAACCTGGCCAGGAATCCTGGGCAAGCATGGCGTCGGCAAATGCAACGACAATGGGCGCCTCCTGTTGGAGCTCTGCGCAGAACAGCGGCTTGTCATTACAAACACCCTTTTTCAGCAGAGGGACAGCCTTAAGACTACCTGGATGCATCCCCGATCCAAACACTGGCACCTCCTGGACTACATCCTGGTGCGAGAAAGAGACAAACGAGATGTGCTCCACACCAGGGTCATGCCCAGCGCGGAATGCCACACTGACCACCGGCTGGTTCGCTGCAAGCTCAACCTTCACTTCAAGCCAAAGCCCAGGAACAGTAAAACCCCCAGAAAGAGGTTCAATGTTGGAAACCTGCAGTGAACCCCACAGTGACAAGATGACCTTTTTAGTAGATTCTGGGGCAGCCCGGTCTAGTATTTTACAACCACCCGAGGGTGTTAAGATAGGGACAGTGATGATTTCGGGAGTAGGAGGAAGAGATTTTACGGTCCCTGTATTAAGGGATGTAAGAATACAAATGGGAGAGAAGATAGTAACGGAGGACATTCTACTAGTTCCCCAAGCTGGAGTTTGTTTGTTAGGATGAGATTTACAGGACCAATTGGCTATCGACACCAGACCACAGGAATCAGGTATCGGGGTTCAATTGTATGTATTAACCGAGGACGATCGGGAACTAATAAATCCTGGAGTATGGGCAAAAAGAAGCAATAGAGGAGTGTTAGATATTCCTCCCCTGCAAGTTACTTTAAAAGATCCTGAGCAAGTAATTAGACAAAAGCAGTATCCAATTCCGATGGCTGGCCGAAAGGGGCTGCAGCCAGTAATCGACCAGTTTGTGAAAGATGGTATACTCGAACCTTGTATGTCACCTTTTACTACCTCTACCCCTGAGGTGAACGACCAGTACATATCTAAATATTTAAAGGGACTTTCTGCCTCTCTATACGAATTAAAACAGAAGGGTTTATTAGCTCAAAGCCCACCCCTGGAGCATCCTATTCATTTTATTAAATCTGGTGATTGGGTATATGTAAAAGCATGGCAAGATCACCAACTAAAACCTGTCTGGGACGGCCCCTATTGTGTACTTTTGATTACAGACACTGCAATGCGAACGAAAGAAAAGGGGTGGACTCACATAGAACGAATTAAACAAGCTGCTGATCCACGGATTAAAGACATTGATAATCTACCCTCCACCTGGCGTGCAGTCCTTCATCCTTCTGATCTGAAAGTTACACTACGCCGGGAAAAAGTGCTGTAATGTTGTTTTTACCATTTGCTGTTTTGTTTACTTGTTGGTTCCCAATTTTTGGGAAATCACCAAATTGCTCACAATGTATTAAGTACTCCTGGAATTGGGGAAGCAGAGGTGACAATTATTTACCTTTAGAATGCAGACAGGGAGCAGGTATAGAGTATAGTCATAGTGGGGTACCTTATTTAGTATGGGTTAATATAGGATCCCAACATGGACCAGGGGAACAGAACGGCTCTAGAGGAGTAGATTTGATTTGTATTTTGACCTCTACAGGTATTAAAAAGAGGAGTTTTAAAGGGATAGCACAAAGAAGATGGTGGGACAATGACAGACAGAATGTTAGTCAGGATTGTACATGTAGCAGAGATAGAGTGAATACATATGCTAATATTCAGACAGGCTGCAACTCACAGGTTCAGTGATACTTATGCTAATGTTCGCAGACAAGCTGCAACTCACAGGTTAAGTGACAAGAAATACCCCTCCCCAACTTGGTCTCCTGTAAATCATCCTTTGGGTCACACAGACATTCGGAAAATTAAGAACCACCACTGTAAGGGGAGTTCCAGTTGTAAATGACATAAGCTGCTCCAGAACACCACAGCTGCTTGGCATTTAAATCATTTAATCAGACTCCAGCCTTGGAGATCATCACCGAAAAGACAGTGATGGCCCTGAATTTATGGGCTGAAGAAAGACGACAGATACGAGCCACAGTTCAACAAAACCGCCTGGCTCTCGATTACTCGTTGGCTGCTGAAGGCAGCGTTTGTGAAAGACTGGTTAATGACAATGCTCACAACGGTCAGGCAGTTAAAGACACTTCTTCAGGAGTTCGAAAATCTTCCCATGCCCAGGTTCAGACGTGGCTTTTTATTGGTAACTGGAGTCTGATACCCACAGCCCTTATAGCAGCTGGACTTGCTATTCTGGCCATTATGGTGCTCCCCTGTCTAAAGACTTGTGTCCAGTATTTAATTCAACGGACCCCTCATCAGATCACTATAACCCAAAGGATGTATGTTTCCCAAATTCTGTCTGATGATTCGGTGACTGCAGTTCGTTTACTGACTCACTGGGAAAAAGACCAAGTTTACAAGTAATACATTCCAGTTGAGAATTCACGAAGCGTAGCTGAAAGAAAAGTGAGGATTGTGAGAGATGAGTAAAACTAATATGAAAGATGAAGAAAACTAGTATGGATATATGTGTAAAGAATAAAGCCAGTATGAATAAGATAAGGATAGATAATAGAATGTAGGAAGTAAAGTTAGTCTGAATAAGATAAGGGTCTTCTAGCCTTTTAGACCAGAATCAGCAAGTTCCACATATGTAATTAGTAAGCCTTAGACAGAATTAGCAAGTTCAGCATAAGTTAGTAAGCCCTGAGAGTCGGGAAGGTGTGAATAAGGACAATGACATGATGGGACACAGACAGGATACCCCCTGGTCCTCCAAGTTCACAGAAACAGCACGTAGGCAGACAGGATTGCCTAATGCCAAACTCATCCAGGAGGCAGAAGAATGTAAGGGGGAGGGTACTTCTATACTGAAATAAATTGTATAAAAGTTGGGTGAGCCCCAGCGTATGTGTGTATTCCCAAGGTAAGGGGAAGCACCCAACTTTGCATTGTTGTATAATAAATGTTCTTTGTTCTCAATTTTTGTCTCAGCAAATTCTGTGAAGGTACTTCTGTTTCTCACAATGCTATGGGTGGTTGAAGATATGTTTTTCAGCCAAAAGTTAGTCATAGGAAACATTCATCACTCAATGAGCATTCATTTAAAAAGTGATGACCAACACCGAAAAACAAACACTGATGGGAATTTTAAAATATATCCCTTCTGTTGCAAATTCTCTCTCTCTCTCTCTCTCTCCATAGATCCTAACCTGAGCATTTCCAGCATTTTATGGTCTATCTCTTAATTCCTCTCTTTTTTTGTTTTCATTCTTAGTTCTCTAAAACCTTTGTCAGACAACTATTTAGTGACTGCAGTTTCACTTTCAACATAACAATGCCATGCAAACAATCCAAAACCCTGTGACCTTGGCCTCAGCAACCCCTCTACAACTGGATTCCCGACTTACTGTCCTCTAGGCTACAATCAGTGAGGATTGGTTACAGCACATCTTTCATGATTATTCTCATCAAAGAAGCCTTATAAGGGTGCCTACTCAGTCCCTCAACTATACATCCACGGCTGTGGTGAAACTCCGCTCAACCCTATATGCAATCTATTGGAGGCCAGATCTCAAATAACAATGAGTCTGAATATAAAAGGGAGAAAGAGGGACTGGTGGATTAGTGGCAGAACAACGACCCCTCTCTCAACATCGGCAAGATTACTGCTGGAGGGGTGGAATCCTCTCTCTTGTTCGCAAAAGTGGTACTGAGCTGGAGATAGAAAACAGTTTTAAGTTCCAAGGAGTAAACATCACCATCAACTTGTTCTGGCCAAGAGAGGGCCATAAAAGCACACCAGTGTCTCAAATCCCTCAGAAGAGTAAAATATTTTCCAAGGTATCTGTGTCCCTCATCCTTCTTCGGATGGACCACAGAAAGTATCCCTTCAGGATTCATTAGTGTGCAGTTCAAGAACTGCTCCACCCAAGACTCCAAGAAACTGCAGAGAGTTATAGCTCCAGCTGGGACCATTTCTCAAACCACACCACCCCCCCAACCCCTTCATCTCCATCTATACTTCCCACAGCCTTAGAAAAGTAGCTGACATCATAAAAGATTCATCCCATCCCAGCCACTCTCTCTTCACCCAACTCCCATCTGGAAGATTCACAAGTGTGAAATCACACACCACCAGGCTCAAAGACACTTATTTACCCACCATTATCAATCTCCTGAATAAACCTCAAACTTGTAAAATTATGTTGCCTTTGCTCTGTACTGACTGACCTTTCCCTGTAGCTTTGTGCTCAATGTTGAATTTTACTTGCTGCACTATGTATCAGTTGAATAGCTGGACTCAAAGCAAAACAAACTTTCTCATTACACCAGTGGTTCTCAACTTTTTTCTTTCCACTCACATACCACTTTGATAATCACTATGCCATTGATGCTCTGTGATTAGTAAGGGATTGCTTAAGGTAGTACGTGAGAGGGAAGGGAAGGTTGAGAGTCACTGCTTTAGACCCAATTGTTATTGAAATATTTTGCTTGAGAAAAATTATCATTGGCCCATTTTCTTTGGAGTTATGAAACCGTACACAAAACGAGTCAATTAGGTGTGATTAAAACAGTGGTTTTCAAACATTTTCTTCCCAACCACATACCATCTTAAGCAATCCTTTACTAGTCACAGAGCGGCTATGGCATAGGGATTACTTAAAAGTGGTATGTGAGTGGAAAGAAAAAGGTTCAGAATCACTGAGTTACACCTTAGTACATGACAATATATACTTGAACATAAACTGTTCAAAATACTACAGCCATTTAACTCAACTTTACTGTTTAAAGTTCATTTCAAGTGTTTTCAAAGAGTTAATAATTTTTAATCTAAATAAAGGTTATTTACTTAATTTAAAATTCATACCTTTATCACACAAATCATATCTGACATTTGGTGTGAACAGTTGGCAGGTTTTTTATCTGCAAACAACTCTTTCATGATGCGACAGGAACCCGGTACAAAATCTGCTCGATGACAAGTGACCTCATCCTGTAGCATCTCCATCTCGGACTGCAGCCTAAAAACTGGACAGGTGTCATCATCCACGGAAGTGGTGCTGCCGCTGAGGTTCTGCTTATATTGAGAAGTACACAGAATAGCAGGTTAAGGGCAAAGAATTAATAAACACTCTTATATCAGCATCAATTGTCAAAAATTACTTTGACCATAACTTCTCTCCAAATCAGACATTCCATGAAGGAGCATCTAAGATGAAAGGGCATAAGTAGAAGGTGAGGGGGCTGGGATTTTGAAGGCACACTCCCATTGACTATTTCTCACCATATCCTTATATGGTGAGTCCATATCCTTTTCCATGGGCTTCCTAATAACATATTGCATAATGATCATTATTCTCCAATGCAGGGGTGGCCAAACGTTTTTCATTTTGGGCCACATTAAAAAAAAAATAAGGGGCTACAGATCAAACAATATTGCAGTTTTCAATGAGTTATACTGCAAGCAAAACTATTTTTAGACTATAAAACCTGTGTACAATCTAAAATGCATTTTTTAATCAAATAAACTAATGTATATACTCGTATAATAGTTGATCACTTTTCAACCCCCTATTTTTAGCCCAACCGCCCATCCATCCAAATTCCTGATGCCCCATATGCGGACTGACCACCTGGTCCAGGCCATTTGAGCTCCCAAAACCTTGAACAACACAGGTACTCCCTTCAAAAGTAGTATCCGGGTCAAAGTCAACATCCAATTTTGACAGGAAAAACTAGTCCCCAAAACTCAACTATTACATGAACAACATTACTGAACAGTTTAACTGCTGACATTATAGTAGTTTATTGATGAGCTCACATATTACAGTAGGCATTAATGTTAATTAAAAGTAATACTATAAATCTCTTTCAAACTCTGGCAGCATCATCTAGTGTTGAAACTAAGAAATGCAATGGTAGCCTTGAAGTTGTTCAAAATGGCAGTGGCATCTAGTGTTGAACATAAGAAGTACAATGTATATACAGTGCAATTTATTGTTTGAGACTCTCACCCCTTTCCCACCGCCAACCCTCCAAGTAAGCAGTAAATTTACCGGGCATGTTGCACCCAGAGAGTCTTTCCCAATGATTTACTGGGTTCATTGAGAACCCAGCATTTTAGGGGGGGGGGGGTGTGTGGGTGGCCTACAGCAGTGATGTCACAAGTAATGTATTGTGTAGAGTGCTCTGACAGCCCTACCGATGGTCCAGTTATATTTCACAGCACACTCGGTTGCACTCTGACAACCCCACTGACCACGCAGTTATATTTCACAGCATGGCTAGCTGTGCACTGACAGCCCTGGTGGCTGTGCTGTGATAGCCAGGGCTGGCACTACCATTAGGTGAACTAGGCAGCTATTTGTATCGGGAAGGATTGTGGCTGTCACGTGTCAGCACTGCCCCAACCTAGTCAGAGGACATACTAGCTGACAATCAAGGTTTGGTCCCACCCCACCCATTAGTGCATACCTTGCCTTTAGTCCCATGTAAATTACTTGGACTGGACTCTCCAGTCTGCCTGTAGGCTTTTGCAATTTGATTAACCATCCAAGCACTGAGCCATTAACCTCAGCTAACAACCTGGGCTGGACCCTCCAGACTATAAAGGTGCCATGTGTTCTTTGTTCTCTCTTTTTTGCCAGCTTCAGTTCAAGCCGAGAAATGTGCAAGGGTGCTAGAGAAACTGTTGGTAAGATGTGCACCGTTTAAAGGGTTGGGAGCTTTTAATTAGTGTCTCTTATAGCATAGAGCTGTGCCTGCATTGAGTCAAGGGGTGGTGGGGCATCATAGTGATTTTTCCTTGATCATTGTATGCACCAGCTCATTGCATGTGTGTGTATTTTGTTCTGTTGGAATCTAGGGGTTAAAACATTATGAAAGAAATGATTAATTAATAAGTTTATATTTACTGCATGGTTCAGGGGAAAAGAGGAATGTGATGAAGTGGCAATCACAGCATGGAGCAAAGTTGGCTGAGCAAAATGGTCTGTTCCCAAAATACAGGGAGAGGAAATGCATAAAACGATTTAGGAGGAATGCTCAAACTGAAGGAGGTGGTGAGTAGCACAGGAGACACAGGCCAGATCAGAACAAAGAATGGCCTGCAAGAAACAAAGGGAATGGAAAACCAGTCTAGGAGGAAGATTAAGGCAGGAGGAGGTGTTAAAGAGTACAGCAGAAACTGGCCAGACAGGAACAGAATGGTGATTAGAAATATCTGGGGATGAATTAATTTCTGATCAAAACAACAGGATAGTCTGGCCTGGAGGATTAAGATGGGAGTGCTACACCCCAGATATCTGCAAAACAGGAGATGACTTGTGATAACCCTTATGCAAAAAGATCTAGCAAAGGAAGACAACTTTTGTTCTGTATGATAATGAAATCTAGCAAAGGAAGCCAACTTTTGTTCTGTATGATAAGGTTGATCTATATAAACTGAGCCGACTGGACAATAGGGGTCAGTCTTGGGGAATAGCTCACTGTGCAGGTGACCTATGAACTAACGACTGACCCAGAGCTCTGTTAAGTTTTATTCTTGTGCTGTGTAATAAACTGACTGTTGAACCGAATACCTTCTCCTATCACTTCATTCAAAGAACACGCTGGACTCAGACCACACATAGACTAAATTAAGAGTAAGGTAAAGCCAGAGTCCGACAGTTCCCACGCTATTTTTCCACGTTTGCTATTAATTGTAAGCATGTTTCAGTGCCACCATTACTTACCTACAGCTGCATATGTTACCATTTCCCACACTTGCCTTCTGTAAATAAAATCTTTCCCAACCAAAACTGTGTTCAGACCTACCAAACCTGTTTCCTCATTCACAATTGGCACTGCAAGCAGGTTCTCAGGGGTCTTCGCTGGACACAGGCGTGGGGAAATATACTGGAACGGGGGCAAAAAAGCCAATGCAGACACTGAGGATAGGATTCCCAGGTGGATAAACAAGAGGAAGGGATTAGAGCGCTTGGCCAACATCCATTGTAAACCAGTGGACTGGTCTGAACAGTTTGATGCACATGGTGAGAAACTGGGGCACTATGTGGTCTCCCTCCTTAAGAGGCAGGGTTCTCTAAGGCCAAAGGGAGTCAAAGGGGTGCCTTTTGGCTGTTTGTGTCCTTCCTGAGATGCCAGGTCAGGATTACTAACTAGATCTAGCTAGCACTTATGGAGCCAGAAGGACAGGAAGTTAGAAGAGCTCCGGCAGTGCTGCCGCATGCTGCAGGAGGCAGTCCAAGCTGCCCAGTCTTGAGCCAACAATCTCGAGGACAAGGGACTTGAAGTCACCTGCAGGCTAATATAGCTGCAGCAGGCGTGAGCAGCCCACAGGTCTGGCTGGCAGCCAGTCCCACAAAACATCCGAGCCCTGGTCCAGCATGGTAACAAGCTAGATGCATGGCTGGGGATATATAATTAAACTGACTAGGAGGGGGTACCCAAGGAGCATAGGTCCCATAACCACCAGTCCCCTATGCACCTGAAACCCTCCATGCTCAACCCATCACCATGCGGTCCCAGGTCCACTGCCGAGAGGAGGAGGAGGGAGGATGCAGCTGACCAAGCCGCAGTGTGGCATGCCCATGGTCACTCCGAGACGACAGAGACCTGGGATTTCTCCCTAAAGGAGTTGACTCAACAGGTGGGTCCCTACTGCCAACCACCAGGCAAGCACCAGGCCAGGTGGCTGCTCTGGTTGTGGGATGAGGGGGCCCTCAACTTGAGCCTCTCTCTTTAAGAGGCAAGCACTCTGAGGAGCCACTCTGACCAAAAAAGGATCAACAATGCACTTTGGGTACCACAGACAGAGATCCAGGAATGCATTACCCTGTGGGATCGAGTAGTAACCGCAGTGAGGGTCTGGTACCTCACCCTCCTAGAGTGGGATCTACATGGGCACCCGCAATGGGGTGCGGTCAGTGAGGGCATTTGCGTTATTAGACAGTGGGCACTGGTCAATGGCATCTACCAGGGAATCTGTGACCGTAATTTTTTTTTAGAAAATACCAGGTGTCCAGTGCCCTAGCAAGATACCTGGTCACCACCGTGCGCTCCAATTTAAAGTCAGTGGTCCTGCCCCTCATGGCACCGGCTAATGAGAAGACCGTGCAGAATGCCATCATCTTCCTGGAAGGGCTAGAATACACGCAGTGGGGGCACCCACCCAGGTCCATAGAGCAGAGGTAAGGCTGGAAACATATTCCCTCCCCACTTTAAACACAGGCAGCCTTACTTGGATACGCTGCACACAGGGGTGGACTCCTGTGGAAGGAGCTTTGTGGGGGAAAAAAGCCAGGGGAAAACCCACAACCACTCTGGGATAAAGCCCAGGGCTGCCTCGCCAACATTGATACTGCCTCTGCTCCTCTCCCATTTGAAACAGTCTCTCCTGCCCTCAAGGCTAAGCTCAGAGACCAGCTGAGACAGAAACTTTCTCATCCGCGCCAGCAGGAACCCTCGCCCACGGGGCGGCAGACCCCCCCCCCCCCCCAATAAGATAAAGGCCAAGGCCCCGGCACATTTGAGCCATAGCCCACTCCCACCTGGGAGACCCGAGTCCACAAATATCTGTAACATTCTTAATTGTGCCTTTGCCTGAATGCATTCCAGGGATCAAGGCTTTAAAGGAACAGGGGCAATTTTATGTTTGGGGTTGCACAGGCCACAACTGTAGCTGGGACAGCCAAAGGGGAACCAGTTATTGTCCCCCCTCCCTCCAAGATTGCCTGTAGCCCACAGTACAAACCTTGCAACATATAACCATATAACCATTTACGGAGCAGAAACAGGCCATGTTGGCCTTTCGAGTCCGCACCGGTTCACTGATTTTGTGCACCTTCTTCAGGCATTGGTCCCAGTTGATCTTCATTCAATAACGATGGGCGAATTCAATGCAGGTAGAATCTTATTGAAATTGAAAGTAAGATTGTTGTCCTGGCACCACACAACCAGATTCTTGATCTCCATCCTGCTTTCTGACTCATGCATTAGCTCTGTCTGTCCAAGACACAGATTCCAAGAATGAACATTCTACTCAGAAAACAACAGTTCGCTATAGATGTGTTGTGACCCTGAACCAACCCACAGCTAACTTACTAAGAATACAGATACAATATTTTAACTCTACAATTTACCTTACTAATATTTATATATAGAGAGAAATATAGTTTAACATTAAATTATATGTTAATACAAATCCTTTACACCTGCTTCTGGTTTTATATTTGACATTTTTTGCATTTATATTGGAAAAGATTAAATATCCAACTTTTTGCTTTGATATTTATGCCTGCAGCTGTGATATGCTCCATTGAAAGAATACTTTCTTGACTCAAGACTAACTTAATTATATATGTAAAAGAATGCTTTCTTTTCCATCCCATTTCTCCAGTTCAATTCACAAGAGCAATTTGCAGTTACTTGGGACAAGAGACAAGACAAGACATATTCCACTGTTTAATCTGCTGCAATGTCCAACCTATTCAACCTCTCCCAGAGGTGTCAATTGCCCAGTGTACCATTGTTTCAGAAGACCTTCACATGCTAATCTCCTCCCTCAGGAAATGAGGCTGGGGGGGGGGTTCAATTCCCCAGCCAGAAGGTCTGGTTTCTAGGAATACAGTGGTTTTCAACCAGAAGGTCCGGTTTCTAGGAATGCAGTGGTCCTCAGGCTAAAGAAATAATTCTGAGACTCCAAGAACAAAACATTGAATTTTGCCAACCCCACAAATAAAACAAGACACCCAGGGCTTCGTGGTTCCAGCACATACCTCACATTACCATGCTCTTTAAACCACCCTATAGGGTCTCCTGTAAGAAAGCCACATTTTTAATGGGACGAGAACAGGCTATTTTTGACACAGCAAAGCAAGCTATGAACAAGCACAACCACTCGCCTCCCCACAACCCCCCCACCGCACCACTGAAAGGCAGGTATTCCTTGGCCGGTGAGTCAGTCGCCGAATGAAACCTCTGGCAGAAGATCCAAAGGTGCAGTGTCCCACTAGGGCTTCTGGACAAACCGTTCCATACAACCCATTCGATACCAGGGCATCAACCAACACTTCCCTCAGGGTCGCTTATGATTTTGCTGGCATCTTTACAGTGATACTGAACTGACAACTGACCAACAAGACGGGGTAAAACACAGGATTCTGTTGACCCCGTGGTTAAGTGAAAAAACACACAAACGCTAGAGAAACTAAGCAGGTCAAACACTGCCTTTATGTAGCAAAAGTGAAGACACATCACCAACGTTTTGGGCTTGAGCCATTCATCAAGGTGTGGGGGAACATGAGAGATGTCTGAACAAAAGGGAAAGGGGGGTGGTGAGGGTGGGAGATGATAGGTAGAGAGAGGGAGAAACACTGTGGGGGGGGGGAGGTCTAGGCTAGGTGGAGAGAGAAAGGAACTGGAATAACTAGTTAAATGGGGGGGGGAGGGGGAAAAACTGATTAATGGAATACAGTGCCCTGATGAAAAATGAAGTATTGTTGCTCCAATCTGCAGGTGGGTTAGTGTGAAATGCCATGGACAGGCATGTGAGCTTGAGAGTGCGACTCAGAATTAAAATGGTTGGCTATGGGGAGGTTGCTTTTGTTGCAGACAGAGAGGAGGTGCTGGGTGAAGTGATCTCCTAATCTGCAACCGGCCTCTCTGATATAGAGAAAGCCACAGAGGGTGCACCAGATGCAGTAAATTAGTTATTTGGAGGTTCAGGTGAAGTGTTGCTTCACCTGAAAGGTCTGTTTGGGACCTCGGACCATGGTGAGGAAGGAGGTGTGGGTGCAGGTATTACAGCTCCTATGACCACAATGGAAGGTGCTGGGGTGGGGGTAACGACAATGGGTCCTTGCAAGATCTCCATCTCCTTCTCTCAATTTCTCTGTCTCTGCCGCATCTGCTCTCAAGATGATGTCTCCCAGTCCAGAGCTTCTAAAATGTCTGCCTTTTTCCACAAACATGGCTTCCCCTCAACCACTATTAACTCAGCCCTCACCCACATCTCCTCCATTCCCCGGTCATCTGCCCTAGCCCCCCCCACCCCTAGAAACCATAAACACAGAATCCCCCTCATCCTCATCTACCACCCCACCAGCCTCCGCATCCAACACATTATCCGCTGGAATTTCCACCATTTACTACAGGATCCCACCACCAGACACATTTTTCCTTCTCCTCCCCTCTCAGCCTTCCATAGGGACCACTCCCTCCATGACTCCCTTGTGCACTCTTCCCATCACCTCCACGGCAGTCATAGGAGGTTTAACTTGCAAAGTTTGTAAAAATCTTCTAGGTTAGCAATTTTGCCTTAATCTTGCAATTTAAAGTCAATTTAGCAGTTTCAAGTTTTGTGCTTTTCATTTTTTTTAAACAAAATATCTGTTTTTTTAAAATCTAAGTTGGCAATTTTTTGGGGGGTGCAAGTAGTTGGCCTTGACTAAGGTGCAAAATAGTCTGGCACCAGCCCTGCTTATACCCCCACTACAGTTTCACTGCCGGAGACAGACTCTGGTTTAAAATTGCCTGGGACCCATGTGCACTCTGCTCCTTGTCTCAGGAAGTTGTTTTGGGTCCGAATTCCAACATGCACTTGTTAGAAAAGTTGTAATGTTTTCAAAACCATGGCACTCTTTACCTATGCCAAGCTGTCGGACAAATTCAGCTCAAGTGCAGCTACACATCTGCAGAGTGTCCCAACCAATACGCGGCAATCAGGGCTGTCCAGTGAGCGAGTGAGGGGTTCGGGATAGCGGCTCCCTGAGGGAGGGAGATTGGGGAGGGGGGGCCTTGTGAGAGTCCCGCTGACTGTATAGTTATATTTCACAGCATGGCCGGCCACGTTGTGAAATATAACTGCCAGAGTGACGCGAGCACACAGGCACTAATGGTACCCGGTAAGTTGAGCAGACCATTCACACTGTCACAGAGTGATTAACAAGTTAACTCAGCTAGGCTCTGACACCTGATCCCACCAGAAGTCAGAGCCTGGCTGAATTTAACTCACCCTGCCCAGTTGGGACGTTTCACATTGCGCAATTACTGGGAGCAGACCCGTTACATTAGCTGGTAAACCCTCACGGAATTAGCAGTATGAAAGGGGCTTTTGTTCTAATGGGCCCCTCAAAAATGGGCAATGGGCCGCAGTTGATCTGGGGGCCATAGCTTGGTCATCCATGCTCCAATGGAAGCAGAATTTTCAACTTCAAGTTTATTATCTGACAACCAGACGAAACAGCATTTCTCTGGACCACAGTGCACACAAGATACACACCCCATAATAATCACATACATCATGTATTAAATAAATACATCTAAATATTTTGGAATAATTTACTCAGTTCATCAATCTCACACCCTGTAGGAAGAAGCTATTTCCCAGCTTGGCAGTGCTGATTTTTATCCTCCTGTATTTACTTCCTGATGGTGGTAGACCACAGATAATTTGTGTTGGATGGAAGGGGTCTTCTATAATTCTTTGAGCTTATTTAAGCAATGCTCCCGGTGAATATGGTCAATAGAGGAAAAGGAAACCCCAATGATTTCCTTAACCCTCTGGATTGACTTCCATTCCAGTGCTTTGCAGCTAACATACCAGATAGGACACTCCCAATTGTGGTTCTGTAAATTGTTGTCAAGATGGGGGCTGGTAGATTTGCTCTCCTCAATCTGCTTAGGACGTGAAGGCATTGCTGTGCCTTCCTAATGAGGAGTTGTTGCAGATACAGGATAGGTCATCTGCTATATGCACAGCAAGGAACTTTGTGTCTCAACTCTCTGCATGATGGAACCATTGGTATATAGTGGAGACTCCTTAAACTTTGTCGTCCTGAAATCCACAATGACCTCCTTTATTTTGTCCACATTGAGACTCAGGTTGTTGTCCTCACACCATTTTACAATCTCTTCTCATCATTGTTGCGAATGAGGCCAACTACTGTTGTATCATCCACAAACTTGACGATTCTGTTTGAACTGAATCTGTCAGTGCGGCCATGAGGCATGAGATTTTGCAGCAGTTAGTCCTGCTGCCCCAGAGCTTCCGGGATTGAACTTCGATGTGTAATATGGGGGCTACTTAATGTGAAACTTGTACCTTCTCCATATGACCACTTTAATTTCCATGAGACCACAAATATAGGAGTGGAATTATCTAATTTGGCCCATCGTGTCTGTCTCCCTATTCCGTCATGACTGTCTATTCTTTTCAACCCCCTTCTCCTGTCTTCTGTTCGTAACTGTTCAACCGATTTCACTGTATGCCTCAAAGTACAGTGAAACCTCATCCTTAATAGATTCTAACCAACCAACTACTGAAGTCAGGCTATCTATAATTTCCTGTCTTTTGCCTCACTCCTTTCTTAAAGAATGAAGTGACGCTTGCAATTTTCCAATTCTCCAGCACCATTCCAGAATCTAGAAATTCTTGAAATTCCTCCACAATTTCTTCAGATCCACCTTTCAAAATGCTGGGGTGTAAATTCATCTGGTCTAAGTGATTTATCTGCCTTCAGGCCTTTCAACTTCCCCCTATTTTTTCTTCCTGTTCCGTCTTTAAGACACTTTTAAAATATTTGAATATGTCTAGTTCCATCCTCATTCACGAGTTAACCTATATATTAACCAACTATTAGTTTCTTATCAACAATCCTGCATTCTTTTTATTAACCAAACCACACCTCTCCATCTGCTTCAACAAATTTCTGTTCTCTATATTTGGTATAATTCAATCCCTGTTGAAATGGGATTCTGGGCTGAAAAATCAAAAGGAAAACTCTTGACTGGCTTGAATTGTAATAAACACAAAGGATTAGGATTGTCAAACAGAAATAGGCTGCATATTTTGTAATGTGTTTCTCCCCTCCTATGTTCCCAAATCCTTTCTGTCATAGCAAGCCACTACCATGAAGAGTGCTGGAATACAATTACACAAAGCCTCCCCAACTGCAATTTTTACCATCTAGGAAGCATTTGAGAGTGGCTGATGGAAGTAAGTCACAACCTACAAAGCTCCTGCAAATTGTGTTAATAAAGTATTATTTAATTGCAATCCAGGTGCTGTCATACCATTTGATTATAGTTGGCAATGCTTTGAAGTAACAGGAGTGAATTTTGAAGTGTTAAAATGCATAACAGGAAGGCTAAAAGTATGCAGCATCCGCAGAGGCCTACCCCACAGACTGAAGCCTCAGCCTTGCTTGATCCTGTCTCCCCAGCCAACTCACTGTCAGACCAGGAAGAACAGGTAACTGACATTGAGCGGCTAAAACTAGCAGTGCTGACTGAACTTCAAAGTAATTGTAGACACCATTAAAATGGAGATAAGAATATGTATTGGAGAAGAACTGGCTGCCCTTAAGTCGGTGCTACAGACTATAAAAAAGCAATTCATGGCCGAAAAAGTATCTACAGGCACCAAATTTCAGAGAAATTAAAGATACTGTTGGGGAGATGGAACATTCAACATCAGGATGTACCAGTGACATCTACTCAATGCAAAATAATTAAAACTCTCACAACCGATAAGATAAAGCTGGGAAACAGATGTGAAGATTTGGAAGCGAGATCCCGGAGAAATAACATCAGGATAGTGGGGGTTCCCGAAGGAACTGACAGCATGAGTAAAAATGCAGTATCAGCTTTATTAGAAGCGGCATTTGGATTGGATAAAGAGCCACTGGTGGACTGAACACACCGCACCCTAAGGCTAATACCAGGGCCGGAGAACCGGCCATAGGCCATATTGGCCAGACTTAACTATTACAGTGACTGAGTGGATGTCCTATGCTGTACCAGAGAACACTGGGAGGTAAAACTAAAGGGAATGACGATCTCTGTTTTCCTTGATCTTATGGCAAAAATGACCCAAGCCCGAGCAGCATTCAACGATGTCAGATGGGAACTGCTTATCCTGCAGCGGGGTCTGATATGGGTTAATCTACCCAGGATGACTATGGATCACCTATGACAATGAGGTAAAGGATTTCCTCACAGCTGAAGAGCGAGAGTATATGTCAAGATATTGAAAAACAACTGAAGTGCAATGGAGCACTGTCACTTGTTGGGCATTCTTATCTTGTAGTTACCAAACTTGTAAGGTGGAATTCCAAGACTTTTATAATACGGCTTTACTACGGTTAAATATATAAGCAGATTATTGGGCTGAATGATGGAGAGTTGACTGAACTGCCTTGCAATATGCCTGCAAACCTAATTCAAAATTCACGAGAGGGACAGTTATGTTTTTTTTTATACTTAAGCTCACTCTCCAAGTGCTTGACATTTAGGGGCAAGGATGTTTGGATCATGTGAATGTAAAATGTTGTCCCCATGGCTTTGTCTTAATAGAGATGAGTGTAGTAAGTATGTGGGTGTGTATGCAGATTTGTGTGTATGTTGGGGGGGGGGGGGGTGCATCAGAGTTAGAAGAACCACCTTGGTGCTGGTTTTCTATTAGGGCAGTACACCCCACAAAATCTAAATGTATAATCAATCCAATGAATCCAAGCACTCCTGGCAGGGGCACGCTTGTCAGATATATCAGTTGGAATATCAGAGGAATGGGAAGCCCCATCAAAAGATCAAAAGTTTTCTCCCATCTGAACAGGTTAAAACGTGATGTATAGTATTTTTGCAAGAGACTCACCTTTGCATTAAAGACCACTTAAGTCTATGAGTTCCATGGGTACGTCAGGCTTTTCATTCCAATTGCAACTCTAAATCACGAGGAATAGCTATCTTAATAAATAAAAATGTGCAATTTGTATCATCTGATGTGACAGCAGATAGAAATTAAAGATCTACCATAGTGGCTGTTTAGCTTTTGCATAAACAGGGCCTACTGGTCAATGTCTATGCACCCAACTTCAATGTCGTCTCATTTGCTAACACGCTATTAAGTAGGCTTCCCTCGTAAGATATCCACAGTAATTTTGGAGGGGGGGGGAGGATTTAAATTGTGTTCTACATCTGCTTCTAGACCAACCTAACTCCTGCAGCACTTCCGAATCCACCATGGCCAGGTCATTTTCTGATTTCACACTACAGAATGGGCTGATGACCCTTGGAGATTTCACAATACCTCAACAAAAAAAAATTTCATTCTTTTCCAAAGTTCACAATTCATATTCTAGGATAGAGTATTTCTTTTTGGATGGCTCCCTCAATCCATGTGTCGTTTTCTCAGATTATTCCAGAATTGTGATTTCTGATCATGCTCCATTATTATTAAACCTTCAACTACCCAATCATCCCATTAACCCACCTCGCTGGAGACTCTTCTTCTGACAGATGAAAAATTTTGAGAACACATATCAGACTCTATCAGTAATTTCCTCTCTCATAATCTAAAGGAGTCAACCTCCTATTCCCTACTCTGGGAGTCAGTTAAGTGTTATTTAAGGGGTTAAATAATTCACATAACTCAGCTTCATTAAATAAGAAACACACTGGTCGGATCAATGAACTAACATCCGCTATTAGTGAAATGGATCAACTAATTGTGGTTTGTCCATCCCCAGAATTAGACAAGCAATGTCTTGATTTACAAGCGGAATTTGATCTTGTATCAACTACACAGTGGAGCAGTTATAATGCAAACTCGTAGTTCACATTACCAACGCGGGTAAAAGGCAAACTGTCTATTGGCCCACCAATCGAAATGTCAGGCTGCATCAAAGCTGATACTCCAAATTAGAGACCCCTCTAATACATACATCTGATCCCACAGAAATCAATGCTGCCTTTAAATCTTTCTGCTCGTCGCTCAACAAATCCAAATACACTTCTGATGACACCAAAATGAACCAATTTCTTAACAATCTTACAATTCTGATCATTGACTTTAACCGAGTTAAGAAACAGGATGCCTCACTCACTTTGGATGAGATTACACTGCTGATTAAAGCAATGCAGTCTCATCGAGCTTCAGCCTCTGACAGATTTTCAATGGAATTTTTTAAAAGTTTACTGATAAACTAGCCCCATTATTATTATCAGTGTCTAATGAAGCGAGGAGTTTTACTGACTATTTTAAACCAAGCATCAATAATTTTTCTCTTAAAGACAAGGATCCTATGTCATGAGGCTCCTATAGGATCATTATCTCTATTTAACTTTGATGGCTAATGTTAGCCAAGGTGATAGTATCTCGACTAGAAGGAATGTTACCAAAGGTCATATCTGAAGTGCAGAATGGTTTCATAAAGGAGCGTCTCTTGTCATTTAACATTCGTATGATCTTCAACATCATTTACTCTAAACACTCTGTCACTAATGGGCAGAATAAACTTAGTCAAAATGAACATATTACTGAGATTCCTTTACTTGTTTCAAACTATTCCCTTTATTCTTCCAAAATATTTTTTCATCTCGCTGGACAAATAATTTCCGCCTTTATTTGGAATGGGTACGAAAGCATGATTGTAAAATTGTAAGGTTAGTGGAGGACTCACTCTTCCCACCATCTAATTTTACTACTAGGCAGCACATCTTCTTTGGCTTGGCTTCGCGGACGAAGATTTATGGAGGGGGTAAAAAGTCCACGTCAGCTGCAGGCTCGTTTGTGGCTGACAAGTCCGATGCGGGACAGGCAGACACGAATGCAGCGGTTGCAAGGGAAAATTGGTTGGTTGGGGTTGGGTGTTGGGTTTTTCCTCCTTTGCCTTTTGTCAGTGAGCTAAATTACTGGTACATTCCCCTGAGCTCTCCTGGAGTAAACTGGAATAGTTGTCTTGTAAATCATCGACTTTGCCCACCATGGTATATTCTTCATGGTCTTCAAAACCCTCTAACCACACCAACAACCCCAGTGGTACTCAATAGGGTAAAGATTTGGTACCAGATTAGATGTCACTTTAAGTGGGCAGTGACATCTGTTCAGCGACCTTTAAATAACAATCACTTATTTTCGCCTTCAGTCACAGAACCTGGCTATGCCCCTGGTCACACACATATGGCTTACCTGCTTCACACTTATTTTGTTACTTTCAGATTTAACATTTTATTTCAAAGGCTTTCCCAAACTTCCCTATTAGCCAAGCATCTAATCTTGTGGCACTGGAAGTCTGATAGGAGTTAGAACCATAGAACACTACAGCACAGGAAAACAGGCCATTCGGTCCTTCTAGTCTGTACCAAAATATCATTCTGCTAGCCCCACTGACCTGTCCCCATTCTATAACCCTAACCCGCCAGACCTCTTCCTTCCATGTATCTATCCAATTTATTCTTAAAACTTAAGAGTGAGCCCGCAATAGAATAGGTTCTTCGATTACACAGTGGATTAAGGATAACGGTTTCTTTATTAAACTGGAGAAAATCAAATACACATTAAGAGGGTCCACCAGAAACATTTTCCACAAATGGCAACCCTTTATGCTTTTTTTCTCTGAATTATGAGTGCTTACGGAGTAAAAGACCATCTGTGAGACAGTTGTACCAGTACAAATGGTAATATACCGATGATACTGTCAGCAAAGGTGGCAAGAGGGTCAGGGAGTAGGGGGGTCTTGGTGTGTATTTGCAGGTGTACGTTAATGTTTGTGTGTGTTGGTATTTCTGTTAAAAAAAATAGCACGACGAACATCTGCATAATGTGTACAAAGTTGTTTTAGATGCTCAATAAATACATTTTGAAAAAAATGTTACCATCTAAAATAGCAAAGAATAATGGCCATATGGATAGTCAGAGTATCAAAGGTTATGGGGAGAAGATAGGGGAATAGGGCTGATGAGAGAACAGATCAGCCTATGATGGAATAGTGGAGTGGACTTGATGGGCCGAATGGCCTGCTTCTGCTTTTGTATTTTATGGTTCCCCTCCAAATCACAGGCAATCCTGACTAGGAAACATACTGTAGTTCTGTTAACTTCATGAGGGCAAAATCCTGGAATTCCAAACACCATGACTCAAACTATTTTACTGGGCAGAATGTAATGAAACAAAGTAATTAACTCACCTCCAACATCTCAAGAGTACGGAGGGATAGCCTATTAACCCTGACCTCACCACAGTGCCCACATCTTATGATTGAATAAGAATGAAATTTAAATTTATTTTTGCTTTTAAATTTGGACATAAATGAACAGGCCATTTCAGCTCATGACCCCATGCCGCCCAATTAACCTACACCTCCGGTACATATCGAATGGTGGGAGGAAATCAGAGTCCCCAGGGAAAACCCACACAGACACAGGGAGAACATACCCACTCCACCAGACAGCGTGAGATTTGAACCCCAGCCCCAATCGCTGGAGCTGAAATGGCATTCCGCTAACTGTGCTGCCCCACTACTCCAACCATGCCACCTCTAGAATAGAAATTAAGATCAGCACCTCCAAGTCCATATTCCAGTTAGATTCTACAATAAAATCTAGATAATCCCCATCTTACGATAGTCCAACTTACGATTTTTCAAAGATATGATAGTTCGAATCCGTAATTTCAATTTTGAATTTTGATCTGTTTCCATGCTTGCAATATGCGGTTCATTACTCTCTCACAATGTTGAGCAATGACAGCATCATGCAAGAGTATCATACTGCACTCTCTCACGATACTGACTCAACCATGCTTGCAGACTCTGTAGCGATCATGCATACAAGTGGACTGTAAACAACCCATCATGTCTACTAAATGCCCATGTGTGTCTCCTGCTTCTGGTGAGAAGAAAAAGGGGAAAGCAATTACTCTGGAGACAAAACTCAAGATACTTGCTCAGCATGAAGGAAGCAAGCTGGTAATGGCTATAGCACACGAATTAGAACTTTTGCAATCAACAATCTCAACCATCTTAAAGGATAAGAGGCAAATCAGTGAGGCAGTGAAATTGTCAGCATCGGTGAATTCAACTATCATATTGAAGAAAAGAGCCAATTGATGATATGGAAAAATTACTTGTCACATAGATGGAAGATCAAATACAAAATCGGATCTGCTTAGCCTAGTGATGAAACAACCAAAGGCAAGAAGTATTTTCGATACTCTTAAAGATGATCTACATAT
Organism: Narcine bancroftii; assembly: GCF_036971445.1. Lineage (NCBI taxonomy): Eukaryota > Metazoa > Chordata > Chondrichthyes > Torpediniformes > Narcinidae > Narcine > Narcine bancroftii. The sequence goes on from NC_091471.1 coordinate 212,999,972, forward strand.
ACGCAAACATTTACAAGTCAAGGGTGGTTCCAAAACTTCAAAAGGCATTATAATTTTCCTAATATAACCATAACCATATAACCATTTACGGAGCGGAAACAGGCCATGTTGGCCTTTCGAGTCCGCACCGGTTCACTGATTTTGTGCGCCCTCTTCAGGCATTGGTCCCAGTAGATCTTCATTCAATAACGATGGGCGAATTCAATGCAGCTGGAATCTTATTGAAATAGAAAGCAAGATTGTTGTCCTGGCACCACACAACCAAATTCTTGATCTCCATCCTGGGTACGAAAGCATGACTGTAAAATTGTAAGGCTTTCGTACCCATTCTGACTCATGCATTAGCTCTGTCTGTCCAAGACACAGATTCCAAGAATGAACATTCTACTCAGAAAACAACAGTTCGCTACAGATGTATGGTGACCCTGAACCAACCCACAGCTAACTTACTAAGAATACAGATACAATATTTTAACTCTACAATTTACCTTACTAATATGTATGTATAGAGAGAAATATAGTTTAACATTAAATTATATGTTAATACAAATCCTTTACACCTGCTTCTGGTTTTATATTTGACATTTTTTGCATTTATATTGGAAAAGATTAAATATCCAACTTTGTGCTTTGATATTTATGCCTGCAGCTAATATGAAGGTTAGGTTAGCAGTGAGGCATCAAGGGCCGATACTGAAGATGCTGAAGCTTTTAAGGAAGAGCTGCATAGGATAATTGTTGATGAAAATTTTTTGCCAGAACAAATACTTAATGTTGATGCAATGGGCTGATTCTGGAAGCGTATGCTGGTATGTACCTATATTCATTAAGAGGGCAAGATAATGCCAGGATTCAAAGACCGGGTAATGCTGCTTTTGGGTGGAAATATTGCAGGGTTCAAATCGAAGCCTTTCCTAATCTACCAGTCTGAGAATCCTGGAGCATTCAAAAATGGGAGTAAGCATACATTTCCTGTTTATTATTGTCATGACAAGAAAGCCTAGATGACATCAGCATTATTTGAAGACTGGTTTTTGAACGGTTTTATTCCTAAAAGAATATTGTTGTCAAAAAAAGATCCCATTCAAGATTCTACTGATTTTAGACAATGCTCCAGGGCATCCATAGCATCTCGGCAACATGCATCCTGATGTATGTCATCCAGTTCTGCCACTGAGCACCAACTCTCTCATTCAACCAATGGACTAAGGCACAATAGCTACATTAAAAATGTACAATTTATACCAAACATTTGCCCAGGCTATTGAATCGATTGAATGTGGCTGAGCGCTCCGAGAGTTTTGGAAAGGTTTTAACATTCTAAATGCTATCCAGAAGATCACTGCAGTATAGGAAGAAGTCACAAGGCAATACATGAACAACATTTGGAAGAAAGTTTTGAAGACATTGGTGAACACTTTCAAAGTCTTTAACAAAAATTCTGTAGTTGATGAAGTACATAACAAGATATTAGTTCTTGGGAAACACCCAAAATTGGGAATGGATGAAGAGGACATTCTTCAGCTTGTTGGCATTTGAGGCTGAAGAGCTTTCCAATGAAGAGCTGAACGAACTGGAGGAAGCACAAAATGAAGAAACTGAGGCAGAGGAAGCAGAAGTTATACCTGAGACACTAATAAACAGCAAAGAAATTGACTGATGCGCTGCTACTATCAATAGTGGCATACAGATGTGGACATGGACATCAATTACGAGAGATTTGCAAGAGCTGACGGGCAAATACAGAATGCTCTTGCTTGCTACAGAGAAATTTACATTGAAAGGACGAAACAATCTGTCCAGTCAAAAATTGACATCTCCCTGAAGAAGACTGTGTTTGTTAAACCATCAACAAGTGTCGATGCCCCAGTGCTTTCAACAAGTGTCGATGACGCATTGCATTCTACAAGCTTTTCTCGAGCAGCATCAAAAGAGAGTGAAGTTGATGACTGTTGCTTTAGCATCCTCATCATTCAGAAATTAATTTTAGTTCAATGCTTCAAACATTCTTCAGATCCAGTGTGGTTTCAGCTGTGTACGTTAATGGTTTTTCGAGTGTGGAATAAATGTACTCAAACATTTAATTAGAAAACATAGGATGTGCAGTATTCTTTTCCAACTTACGATTTTTTTTTGACTTACGATGAAAGTGCCAGAACACAACCCTATCATAAGTTGAGGATTACCTGTACAGTAAAATACATTTGTTTGGCAATTTCATATGCTTTTATCTCATGAAAACCTGGCTCATGATAACCAGGTATTGGAACCCAGTTTCGAGAAAGTGATTAGGGATCCTGAATGGCCCTGGGTTCTGAAGACTTCCTTATCATGTCGGAGGTTTGAATCTGGTCTTGGGTTGCCAATTATATGAACTGAACTAAGAGTTTTGTGTGGCTATGGAGCATGCGGGATCGTTGGAGGTGAATCCAAGGACATTCAGTGACTCTGAAAGGACAGACTTTTGCTTCTCTTTCTCTAACTGTAAGGGGCACCAGCCAATGCTAATAGGAATCTTTGGCTTATGGCCGACTAAAGACAATTTTGTCTAATATTACATTTCTGTTTTATTACATGAGAATAAATGGTATCTGATTTGATCAAATGTCAAAAGTTTACACCACCCTGGGAATTAATGTGCCCCAAATCGGAAATTACGTGACTGAGCTGAACTTGTAGCTAATGCTATTAATAGATTATTCAATGAAGACTGTAGAGAGAAGTCTTAGTGAACTCAGTAAACCACCAACGTTGTTCAGCAAAAAAATATGATTTGTAAAGCAAATTATTATTTATATTTTTGAATCTGCAGTAAATGTGTCAGATACCTGTGAAGTATTTATTTCATGGTGACTGGCAGTAGTTACTTAACAATTATTCAAAAAAATAAAACTAATTCAAAACATATCATAGATAGAGTGGTACTTACAGCGCTTGTATTGTCCTTGTTTTTATGGCCCAGTATATGAATTTTAGTTGACACATCAAGAAAGTAAAGCTGTAAACAAGCCTGCACGAAAGAGATCAGGGTTACATAAAAATCAAGAGCAAAAATATCAATGGGCTATTAAGTTAGTGTGATATACTATGGAATAACTACACTTCAAAATTTACTTAAAACGTTTCATACATGATGCTGAACAATATCCAAATTCCCAAATGGATCTACTATTTAAATCATTCATATAACAAGGGAAATTAGAGACAGCATTAGGTCCAAAGAGAGAGCATATCAATTGGCCATAAAAAGTACCACAACAGAAGACTGGGAGCAGTTCAAGATGCACCAAAGGAGGACAAAGGGATTAATCAAGAGCAAAAATAAATTACGAAAGTAAGCTTGCGGCAAATATAAAAACTGACTGCAAAAGCTTTTATAAATATATCAAGAGGAAAAGATTGGTGAAATCCAGAGTAGGTCCTTTGCAGTCGGAATCAGGGGAATATATAATGGGGAATAAGGAAATGGCAGACCAATTAAATTCTTTAGTTCTGTTTTTATAAGAGAAGATGCAAATAACCTCCCAAGGATGTTGGGAAACATAGAGACTAATGCAAGGGAGGAACTGAAAGAAATCAGTATCTAAGGACATGGTCTTGGGGAAATTGATGGGATTGAAGGCAGATAAATCCCAAGGGCCTGATAATCTACATCCTAGGGTACTTAAGGAAGTGGCCATTCAGATAGCAGATGCTTTAAGAATTATTTTCCAGAACTCGATAGACTCAGGATCAGTACCCATGGATTGGAGGGTAGCTAATGTTACCCCACTATTTAAAAAGGGGGTAGAGAAAAAGCAGGGAATTATAGGCCGGTGAGCCTTACATCAGTAGTGGGCAAAATGATGGAATCCATTATTAAGGATGTTTCTTTTCTTTGGCTTGGCTTCACGGACGAAGATTTATGGAGGGGGTAAAAAGTCCACGTCAGCTGCAGGCTCGTTTGTGGCTGACAAGTCCGATGCGGGACAGGCAGACACGATTGCAGCGGTTGCAGGGGAAAATTGGTTGGTTGGGGTTGGGTGTTGGGTTTTTCCTCCTTTGCCTTTTGTCAGTGAGGTGGACTCTGCGGTCTTCTTCAAAGGAGGTTGCTGCCCGCCAAACTGTGAGGCGCCAAGATGCACGGTTTGAGGCGTTATCAGCCCACTGGCGGTGGTCAATGTGGCAGGCACCAAGAGATTTCTTTAGGCAGTCCTTGTACCTTTTCTTTGGTGCACCTCTGTCACGGTGGCCAGTGGAGAGCTCGCCATATAACACGATCTTGGGAAGGCGATGGTCCTCCATTCTGGAGACGTGACCCATCCAGCGCAGCTGGATCTTCAGCAGCATGAACTCGATGCTGTCGACCTCTGCCATCTCGAGTACTTCGACGTTAGGGATGTAAGCGCTCCAATGGATGTTGAGGATGGAGCGGAGACAACGCTGGTGGAAGCGTTCTAGGAGCCGTAGGTGGTGCCGGTAGAGGACCCATGATTCGGATCCGAACAGGAGTGTGGGTATGACAACGGCTCTGTATACGCTTATCTTTGTGAGGTTTTTCAGTTGGTTGTTTTTCCAGACTCTTTTGTGTAGTCTTCCAAAGGCGCTATTTGCCTTGGCGAGTCTGTTGTCTATCTCATTGTCGATCCTTGCATCTGATGAAATGGTGCAGCCGAGATAGGTAAACTGGTTGACCGTTTTGAGTTTTGTGTGCCCGAATGGAGATGAAATAGCGGAGCATATGACTAGCAGAGAAGGGATCGGACAGAGTCAACATGGATTTACAAAAGGTAAATCATGCTTGACAAATCTATTGGAAATCTTTGAGATGATGACAGGTAAAATAGATGGGGGAGAACCAGTGGATGTGGTGTACCTGGACTTCCAAAAGACCTTCGATAAGGTCCCGCATAAATGACTGGCTTCCAAAATCAAGGCTCATGGGATTGGGGGCAAAGTATTGATGTGGATTGAGAACTGGCTGGCAGGTAGAAGACAGAGAGTTGGGATAAATGGCTCGTTTTCTGAGTGGCAGGTGGTGACCAGTGGGGTGCCACAGGGATCTGTACTGGGACCCCAGCTGTTCACAATTTACATTAATGATCTGGATGAGGGGATTGGATGTAACATCTCCAAATTTGCAGATGACACTAAGCTAGGAGGGGTTGTCTGCACGGAAGAGGGGGTCAGGAAGCTCTAGTGTGATTTGGATAAATTGAGGGACTGGGCAGATACATGGCAAATGCACTATAATGTGGATAAATGTGAGGTTATCCACTTTGGTAATACAAACCGGAGGGCAGATTACTATTTGAATGGCAATAGATTAAGAGATGGGGAAGTGCAGAGAGACCTAGGGGTACTTGTACACCAGTCTCTGAAGGCGAGCATGCAGGTACAGCAGGCGGTTAAAAAGGCAAATGGTATGTTGGCCTTCATATCAAGAGGGTTTGAGTATAGGAACAAGGATACCTTACTGTAGCTGTACAGGGCCTTGGTGAGACCCCACCTGGAGTATTGTGTGCAGTTTTGGTCACCTGATCTAAGGAAGGATGTTCTTGCAATGGAGGAAGTGCAGAGGCGATTCACCAGGCTGATACCTGGAATGGCAGGAATGACTTATGAGGAAAGATTGCGCAAATTGGGATTGTACTCGCTGGAGTTTAGAAGATTGAGAGGGGATCTCATAGAGACCTATAAAATTCTGGCAGGACTGGACAGAATGGATGCAGATGGGATGTTTCCAATGATGGGAAAATCCAGAACCCGGGGCCATGGTTTGAGGATAATAGGGAAACCATTTAGGACCGAGATGAGGAGGAATTTCTATACCCAGAGGGTGGTGAATCTGTGGAATTCATTGCCACAGAGGGCAGTAGAGGCAGGTTCATTAAATATATTTAAGAGGGAATTAGATCTATTTCTTCAGTATAAGGGTATTAAAGGTTACGGAGAGAAGGCGGGGACGGGGTACTGAACTTTAAGATCAGTCATGATCTCGTTGAATGGCAGAGCAGGCTTGAAGGGTCGAATGACTTACTCCTGCTCCTATCTTTTATGTTTCTATGTATATACCCATCACTAACAAAACCAACTGTCATATGGCGTACTCATGTAACAAATGTTCCAATAAATTCACATGGCCACCTTTGTATTTACTCTGATAATAGAAGCATTTTATATTCTTTTTCCCTTCACCTTCCACCATTTGCTCCCTCACATTGTCATAGCTCGCTTTGAATAACATCTGAACTGATCAATCAAGCAAGTTAATTGAAGGAAAGAAGGCAAGAAATCTAATTTATGTCATAGGAGCAGAAATAGACTATTCAGCCCATCAAGTCTGTCAATCCATTTAATCATGAGCTAATCTATTTTCCCACTCACCCCCTTTGCCTGGCTTTCTCCCCATAACTTGTGATGTCCTGACTAATCAAGAACTTAGCAATCCCTGGCTTAAATGCACCCAATGTCTTGTCCTCCACAATCACCTATAGCAATAAATTCCACAAATTTACTACCCTTTGACTGAATAAATTCCTCTGCATCTCTCTTCTAAGTAAACACCCTTCAATCCTGAAGATGTGCCCTCTTGTCCTCAACTCTCCCACCATGGGAAACAACCTTTCCACATCCACTCTGTTCAACATGATCTGGCATCTTTCATGATATCATGGAAGTTCAAAAATCCAGGGAAGCACTTTTGAAATAAAATCACTCTCAGGGTCATCCAAAGCACTTTTTAAGTAAAGTCAGTGGTACTGGTCATGCGTCAATAAAAAGAGGAAGTCATTGAAATGGGTGAATCAGCTAATCATTAATAGATGCCCTCAGAAGCACTTTCAGATGCTTTCCATTGTCTGACCAGAATTTCATGATTCCAGCAGTATCCAGTACACTTCCACCAACCCACGAACAGCATCTTGGATAGTATCTCCTCCTGCAACTCAGCTGGGACCTGCCAATTAAGCTACACTTGTGCTTAATCCATCCTTCTGCTTCTCGTCACTGACCTTGAAGGCATGTTTTCACAAAGCCTTCTTTCAGTGCCAATTACCTATCACCAAAATTACCTTAGACTCACCCACCCACATGCCAACTGCTTAATAATCTATAATTTTAGCCTTGGCCTCTCCTCAGTGTTAGAAGTTTTCACGTCTTTTTCATGAAGCAACATGAAATTATTTACTCTCGTACATATTTTGTTTCTTTCCCTAAACATTTAGTCCATTGTACCAGCCTCTGAATCCAACCCAACATTCTCCCCATTTCTATCAACTTCAATGCAATCCTATTCTTCCCCCAGGCCCCACCCTTTCTACTCTTGGCAGGGACTGTTCTCTTTGGGATTTCCAGATTCCCTCACCCATCCCTCCCCAATTCTCTGGTACTTTCCCCTGCAACCAAAGGAGGTGTAACATCCATCCCTTCCTCACCATCATCCAGGGACCTAAACAATTCCTCCAGGTGAGGCAGTGGTTCAAATATTTCTCTTCGAGCCTGATCTACTGCATTTAGTATGTGGAATAAAAATTCACCAAGACAATGGTCTCTTCAAAACAGTAATTTTTTATTAATAACTATTGTGTGTGTGTGTGTGTGTGTGTGTGTGTGTGTGTGTGTGTGTGTGTGTGTGTGTGTGTGTGTGTGTGTGTGTGTGTGTGTGTGTGTGTGTGTGTGTGTGTGTGTGTGTGTGTGTGTGTGTGTGTGTGTGTGGGTGGGTGGGTGGGTGGGGCAGATCCCAAAGCGCTACAGCTCAGGCACAATTCTGAAAAGTCAGATTAAAAGTTCAGTCTTAGAAATCTCGTGTTGAAATGTAGAGCTTTTAAAAACTGTTGCTCGGAGGTAATTATGTAGTTGAGGCACTGAGTTGTCAGATTTCACAAAACTCGTGAATTCTTGTTGAGTTGCTTTCAGAGAAATGTTTCTTCATTCGAAGGATTTCACAATTCCCCTCTCTTATGTACAGGTTACGGAACTTGCGATTTTTGCGATGGTTTCGCAAACAAAATAACCATCAGAATGGTTATTAACCAACTGCAAGAATGATCTTGCTTTCTGTTAGCCAGATATGGGTTAGTCACTGACTATTACAATAGCCATTGTAGCCTTGCCTTCTCTTGACAAAGAGAGACTTTCACTTAAATTCTGTGTTCCTCCCCGACAAGGAGAACACAACAACAGCCGTTCTTGTAGAATGTCACTGCATCTCTGACTTCAGATGAAAACTGGTTGAATACTTAAAATGCTGCTTCAAGTGTCTAATCACACGACTGCTTTGATCACTCCATGATTTTTAGGTTTCAGTCTCCAATTTCTCCAAAAGTTTGAGTTTAATGAGCAGATGGTCTCTGGCTTGTCTAGGCAGGTCAACAAGCAAATGGGTGTTGTGTCTGAGCAAACATCCATTGTTTCAAACTTTAAATGGAACAATTACTTATAGTTTTATGGCTCTCCAGCTTCAGGCAAACAGACTCCAGTATGTGTTTTACTTGTTTGAATATGTCCCTGCCCAGCCCACACAGTAATTTTACTAAAAACATATATATATAAAATATAGCCTAAAGATTAATAATAACATGTCTGTAACATTTAAACCACTTTAACTCTCCGCCCCATTCCCACAATGACCTCTCTGTCCTCAGCCTCCTCCATTGATTCAGAGAGGGCAAACACAAACAGGATGAACAAGATCCTACATTATACTTTGGCAGCTTGGTATGAACATTGAATTTTCCAATGTCAACTATCCAATAAACAAGATTGATCTCCTCCCACACATAGCTATATATTCAATTTTGTTCTTCCAATTCCTCTCCCAGCCTGGTTCCATCTGTCATCTCCCTCAATCTGATTCCATCTACCAGCTTCTGTCCTGCTTGCTTTTCCATTAGTCTTGTCCCTTTCACCCATCATCCACTCCCTATCTGGTACCTTGTGGACCTTCAAGAAGTTCAGTCATCTATATGGAAAGCACCTTTGAGTTCCCTTTGTGATAGGTTTAGAGGAAGACAAAAACCAAAGTTGCAAAATAAATCTTTTGAATCTCACCCAGAACTTCTGTTCCAATCACCTTCCTGCCTCTGTCACACTCACCCCACCTCCTGTATATAATTGCTATATACAAGCAATTATTTCTCTTCCCTTTCAGTCCTTTGGCAAGGTCTTGACCCAAAATGTCAATTTGCACCTTTTGCGTCCACAGATGTTGCTTGTGCAAATGTACACAATGAGGAATTAAGCTTTCCTTAGCTAAAATCTGTCTAAAATTAGAACAAGTGCAAACAAGAAATGTGTTCTTAGATGAAGCTATTTGGAGCTCATTCAAGGTCAGAGAGGATTTTAGTCAGGACATACAGTTGCTTTACCTTGAATTTAGAAAAATAAAACACTCCTCAAACTTAATACCTGTCTCTTTTACACATATTTTCCCAAACATATGGCACCTATTTCTTAAATTATAAGTATTTTTTTTCAAGTGGTACACAGATCCTAACTTCTGCACACCAAAGATCTAATCCCATATCGATATCTGACTTCCAAGTTATTGGGATACATTTTATAGTTATTGCTAAAGCAATTTGAACAAATTTCATTTGATATATATTCAATTTCAATTTAGGTTTGATTCCTCCAATATCTCCCAATAAAAATAGTATTGGATCTTGTGGGAATTTTACCCCCGTAGTTCGTTCTAATAAATTATCCATTGCAAACCAAAAAGGTTTAACTGTGGAACACTGCCAAGTTGAATGAAAAAATGTACCAACTTCTTGTCCACATCTAAAACATAAATCCAAATAAATATGATTCATTTTATATAACTTTTATGGTGTCAAATATAATTGATGTATAAAATTATACTGAACCAACCTGCATCTCACATTTATTGTACATTTCATTCTTTCTCTATGTATCTCAATCCATTTTTTTCATCTATTTTCTTATTTAAATCTACTTCCCATCTTTTTCTTAATTTATAAATGCCTTCCTTCCAAACTTTCTTTGGTAATAATTTATACATATTTGAAATAAATTTCTTGATATCTCTAGTACATTGCACTGATTCTACCTCTGTTTCTACTGATACTGACAAATCTTGACCAAAATTTTCACGAAAGAACCTCATAATTTGATAAATCGAGTATTTTCCAGGACTTCAAACCTTTCCTTGATTCTACTAAAAGTAATAAATTTCCCAGCCTCAAAACAATCTTTAATTTTCCTAATACCATGATTTTGCCAAATCTTTAAAAATTGATTTCCCATAGAAAATGGAAAAAGTTTATTTTGAGCCCAAAGGACCCCAGAACCCAGCAGCAATAGATATTCACCACAACAAATGGTTAATTAAACAAAAGTAGTTTTTAATCATCTTTAAATATGAAAACAGAATCAAACTTTAACTTATATCTATTAACTTAACTAACCTAAATGAAACCCCTTCTAATTCTAAGCGCACGTGTATGATGTGTGTGTAAATTTAAAAGTTCTTTGGTTCACAGTTCGATCTCACTTCTCATTCTTCCAAGTTCACTGGTTGTAGGTAATTCTTATACTGTGCACAGAATTTAACATGTATGAAGTTCACCAGGTTTGATGCTCGAAAGGTAAATGTTTACTGCTCAGGAAGGTTCTTTGGAGGTTTGCAGAGAGAGATTTTTTGTTCAAGAATTTCCACAATTGAGGTACCACCACTAGTCGCCTCAGAGTCTCGCTGATGAAACTTGCTCCATCAGGGTTCTCCAGATGATAACCATTTTCTTTCAGGCTATCACAGAGTTAATTTCTGTTCCACTTATTCCAAGAGAAACATCAGACCGTTGGCCATCTCAGACCGTTGGCCATCTCAGACCGTTGGCCATCTCAGACCGTTGGCCATCTCAGACCGTTGGCCATCTCAGACCGTTGGCCATCTCAGACCGTTGGCCATCTCAGACCGTTGGCCATCTCAGACCGTTGGCCATCTCAGACCGTTGGCCATCTCAGACCGTTGGCCATCTCAGACCGTTGGCCATCTCAGACCGTTGGCCATCTCAGACCGTTGGCCATCTCAGACCGTTGGCCATCTCAGACCGTTGGCCATCTCAGACCGTTGGCCATCTCAGACCGTTGGCCATCTCAGACCGTTGGCCATCTCAGACCGTTGGCCATCTCAGACCGTTGGCCATCTCAGACCGTTGGCCATCTCAGACCGTTGGCCATCTCAGACCGTTGGCCATCTCAGACCGTTGGCCATCTCAGACCGTTGGCCATCTCAGACCGTTGGCCATCTCAGACCGTTGGCCATCTCAGACCGTTGGCCATCTCAGACCGTTGGCCATCTCAGACCGTTGGCCATCTCAGACCGTTGGCCATCTCAGACCGTTGGCCATCTCAGACCGTTGGCCATCTCAGACCGTTGGCCATCTCAGACCGTTGGCCATCTCAGACCGTTGGCCATCTCAGACCGTTGGCCATCTCAGACCGTTGGCCATCTCAGACCGTTGGCCATCTCAGACCGTTGGCCATCTCAGACCGTTGGCCATCTCAGACCGTTGGCCATCTCAGACCGTTGGCCATCTCAGACCGTTGGCCATCTCAGACCGTTGGCCATCTCAGACCGTTGGCCATCTCAGACCGTTGGCCATCTCAGACCGTTGGCCATCTCAGACCGTTGGCCATCTCAGACCGTTGGCCATCTCAGACCGTTGGCCATCTCAGACCGTTGGCCATCTCAGACCGTTGGCCATCTCAGACCGTTGGCCATCTCAGACCGTTGGCCATCTCAGACCGTTGGCCATCTCAGACCGTTGGCCATCTCAGACCGTTGGCCATCTCAGACCGTTGGCCATCTCAGACCGTTGGCCATCTCAGACCGTTGGCCATCTCAGACCGTTGGCCATCTCAGACCGTTGGCCATCTCAGACCGTTGGCCATCTCAGACCGTTGGCCATCTCAGACCGTTGGCCATCTCAGACCGTTGGCCATCTCAGACCGTTGGCCATCTCAGACCGTTGGCCATCTCAGACCGTTGGCCATCTCAGACCGTTGGCCATCTCAGACCGTTGGCCATCTCAGACCGTTGGCCATCTCAGACCGTTGGCCATCTCAGACCGTTGGCCATCTCAGACCGTTGGCCATCTCAGACCGTTGGCCATCTCAGACCGTTGGCCATCTCAGACCGTTGGCCATCTCAGACCGTTGGCCATCTCAGACCGTTGGCCATCTCAGACCGTTGGCCATCTCAGACCGTTGGCCATCTCAGACCGTTGGCCATCTCAGACCGTTGGCCATCTCAGACCGTTGGCCATCTCAGACCGTTGGCCATCTCAGACCGTTGGCCATCTCAGACCGTTGGCCATCTCAGACCGTTGGCCATCTCAGACCGTTGGCCATCTCAGACCGTTGGCCATCTCAGACCGTTGGCCATCTCAGACCGTTGGCCATCTCAGACCGTTGGCCATCTCAGACCGTTGGCCATCTCAGACCGTTGGCCATCTCAGACCGTTGGCCATCTCAGACCGTTGGCCATCTCAGACCGTTGGCCATCTCAGACCGTTGGCCATCTCAGACCGTTGGCCATCTCAGACCGTTGGCCATCTCAGACCGTTGGCCATCTCAGACCGTTGGCCATCTCAGACCGTTGGCCATCTCAGACCGTTGGCCATCTCAGACCGTTGGCCATCTCAGACCGTTGGCCATCTCAGACCGTTGGCCATCTCAGACCGTTGGCCATTTCAGACCGTTGGCCATTTCAGACCGTTGGCCATTTCAGACCGTTGGCCATTTCAGACCGTTGGCCATTTCAGACCGTTGGCCATTTCAGACCGTTGGCCATTTCAGACCGTTAGCAATTCCAGCCATCCACCACCCTGAAGGTATCTGTTTCAGTTCCAACAAGGTTTTCCTGCTTGCTTCAGCTGTGACTATTCAGCTGTCTTTTAGTGTCACACACACACTGGCTGAGAGAACATTTTTCACCTTTCTCTCTCTTTCTCTCTAACTGCTAGAAAGCCCATGTGACACTCTCACTTGCCACAAAACTCCTACCTTCTCCAGCAAACAATAGGAGTTAGTCTTTTGCTCCCATCTATTGTCTTAGTTAAACAAGAACCCAGGTATGACCTTTCTGTGAGCACTTTGTAGATATTGCAAACAGCCAGTGTCTCCAGTCAATTCATTTGATGACATCATTTCAATTAGCACCTACTTGTGAAATGTGCATAGCATTCTCCATAGATTCTGTATAAAGTCTACTGAATATGAATTCTTCAGTATTTCAAATAAGATTGGTTTTAAAATGTGTTTATATATGAAACCTACTCTAATTTAACCAAATTATCCCAATATTTATCTACATTACAGAAATAAAGGTGTTCTTCTTGACATTAGTGCTGTAAATTATTATGACTCAAAATTACTTGACGTGGTTTTTAAGAAAGAGACTAGCTTTTGGAATCAAGCTAATAATGATAATGAGCTTATTGTCACACTTGCTGTACAATGTACATGTGCATCAAAATTTTTTACTTGTTGCAGTTTAACAGGTACTTTGTGGGACCATGCCCTCTCTTCACCTCTACCTTCAGAAAGGAGGTACAGGAGCCTGAAGATGAACACCCAACGATACAAAAACACCTCCTTCCTCTCCACCATCAGATTTCTGAATGAACAATAAACCACAGACACAACCTCACTCTTTTCTCTTCTCTGCACCAATTTATTTATTTTACAATTTAATTTATAGCAATTTTTCATCTGAAATGCTGGGGCAAAACAACAAATTTTGCAACAAATGTTTAATTCCATAAATTCTAATTCTGATAACTAAACAATTGAATTAAAAAGACAATAAATGTAAAAAAGATAGGTAATAAATATTGACAGCTATCCTTGTACAAAAAAGTGACAGCAATAATACACAAGGCCTTTTTTGGGTTTGGAGCTCTCCCTGATTAGTTTATCAAGGGGAGGTCCAAGAGCCTGATAACTGTTGGAAAGGAAACTGTTTTTTAAACATAAGGGTCTGATCATTTCAGGCTTCTGTACCTCCTGCCAGAGGGTAGCAGAAAGGAGAGGTTGTGACCAGGGCAATGGGGATCCTTTATGCTGTTGGGTCCTTTCTTGAACAGTGCCTTGCATAGGTGCATTCAATGAATGGGATGTCAGATCCTGTGAGAGACTAGGCTGCCTTTGTTACCTGCTGGAGCCTTCAGAGTTGCTGGGCAATTGAATTCCCAAACCAGGCCGTGATGCTACCTGTCAGTATATTTTCCACAGTGTACCTACCTATAAAAGTTTGATGGAGTTATTTGATGATATACTAAATCTCCTTAGAAAGTAGATGCAATCCTGTGCCCTTTTCACAGTTGCCTTGATGTGCTGGGTCCAGGAGAGATCTTCTGAAATATGGACTCTATGGAACTTGAAGGCTCTGACACTCTCCACCTCTGCCCCATCAATGTGGGCAGGTGTGTGGTCTCTCAGACTCTCCTGCACAATAAAAGCACCGAAGTGACATTGAGAGCAAGATTGTTGTTCTGGCGCCACTCAACGAACCTCTTGATCTCCATCCATATTCAGAATTATCCTTTCCAATAGCGATGGTGATAACAGCAAACTTGCAGATCTAGTTGGAGCCAAACTTTGCTATGCACCCTTAAGTGAATGGGGAGTTGAGTAGGGGTCTATCCACACAGCATTGGATGCCCCTGTATTGATGGCCAGTGTGGAGGAAGAGATACTACTCATCCACACTCATGGGAATCTGCAAAGGAGGAAGCTGAGGATCCAGATGCAGAGGAACAGTCTCAAATCCTAGTCTGGTTGTGTGTTTTGTCAGTATGATAGTGTTAATAAACACATAATTCACCAAACCAACGAGAAGTGACTGGGAGTGATCTTTCAATAAATGTACTTCTGAGCAGAGCAGTAGAAAGGAAAGAGTCAGGAATCACACATTGTGTGCATTTTGGACTTTGCCCAACTAGTGACTAAAAGTCATACAGCACTTTTCACAATCTCTGAATGCCTCGAAGTAATTTATATTAAAAGTACAGTAGAGGTCCAAAAATCCAGTTAGGTAGAGGGAGGGCATCCTACTCACATCAGACTGTGGGGTCCAGCCCCGAGAGTTCACCCCCTCTCGGTTTTCTCCCCTGTGCTCTAGCAGGTGCTGCCTCACCTCATTCGATCGAACCCCAGCCACATAGGCATCCTGAATGAGATCGTCTGTGGTCTGTGCAGCAGTTCTGTCTGTGCAGGCACAGTCCCTGCCATTGCCCTTAGTGCCTGAATACAAGCTCTACAGGATTCACCGGGCTGTTGCCTCCTTGTTGCAAGTTTGTACTGAGCGTAGACCCTGTTCACCGATCGCTCGTAGAGCCCTTTTAGCACCTTCATGGCTGCAGCGTAAGTGGTCGCATCCTGGACACTCTGATAGACTCTCAGTGACACCATAGTCATCAATATTAGTAGTCAATGGCTATCCTCTATCACGGCAGGATCAGAGAGCTGTAAGTATGCTTCAAAGCATCTCACCCAGTGCTTAAAATCATTCAAGGCTGTAGCTGACTGTGGGTCGATGTCGAGCCGTTCCAGCCGTAGCGTAAGCTCCATCCCTTCAAAACTTTCTACTTAATAAAATTGATGAGCGCGTCGAAAGAACCAAAGACTTGTTGATCCAAACCAAGGCTTTTATTAACTAAAAGACTGCAGCATATCACATGTAGGTCGACCAGTCCAGAATGACCTGGTCTGGCTAGGAGCAACCCTTTAAGACTTGTCAGTGGGTGTGGCTACACTCTCAGCCAATCACAGTCATCCTACACTCCCATTTGTACCTATACACATTGGTGATAGAATCTGTACTATCACATTCACCCCTTCTTTGAGAACTGACCCCGGGGTGGATGGAGGGCTGATATAAAAAAAAGAAAAAGAAAAAAAGGGCCCGGTGGAGGTTAGGGGCTGTACCGGTCAGGGGGCCTGACCATCCGGCATGACCGCCGTGGTGCTGGGATTGGGGTCGCTGGCAGGCTCTTAGGGTGTGGCCACTGCTTTGCTCAATTGTCCAACGGCGTTATCGACAGTCTGGCCTGAGCTGGTGGGGTGGTGCTGGTCCCTCTGTTCAAGCACCTGACCTAGGGGAGGAGGATTTGGGGGAGGTTGGGTTGGAAGCACAGCTGCGCCTGATCCGGCTTGGGATAGGTCCCTTACTGAGATTGTGTCCTCCCACCTATCCGGGCACTCAATGTCGGCATAATGTGGGTTCGCATGGAGCAGATTCACTTGGTCAACCAAGGGGTTGTTCTTTGAGTACTGGACGTGGCGTCGTAGGAGGACTGGCCTGGGTACCGGGAGCCACACCGATATGGTTGTTCCTGATTCGGAATTCCTCGGGAAAGAGAACATCCCTTCATGGGGGGTGGCATTGGTCGCGGTGCATAGAAGGGAGTGAGCGGATGGAGTGTAGGACACTAGTGAGCACATCCTGCCAGTGAGAGGTGGGGAGACCCTTGGACCGGAGGCCAAGAGTAACCGCTTTCCAGACAATGGCATTCTCTCTTTCGACTTGCCCATTACCGCGTGGGTTATAGCTGGTGGTCCTGCTTGAAGCAATTCCACGCTCCAGAAGGTACTGCCGCAGCTCTGTGCTCAAACGAGGATCCCCTGTCACTGTGGATGTAACTGGGGTACCCAAAGATGGCGAAGATGCTGTGCAGGCCCTCTATGACTGAGGAGTCGGTCATGTCTGAGCAGGGCACAATGAACGGGAAGCGGGAGTACTCGTCAATGGCCGTAAGGAGGTAGGTATTACAGTTGGCCCCTTGAAGTCCATGCTGAGATGCACAAAGGGGCGGGTGGCTTTGATGACGTGGGTGTTCTCCGGACGGAAGAAGTGGGGCTTGCACTCAGCGCACACTGGGCAGGCTCGGGTCATGGAACGAATCTCAATTGTGTAGGGCAGGTTGCTAGCTTCGACAAAGTGCGGGAACCTATTGACCCCTGGATGACAGAGCTCCTCATGGAGTCTCTGCAGCCTGTCCAGTTGTATGTTGGCGCAAGTCCCCCTAGAAAGCGCAACTGGCGGGTCGTTGAGTTTACCAGGCCGTTGAGTTTACCAGGCCGATACAGAATGTCATAATTAAAGGTGGAGAGCTCGATTCTCCACCTGGCGATTTTGTCATTCTTGATCTTATCTCGCTGGGTATTGCTAAACATGAAGGAGACCAGCAGTGTAAAGCGCCTGCCAGTGAGGTAGTGTCTCCAACGACGTACTGCTTCGACTATAGCCTGAGTCTACTTCTTGACAGAGGAGTGTCGGCTCTCAGGACCCTGGAGGGTTCTGGAGAAGAAGGCTACCAGCTGGCCGGCCTGGTTCTAAGTGGCTGCCAGTGCAAAGTCGGACGTATCGCTCGACTTGGAATGGATGGACTCATCAATGGCGTGCAGGGTTGCAGTGGTGATGTCCGATTTGATGCGGTTGAAGGCCGCTCTGGGTTTGGTTGAAAGAGGGAAGGAAGTGGTCTTGATCAGTGGCTGTGCCTTGTCGGCATACTGTGGAACCCATTGGGCATAGTAGGAGAAAAAGCTCAGGCAGCGTCTGAGTGCCTTCTGGGTATGGGGGCGTCCATGTGATCAGGGTCCGGCATGACCACCCTGTTCTCCACCTCGCAACCCAGAATTGCGAGCCGAGTGGTCCGGAAGACACACTTGTCGAAATTGTAGGTCAAGTGCAGCCGAGTTGCAGTATGAAAAAATTTCTGAAGGTTGGCATCATGATCCTCCGTGTCATGGCGGCAGATGGTGACATTGTCCATATACGGGAAAGTAACAGTCAGCCTGTTCTGGTCTACCATCTGGTCTATTTCCTTCTGGAAGACTGCGACGCCATTGGTGACACCAAAGGGTACCCTGAGGAATTGATACAGCCGCCCATTCACTTCGAAGACCGTGAAAGGTCGGTCTTCTCGGCGGATCGGGAGCTGGTGATAGGCCGAATGCAAGTCAATGCTGAAGAATATGCGGTATTGGGCGATCTGATTCACCACATCCGTGATCTGTGGAAGGGAGTATGCATCCAGAATCGTGAAGTGGTTGATTGTCTGGCTGTAGTCAACCACCATCCGCGGCTTCTCCCCGTTTTTAAAAACCACCACCTGGGCCTTCCAGGTACTTGAGCTAGGTTCGATAATGCCCTCATCTAGCAGGCTGCGCACCTCACTTGTGATAAATTTCCTGTGTTCATAACTATATTGCTGGCTTTTGGTGGCCACACGCTTCCAGCCAGGGGTGAGATTTGCGAAGAGTGCTGGCGGAGCAACTTGGAGGGTGGAGAGGCTACAGATGAGGCCCCAGGGCGGGTGGCTCGGGAGGCTTCCAGGGTGGAGTGGTTACAGATATAGAGTGGAGCCTGAGGCTCCCCAAAGTGCAGAGAAATGGTTTGAAACTGGCACTGAAAATTCAGTCCCAGCATTACAGGGGCACACAATTGGGGAAGGACTAATAGTTTGAAGTCTGTGAACATGATGCCCTGGACTTTCAGAATTGCCACGCAATTCCCCTTTACCCCGGTTGAGTGCGATCTGGTCGCTAATGAAATCCTCTGGGCATTGGGGAGAATAGCCAGTCTGCAACGGTCTGGGCGGATAAAACTGTCAGTTGACCCCGAGTCAAATAAGCAATTGGTATAGTGTCCATGTATTTTAATCAGTTCCATTGCTTTTGTGAGGGGATGGGGGCAGTCCTGGTCTAGGGTTATTGATGCAATGACTTGTAATGAGGACAGTGGAGTCCTGCATGATGACGTCACGCAACGTGTGCTTGATGATGTCACAGAAACAGTTGGGACTGAAGAGACAGTATCGAGGGGTTGGTGTTGCTGCCTGCAGCCTGCTGGGGGTGTCAGCCAGCCAAAGGTAAGTGCTGGGGGTCGCTGCTTGCTGTCACCGGTGAGGTGGTTGTCAGCGGTCGCGGTGGTAGGTACCAGGTCGGTAGCATCGGTTGCGGCGACGTGTCCCTGCTTGGCAGCATCGGTGGGTAACGGGGCCGGCTGCCTCGGGGGTGGCGGGTCCCCAATTGGTAGCATCGGTAGCGGCAGTGAGTCCCTGGTTGGCAGCATTGGCCGTGGGCTCAGCGGTAGTGGCGGCAGCAGGCTCAGTGGTAGTGGCTGCCGTTGAGTTCGGGGCTAGGCCCTGGTCGGACGTTGCTTCATGAGGGAGGGTGAATGTCATTGCAGTGAGAGTGGGTTGTACCTTCCATGCTCGGCATTTGCCCCATGACGTCAGGCACTGCCGCGCATTGGAGCCCTTGCTCTCATTGGAAGAGAGCTCTGAGGAAGAAGTGTTTGACTAGGAGGTTGGGCTACACATGAGGCACTATCTTTGACGGTGGCCATTTTGGAGCGACAGATTACAGCAAAGTGGCTCTTTTTAAGGCACTTCTGGCACCTGGCTTTACTCGCCGGGCACTGGGACCTGCTGTGCTTGTCCCTCCTGCAGAAATAACACTTTGGGGTCGCATCGGGCCACGTAGTGGCAGCCGACAGGCCGTCGGTGTGCCGGGGGGTAGTTAGGTAGAGGGAGGGCATCCTACTCACATCAGACCGTGGGGTCCAGCCCCGAGAGTTCACCCCCTCTCGGTTTTCTCCCCTGTGCTCTAGCAGGTGCTGCCTCACCTCATTCGATCGAACCCCAGCCACATAGGCATCCTGAATGAAATCGTCTGTGGTCTCTGCAGCAGTTCTGTCTGTGCAGGCACAGTCCCTGCCATTGCCCTTAGTGCCTGAATACAAGCTCTACAGGATTCACCGGGCTGTTGCCTCCTTGTCGCAAGTTTGTACTGAGCGTAGACCCTATTCACCAGTCGCTCGTAGAGCCCTTTTAGCACCTTCATGGCTGCAGCGTAAGTGGTCGCATCCTGGACACTCTGATAGACTCTCAGGGACACCATAGTCATCAATATTAGTAGTCAATGGCTATCCTCTATCACAGCAGGATCAGAGAGTTGTAAGTATGTTTCAAAGCATCTCACCCAGTGCTTAAAGTCATTCGAGGCTGTAGCTGACTGTGGGTCGATGTCGAGGCGTTCCAGCCGTAAGCTCCATCACTTCAAAACTTTCTAGTTAATAAAATTGATGAGCGCGTCGAAAGAACCAAAGACTTGCTGATCCAAACCAAGGCTTTTATTAACTAAAAGACTGGAGCATATCACAAGTAGGTCGACCAGTCCAGAATGACCTGGTCTGGCTAGGAGCAATCCTTTAAGACCTGCCAGTAGGCGTGGCTACGCTCTCAGCCAATCACAGTCACCCTACACTACAATCTGTACATATACACATTGGTGATAAAATCTGTACTATCACAGGCCAAATAATCACAAATTGAAGGGTATGTTTGGGGAAATTTGACCAATAGGGCGTAGAAAGAAAATTAGAGTGGAAAGTAATCAAAGGCCACTTGAAACCACTTTTGGTTCAATGGTTTTACTTGTGCATCCAAGGTGTTACTGAGAGTGATGCTTCAAAATGGCAACATCTTCATCTAAAAAGGCAAGAAAGTGTTTCTCGATCATGTTCCATGCAGAGAAAACATGCTCCATCTATTAAAACATAAGAAAATAAGAAAATAAAGGCAAGTGACCTGTTAAAAAATAGTAAAAATAGCTTTACTCCATTGCAATGTTTAGCACAAAGCAGGATATATTGCTCAGCAATACTGGAGTGAAGCGATAAAGAAATGGAGAAAAGCTAGTGAGCAAAGATTGTTGTGACACAAGGAAAGTATATTAATGTTAAGAAAAAATTACCTCAATATATTTTCAATCAAACATCGTTAAATGCAGCAAAGCACAAAAGATGGCACATGCATGGCCAAGTCTAGTGTACAGAAGAAAGGAACTCCAACATAAGTCCTTGTGCATGCCATGATTTAACCAAGGAACCATTCTT